>NW_012104142.1:2966761-3022210 GCF_000951045.1 Mandrillus leucophaeus | reverse complement strand
ACACACACACACACACACACACACACGAGGGAGTCCTTACACATTCTGGAAAGTTCTAAATAAATTCCTCCATGGTAGAGTTTTACACGGCAGCAGAATGCCCATGTTGTGATGTCTTCCAGGTAGCTGGGGAGGTGGCCTACCACGGGGACTGGTGGGGGAAGGTAAGGCTAGAGACAAGAGCTGTCAGCACAATGGGCCGGCGACGTTTGTCAGACACTGGGGAAAAGAGCACCAGGCGAGGCTGGCCTTTATGGCAGATGTATAATTGGACGAGTATAAGCAGGAATATCTAGAAGGCAGTGAAGGAGACAGAGAGGCAATGGCCAGAGAGGTAGATGGGAGACCAGGCTAGTGCCAGGTGCCCAGAGTCAGGAAAGGAGGCAGTCCCGAGAAAGAGACGGTCAGCAGGGTCAGATAGAGCAGAGAGCTCAGGAAGAGGAAGGTCTGGCAAAGGCCACTGACTGGGTCTTCAGATGTCCCCAGAGTCAGACTTTAAGATACTGAGGGACGGTGGGGCAGGGATGTGGGGACAGTGAGTGCAGGTGCTCAGGTGCTGCTGCCCAGAGTTTGGTGTAAAAAACAAGGCAAAAGGCTGAGTGGCAGCTAGAGGGCACCGCAGAGTCAAGCAAAGGGCTTCTGCTGTTTTCCAGCTGGTCAAAGGGAGTGGGAGAGGGAGAGGGAAGTGGACTGGGAGGGGCTGCAGCAGGGGGTAGAAGGTCCGATGTGTGTGTGAGCGGGGGCAGCTCTCTCTCTTTGAGCCATGTGGGGCAGGGGAGCTTAGGCTCATCCCCCTATCTCTTTCTTCTTCCAGGCTGGAAGGCTACCCCGCTTCACGCACCCTGCTCCACCTGCAGCATCGCCCCTCCTGCCTGCTGCCAAATCTCATCATTCCCACATCTTGTCCCCTTGTTATCTCATCGGCAGCATCTTGACCCACAGCGGAGCTGGGTCTGGGCGAAAAGCAGTTTAGTGAGTGGCCGGTGGTGCGTGCGGGAACACAGGCTGATGACTTTCAATTGCTTTGTCTGCTCCGCTGGGCTAACAGCCCCTGCGTCCTGCCTCTGCTCTCCTGCACTCAGAGTTAAAGGAAAACCCAAGGCTTCCTACTCAGCCTGGGAACTGCTCTTTCTGAAGGTCCAGTATCACCTGCTATAGGAAGCCCACCCGCATGTCTCGCCTGGAGGCTCTGCCACCTCTGGCTCCTCTGAGCCCTTGAGTGCCGGGCTCAAAACTCATGAGGCAGCTGCCTTGTGTGGTGGAGCCTCTTTAATTCTCATGCCTGGAGACCAGCGTGGCCTTGAGGATAAGGGCCGGGGTCTCAGGCTGCCATGTCTGGCAGTCCCCAGAACAGCGCTCGTTATGTATTTGTTGGATGGCCTGAAGTTTCTCTTCCTCCCTCTGCAGCAATTCCAAAGGGTCAACCAGTATGTAAGAGGCAGCGGCATACTTGGGGCCTAGTCCTGTATTGGGGCTGCAGGGGAGAGAAGAGAAGAAAAAAGCCATGGCTTATGAGGAGCTCGGGATCTTAGGAGCCGGGCATAAGCAGCCATCTCTTTAAATGGCAGTGTCTGAATGGAGGTGGGAGGCTGGATGAGATTGACCTGTGCGGCCCTCATCCCCACTGTGGCCTCTGTCTTGGTCACCTGGTCCTGCCCAGGTCCAGCGTCAGGGACCTTACCCGGGGAAGGGAGCAGAACCGGCATTTGCTTCCATTCCTTCCAATGGTCTCTCTTCTAGTCATGGTCTGTGCCTGGAGTCTATTACGTCAACACCCTGGTGAAGACCGCCTACTGAGCATGAACTTGCAGGGTGTGAAAAAGATCTAGGTTCCAACAACAGCTCCACCACTTACCAGTTGTGAGACCTCCTGCAAACCACTTATTCCTTTGGGCCAAATTCCCCATCTGTAAAGTGTGGATAACAGCTCCCACCTCATCAGGCTGTGTGAGCATCAGGTGAGATCATGTACATAAGGCACTTATTGTGGTGCCTGACACGTAGTAGGTGGACACTTTGGTTTCTCCTTTCCTGCCACGACTTTTTCCTTTTTTTTCTTTTCTTTTCTTTCTTTCCTTTTGTTTTGAGACAGAGTCTTGTTCTGTCACCCAGGCTGGAGTGTAGTGGCTTGATCACAGTTCACTGCAGCCTTAACCTCTCCAGCTCAAGCGATCCTCTCACCTCAGCCTCCCTCGTAGCTGGGACTGCAGGTGCACACCACTGCGCTCAGCTAATTTTTTTATTTTTTGTAGAGACAGGATTTCACCACGTTGCCCAGGCTGGTCTTGAATCCCTGGGCTCAAGCAATCCTCTGACCTCGGCCTCCCAAAGTGCTGGGATTACAGGTGTGAGCCACCACACCTGGCTACGCCTGTTTTTGGAATAGTAGAATCAGAGCAAGCTGGTCCCAGCTGTGGCCCCTCTCACCCAGTTGTGAGGGGCAGGTCCTACAATGGCCAGCATGGACTGAGTTCTGAGTTCTTACCTTGTGTGGGGCACTGTGCAAAGTGTTTTGTATGCATGTTTCGTTCAGTCTCACAAAACCCCTGAGACAGACACACTATCCCCATTTCACAGAGGAGGAAACTGAGGCACAGAGAGGTTAAAAATAACCTGCACTCGATCATCCAGGCAGTGAGAGGTGGAGCAAGGAATTAAACTCAGCTTCCAGGAAGCTAAATAGTTCATGTCCCATTCAGAGGCCCTGGCCCTTCCTGTCTCCCCTGCCACACGTAGCCCATTAAGCAGTTGCATGTGGGCAGCCTAAGCCCCTGGGACCCTGGCACAGGCTGGCCTGCAGGCCCTTCGCTATCCAGTGGAGCCATATCATTTTGACTGGTATACAGTTGTATCACTGTATAATGAAAACTGGGAGCCAGTATGAGATATGGGCTTTGAGCAAGACATCTTATGAATTAAAAATTGTTACTTAGCTGCCTGATGACAAAAGGGGCCTGCATCCTGGTTGGCATCTGGGCTGGGCTGCATTCAACAGCCGCATGATCAACATATGGCAACCAGCGGTGTGGGTTACCTCGGCTTTCAACCAGGAGAGGGGACCAGCCGAGAGTCTGCTGCTGCATAAGGATTCTGGGTCAGGCGGGGTGGGGGAAGACTGCCCCTCCCCAAAGCTTCCCAAGCTGACTGGAGCCTCTTCCTGCAGATCCGCTCTGTGTGCATTCAGGCCTCCGCTCAAATGTCATTCCTCGGATTCCTCTCCAGTTACCCCTACCTTCCTCCCCTCACCCCTGTCACTGTCTCTCCACTATCCTCTTTTATTTATTTCAAAGCACTTCTACTTTCTGAACCTCTCTTCCATCTGTTTATGTGTTTCTTATGGTCTGTTTCTCCCTACTGGAATGTAAGCCCCAGGAGGGCAGGACTGGTTTCCCCAAGTGCCCAGCAGATGCCTAGCAGATGACCAATCAATGTTTTCTGAATGGATGAATGGGCCACAGCAGGACTGTCTGAGGGCCACTCTGAGGCTGGTTCAAAAGGCTACGGAGCAGAGCAATCCTGGGGTGACTCCTGATGTCACACATCATAAAGACGCCACAGCTGCACTAGGGCCCTGAGGAGGGATCAGCCAATTAGCAATTCCAGTTGGGGCTGTAGTACTCTCCTGATGCAGCCATAGTGATATGTTTGTTTCAGCTGAGCCGTCTCAGTTAATTACAGTTATTACTGTCCAGTCAGGGCGAGACAACCTTCCAGTCCCTCAAGTAGGTGTGAACTGCAGTCTGCTTGTCTTACAGGCATTTTACACAACAACAGTTTTTATCAAGCTCACTTAAACCAACAAATGATACCTCTCCTAATAAGGCTACACACTGGACCCTGATTAATTTGCTAATAACTGGCTCCAATTTATGAAGCATTAACTCGAGTGGCCAAAGATAGTGAAATCTATCATGCCAGTTTGCTAAGGGTCAAGCCACACTCTTCCACCCACAGCAATGCTCTGTGCATGGCTCCCTGTAAAGTGGAAAGCCTCAGAGAGGTGGCCCCTGGTCCTCTGAGGATGTTTTGATGGGGACCAGAAAGACATCACCAGGGACTATGGCTGAAATAAGAACCTATTTCCTGAAAAACCTTTACACTGCCATGGAGAGAATTTCTTCAAAGGGAATAATCATGGATGTGTCCATACATGCAGCCACCAGGATGTTCACCATAGTGCTGTTTAGTAAGAAAAACTGGAGATAACCTACATGTCCAACAATAGGGGATTCGTTAAATAAGTTATGATATGAAATCAGCAAGCCACTAAAACGTTGCAGAAGAGATGCTTTAACTTGAAAAAATAGATGTGTTTATGACGTGTTTGAAAAAGGGACAGTGATAGCACAGTTCCATAAGATAATTTTTTTGGCTTAAAAAACGTGCGCATAGAAAAAAGGAATGAAATGTTAGCAAAATGTGAACACAGATTGTCTGAGTGATAGTGCTAGAACAGAGGTTTTCAGACTCAGCACTGTGGCATTAGGGGTTGGATAATTCTTTGTTGTGGGAGGCAGTCCTGTGCATTGTGAGTTGTTCAGCAGCACCCCGGCCTCTACGCACTAGATGCTGGTAGCACTTTCTCCGAGATGTGACAACCAAAAGCATCTCCAGACATTGCCAAATGTCTCCTGAGAGGCAAAGTTGCCCCAATGAAGAACCATTGCTCCAGTCATTTCAACTTTCTCTTTTGATTGATCTGCATTACATTTATTGTCTTTCTTTTTTAAAAAAAAGGTCAATACAAGTTCCTTTAAAAATAATCCCCAAAGTTCTACAACTTCCTAGTGGTGACAGTTGCACAGCACTGTGAATGTAATTAATGCCGCAGAATTGCACACTTTAAAACGGTAAATTTTATGTTATTTATATTTTACTGCACCAAAAACAAAAAAAAAAAAACAAAGAAAAAAACACACCCAATGTTTGATGGTGTGTGTCTTTGTGTTCCAACTTGGTGCTAGATGCAGGCTGCTTTGTGAACTGATTCATTTTAATGTGCAATTCTTCCTCTCCCTGGGTTACACCATTACTCACAACAATTCACCGGATTTAATCTCCCTGAGGGCAGTGGCCTTTCCCGCCTTGGTCTAGCCACATGAGCCGGGATGAAGGAAGGAGTCTGCTCACAGATGAGCTGCGAGGCACTGAAAGGTGAGGCCTCTGCTTCCAAGCAGCATCTAATCTAGATGAGGAAACAGGACCTATGCCAAAAAGGGGCCCTGTCCTGCTGAGGGCGGCTTGCCAGGCCCCAGAAGATTCCGTAGGAGGCTGGAGGAGGAGGAACTCCTTCAGCTGGGCCTTGGAGGGCAGTGCTGGGGTCAGTATGGAGGAAGAGGGCACTCTTGCTGGGGAGACTGGCCTGAGCAAAAGGGTGGAGGTGGGACCACGGCTTCCCAGGTGCGGAGCCAGCAGGAGGAGCAGACAGTTCACAGGAGGCCGTCAGGAGAGGCTGATGCCCAGAGGAGGAAGCAGTTTGGATTTTTGTCTGGCTTTGAAGAGTTCCTGCAGCAGGTGGGCTGGAGGCAGGAAAGCCTGCTGGTGACGAGGGCATGGACTGGGTGATGGTAGTGAGAAAAGGGACAATGACAACGGCTGACATTTCTTGTGGGCCCGCTGCATGGCAGGCGAGGTGCTCAGTACTTCATGTGCGTTGGTCAGTTACTCCTCAAGGCCTCCCTCTATAAGAGCATCATCATTATTATTCTACTCTTTGCTTTTACAATTCTTTTTTTTTTTTCAATTTTTTGTATTTTTAGAGACAGAATGTCACTCTGTCACCCAGCCTGGAGTGCAGTGGCACAATCAGCTCATTGCAGTCTCAAACTTCTAGGCTCAAGGGATCCTCCTGCCTCAGCCTCCCATGTTGCTTAGATTACAGGTATGAGCCACCATGCCTGGTCTCCCATTATTATTGTTATTCCCATTTTACAGGTGAGAAAACAGAGGCACAGAGAGATTAAATGATTTGCCTGAAGTCACACCACTGGTCAGTGGCAGAGCCAGGATTCCAGGCCAGCCTGTCTGCCTCTAGAGACTACAGGCTTAGTCCACACAGCTGCCTGCCCCTGAGAGATGGGGAAGATGCATGCTTCTGCCTGTCGACCAAGCGCTTTACATGTTTGTTCACATGCACAGTCTCACTGGATCCTCAAAACACCCTGTGAAGCCAGTACTGCTACCCATTTATCAGATGAGGAAACTGAGGCACTGTCAGGTGAAGTGACATGTCCAAGGATACATGGTTACTGAGTGACCATGCTGGGACTAGAACCTGGGTCTTTTGGGTCTCACATAGCCCTCACGGCTGCCATGGGCCTTGTCTCTCCTGTGTGGGACTGGTGCTCCCTCAGCCCTGGGGCCCGGAGTCTGACCAGGAGGAGAGCAAGGTGAGGAAAAGGAGAGCAGGAGAAGGAGTCCCCCGCTGCTGCCTGCTTGGCACCTGGTTACCTCCAGGGCCTGGGTAGGTGGGCCCAAACACCTGTGCTTCCCCTCAACTGGGGTCTCTCCTTGGGCCAAGAGTGGGAGCCAAGGTGCCCCAGGTCCCCCAGCCTGTGCCTCCCAGAGGGCTGTCTGTTCTGCCTGTCACTGGGCAGGGCCCATATAACTCACCCGAGGCTTGGCACTCAAGGGAGGTCAGGGCTCCGGGAGATTTACAGCCCCGATAAAGCCATCTCAGTCTGCGCCTAAGCAGCGTTTGATATTTGATGATCTGAAAGGCCTTGTCCTGGGGAGGGAGGGTGAAGGGGGAAGGAATGGGGGAGACACTTAAGAAAACAAAGAGGACGGTGATCAGATGCCCAAGGAGAAGAAGGCTCATGGCAGGAGGAGGGGGCACATGCTGTCTATCATCCTGGTCATGTTGTCACCCCCTTCTCTGGCTCCAATCCAGCAACAGGACATGGGAAAGACGGGCCCAGGGATGGAGCTTCTCGGGAAGTGGGGACACCAGAGACCACCTATGTACCACTGGGCCTGTCCATACCAGGCATGGGGTGGGTCATAACCCCAGGGAGCCCACCGTCTAATGGGGAAGATTGGTCACCTTCGGGGAAGGACAAGGCACATGTATGAAGAAGCCAACTGAAGAGCTAATAAAGGAGTGGATGTGAATTTAAGAGACTGGTTTCATCATTTCGGGCTTGTGGACATTCTGAGATTCAGTTTCCTCTTTGGAGGTGAGAATACCTCCCCGGCTCACAGGGCTGTTTAGAGGTTCAGCGAGATAAGGAATCTGAAGATGCTTTACAAACTGTAAAGTGCTGAGCCCATGTCAGGATGCATCAAAGATGGTGAACTGGGTGCCTGGGGCAGGTGGAGCTGTGCAGTGTCACAGACTGGATGATGTTAAGCAGAAAAGACCGGCAGAGCGGGGCAGGGTGGGGTGCAATGGCAGTGACGGGTTCACCCTGAAGTTTGTGGGACAAAGAGGCTTGGTGCCCCTGAACCTTCCCTTCAAATCCTACTGCCCAGGGTCCAGCCTCCCCCTCCAACTGCCATCTGTTCAGTCCTTTGTCTCACATCACTGAGATCATGTGGAAGCAGTGTGGGCCTCAGATGGTACTGAGTTCAAATCCTAGCTCCAATATTTCTAGCTACGTGGCCTTGGGCAAGTGACTTCACCTTTGAGCTTCAGTTTCCTCACTTGCCAAATAGGGACACTGACAGACTCTGCCTCTTGGGGCTGCTGGGAGAACAGAGCTGGCACAGAGCGGCTCTCACTGATTCTCCGAGTCCTCTCCATCTTCCCTGCCACCTTTCCTCCATGAACGCTAATCCCGACAGTGCCACAGCTGCCCCCACCCTCCCGCCCCAAGTGCTGTAAGTTCCATAGTGAATGACTTTCAAATCTGTGGAAGGAGAACCCATCACACACACCTTGAGCCGGGTAATTTATGAATCGAATTGTGCTCCGTCAGGACTCTGCAGCCCAGAAATAGATGTGGTCGGACGAGGTTCAGGGAGCCAGCCTCAGACACAGTTATCTTCATAGAAACTGGCCACCAGCTGGTAGAACCAGCCCCGATGATCGACCTTGAGGGGTCCCCTAGGGGCTGCAGAGCCCCCCCTCAGCCCAGGCCCTGCTCCAACGCCTGAAGAGAGAACAGAGATGTGCCTGGGGCTGAGAAGACAGCTGTGACCCTGGGCCAGTCACTTCACTTCTCTGGGCCTCAGAGTTCTCCCCTGTTTAAAAAAGAGGGAGCTTTTCTATGGCAGTGGTTTTTCAAATGACTTTGTTTCCGTAGCAGATTCTTTTATCAGACAAAATTTCACACAGAGCTCCAGTATAGGAAACAGCCAAAAACAGAGCTAGCTGCCCCGGCTGAAGCAGATGATGGGGTGTGGAGTCCAGCACCCCCAGCACCCCCTTACCCTCCAAGGGGTTCTGAGGGATGGGGTTCAGAGTCTGGTGATTCAGGGAATTTGGAGATTCCCAGGACGTTTTCAGTTTTAAGATGCCATGGGAGATCTGATCTTTTTGAAAGGGGTAGATATTGCAGTGGCCAGGACCAGGGTTCAAATCTCAGCATTACTTCTCACTAGCTGTGTGACGGTGGGCAAGTTATCTACCCTCTCTGGGCTTTCATTTCTTTAACCATAAAAAGGGGAGAAGTAATTCTTATCTTATAGGACTGATGTGAGGATATAAGCCTACTTAGTTCAGCACAGTGTCCAGCACATCACAAATGCTCAACAAACGTTAGATCTCATTGATAGTAAACTGAGGATAGAGGTGAAAAAGTCGTAAGACTTGTAAGTGGTCACACCGAGATTTGAACCCATGGCCTTTAATGCCAATGCCTATATTCTTTCTCCTACTCCTCCCTAGAAACAATGCTTCTAGAAGGCTCTATCAGAAAGGCTGCAGACTGTGCCAGGCCCAGTTTCCTAACATTGGAGGGTTTTCCGGCATTTGGTCAGTGACTCAGAGTGTAACATCAAAGCAGATGTTTCTGGTCAGGGCATGACTGAAGGAAAAAAACTACAAATTTGGTTAAACACAAACCCACTCAGCAATGTGGAAAACATCAAACATCTTGGGCTGTACAGAGTATGAGTCAGAGTCATCATGTTTATGAGAAAAGATGGCAAATTTGTCCTACAGAGTCAGAGCCCCCAGTCTGAAACAGAAAGGGTTTCCCCAGGACCTCTGATATCATAGGGTATAGGTAAGGCCAACTTTTAAAAGTTCTGTGGTCTGCTGGGCATGGTGGCTCATACCTGTAACCCCAGCACTTTGGGAGGCCAAGGTGTGTGGATCACAAGGTCAGGAGATGGAGACTATTGTGGCTAACACGGTGAAATCCCGTCTCTACTAAAAATACAAAAAATTAGCCGGGTGTGGTGGTGTGCATCCGTAGTCCCAGCTACTCGGGAGGCTGAGGCAGGAGAATTGCTTGAACCCGGGAGGCAGAGGTTGCAATGAGCCTAGATCATGCCACTGCACTCCAGCCTGGTGACAGAGCAACACTCTGTCTCAAAAAAAAAAAAAAAAAAAAAAAAAAAAAAATTCTGTGGTCAAATAAATCTGGGAAATGCTCAAGAGACATCTTCACTGCAGGACTTGTCAGAGCCTTTAATGTGCTCATGGGCGTTATGACCTGCCAGCACAAGGATATTGTGATGTGGTGTCTCTCTAACTTATTTGACCACAGAGCCCTTTTTGCAAAGCTTATCTCCTGAAGTGTCAGTGGGCCAACCCACTGAAGAAATTGAAGGTGTGGCCGGGTACAGTGGCTCATGCCTGTAATCCCAGCACTTTGGGAGGCCAAGGCGGGTGGATCACCTGAGGTCAGGAGTTTGAGACCAGCCTGGCCAACATGGTAAAACCCTGTCTCTACTAAAAGTACAGAATTAGCTGGGCATGGTGGCACACACCTGTAATTTCAGCTATTTGGGAGGCTGAGGCAGTAGATTCGCTTGAACCTGGGAGGCGGAGGTTGCAGTGAGCCGAGATTGCACCATTGCACTCCAGCCTGGGCAACAAGAGTGAAACTTTGTCTCACCAAAAAAAAAAAAAAAAAAAGAAAAAAAAAAAGAAATTGAAGGTGTAAATGGGGCTGTTCCCACAGTTTCCCTCCAGTGGAGTCTGAGCATACAAATTAGATGTGTCAAGTGTCAGAGGTGGAAAATGGAAAGATGCTTAAAGCCTAATAGGTTCCAACTTTTCCTTCAACCCCTGGAGAATTGACAATCAGAGACGAGAAGTAACTTGGTCAACAACACACAGCAAGTTAGAAGCAGAACTGGCACCAGATGGGTGGACCAGAAGTCTGGCTCAAGTCTGGGCTCCTGTCCAGGCCACAGGTCAGATGGCTCTCTGGTCTGCTCTGAGCTTTGGGGACCACACATAAAAGTTTTACTATGGAAAATTTCAAACAAACACAAATGTAGAGACAAGAGCACAATGAAGCTCTCGGTACCGTCACCCAGATGCAACAATCATCAAAATTTTGCCAATCTTATCTTAAAATCACTGCCCCCCCCAACACTACCAATTTTTCATAGTGTTATCAGAGCAAATTCCAGTTCATCTTTAAATACTGCATGCATCTCTCATGAGGACTTTCAAAAATGCAACAAAACATGCTATTTTCACCCTAAGCAAAATAAATGATTCCTCAATGTCACCTAAGACACAGTTCACATTCAAGTCAGGGACGCCATTTTTGAAGCCAACGTCAGGATCAGAGGTTTTTACCTTTTCTACTCAGTGTTCTAAGAACAGGCCTCTGAGATGATTGAAATCCAAGAAAATGTGCCTTCAACAATAGCTGCAATGTTTCATTTCTTAAACGAGAACAAAAAGAAGAGCAAAAAAGATCCAAAGCAATTATGGCAAAATGTCAACAAATGTTATCAGGGTGGTGAATACATGGGGGTGTGCTGTGTTGGTTTCTGTACTTTTCTAAATATTTAGTATTTCGCATTTGCCAGTGAACTTGGCCCTGCTTCTCTGACAAAGGCCAGGGGTCCTGGGCTGGGATGTGGGGTGGAGTATGGGGTGGGGTGGGTGGTTGGCCATTTCATCCCAGCAGCCTGCCTCCAGAATGCCCTCATCCTCCCAGCTAGAGGCTCAGCCCCAGATGTCACATTATGTCCCAAGCCCTTGGCCAAGTGCCCCACACCAAATAGGCGTTCAGAGAATGCTTGATGAATGAGCCCAGCCAGATAGGGAGGGATGTCCCAAGACGCTCCCATCCCTTGGCTCACACAGGCAGAAACTTTTGCTGAGCAAGCGAGAAACAAGAAAAAGAGAGACGTCCTTGCCTTTTCGACCAGGGAGGAGGCTCCACAACCCAAATCTTTCCAAAGCCTCGGACTGCTTTTTAGAAAAAGAGAAGTCACAGGAGCGACTTTTGGGTCTTTCCCACTGGGCCACCCTACAGATGCATGGCCTGGTGTCCTTCTTAGTTACACAGGTTCCTGGCCCTGCCTCCTTCCCCATCAGCTGGTCTGGGCTACTGACCCCTAGTCTCTTGGCAGGACGGAATGCAGGCTCTCTGGGAAGCACCCCAAAGCAGTGGACACCCTATAGCACCCCCACTCCAAGCTCTGGGTATAGACCCTCCTGGAGGAGGACCAGGACAAACGGTCCTGCTGGAGACAGATGGCGTCACTTGGGGTATTTGCAAGCTTGAGACTCAGCACTCAGAGAAAAGACGAAGTAAACTCTTTGCTTGTGGAGGAAACTCCTGGCATTGCCCCTAGCACCAAGCAGAGCCTCAGAGCCCAAACACTGTCCCTAGCCTAGGCCAGAATGGAGGGCAGCTTTTGATCTTCAGCTCCCTCTGCCAACCTCTGCCCAGATGTACTCACTCTCCCTCTCAGCACTAAACCCCAAGCAAGGCCAGCTGTGGCCTCCCCAGCCTACAGGCTCCCCTTGGAAGATGACTTATGGCTTTAATTACTGAGGGCCGGGTGGAGCCTCAGGAAGGAGCCAGCCCCACCATGCTTGGTCTCTATTGACACGGAGTTGCCAAGTTGGCAAAGCTGGTGCTGGTGCCTGCCTACACGTTGCCACGCCAACTCCTGCTCTCTGAGCTGTGCCCAGGCCCTCCCCTCCCTTCCCAGTTGCCCATAGCCTGGGCCCACCCCGCCTTTGAGGGTGGGGGCGGGGCGGGAGTGTGGATACAGCAGAGTGTGTTGGAAGACAGGCTCCGAGGGTGACAGTTTTGTCTGTCTTGTTCATGGCTATATCTCCAGCAGTGAGTACGAGAGGTGCCTGATAAATATTTATGAATTATCAAATGAGCCCAAACACCTGTATTGCAAAGGTGGACAGTGGTAGCCATTAAACTGCCTAGCAAGCTAAAGGCAGAGCCAATGGACCAGAAGCAACTGCCCGGACCCCCAGGGCCACGCCTCTCCTTCCTCACTGTTTGGTGGATGAGCTGCCAGGTCCTGCCAACCCCTACTGCCCTTCTGCACCGAAAGGAGCCTCCTTGGGAGGCAAGCTCCAAGGGCCACCATGGCAGGCTCTGAGGAGCCCCTGCCCCTGCCCTTGACAGCCCTGTACCTGTGGCAGCCCTGTGAGGTGGCGAGTGGGGAGGGAGAAGTAACGATGAGGACAGTTGGGGCAGAGTAGCCCCAAGAGCCGGGTGGGAAACAGTCCCTCTCTCATGCTTTCTCTGCCTCTGCTTTCTCATCTGCGGCTTGGAAAGACTCGACTGGATGATATCCGGGTCCCTGTGGCCTGTGACAGGTGAGGTCCACGAAACCAGCCCCATGTTGGGAGAAAGACGGAGACCAGCAAGGGGACAGAGGAGGTGGCAATGCCTGCTCTGCTTCCCACCCTCCTGGCCCCAGGACTGCCGTCGGTTCCTGCCCAGGCCTGGGTTATCAATCTCCTTCCCCCTGGAGAACTCCCCTAAATGAAATTCCTATTGGCGTGGGGCCTATGATATAACAAGTCACTCGCTTTGCCTGGCAAATGAAAGATGATGAGGCAGAGTTCCCGGGACAGAGGCGATCTCCATAAATCTGCCAGTGTGTGCTGGGGATTACTTTGTGGGATTAATTATCTGTCCTTCAAATAAAGGCCTGACCTCAGCGGCCCAATGTCCCCAACCTGGGAGGGAGGGAGGGAGGGAGGGAGAGAGGGAGGGAGGAAGGTAGCACCGGGCGGCGGGGAGATGGGGACCGGGGCTGGGAGGCAGGCCCTGGGGTGGGCTGGGCAAGGGGCATTGAGGAGTGCCAGTTCAGCACTTCACTCCCCCTGTAAGATCCAACATGCGCCCTCTTGCCCAACACGGCAAGTCCACCTGGCTTCCAGCACTTTCTGCAACTTGGCCCTTTGTGACCCATCCAACAACTCTGTGACAATTCCCATCTGCTTCTCACGCCCATCCAACTCGTCATGACCTCAACTCCTCTCCTGGTTACCCCTCATGCTGCCACACTGGAGGGAGAGGGGTCCTGGCGTGGAAGGGAAGGGTCAGTGTACAGTGGACTGAATAAAGGCTGGATCAGAGGCCAGCCAGTATCTATCACTTCACCAATCATATGGCCTTGAGTTTCCTGAGCTCCCCGAGCCTCAGTTTACCCATCTGTATGGTGGAAATAGTAGAGGCAGGGTCTGCACATGACAGGGTTGTCACGACCATCCAATGAGGAGGGTGGTCCCTGCGGACTTCAGACTCACGCAGACCTGGGTTTGAATCCTGGCTCTGCCACTTCTTGGCCTAGCATGACCCTACATGTTATGTTACCTTTCTGAGCCTCAGTTTCCTCATCTGTGAAATGGGGATATTGATAGTGCTTGTTGTAAGTGTAAGATGCAACCTCCAGAGAGGGCCTTGCATGACATCCTTGTGTGGGATCCCACTGACATCCTAATAACGGCTGCAAAAAAGTGGGGGTCCAAGGGGCTTGCTTTCTCTCGTACTGCAGGCCAGTCTCTCCCCACTGCCGAGGCGTGTGCCTCCCACCACCCCTGAGCAGAACCAGGCAGAAGGCACCACCCTTGGTGCCAGGGAAAATCAGTGCTAATCACAGAGGGGACTGACCAGAGCCAAGCCCCAATTAGCAGTTCTGAGTTACACGGACCATGGAGGAAAGTTGGTTGGTGCGGGCTTCAGTTTCCCTGGAGAGGTAAGAGAGAAGGCTTTCACAGGAGGGACATTGGAGTCACATGGCCACCTCTGGGCTTGAAGTGGCTGGGATATGAGAGAAAGGCCTTGGATGTGGGTGTGGGTGGTTTGGTGCCAATTGCTGGCAGTGCCACGCACAACCTGGGCAGACCCAGGCAGGCCACATCGAGGCTGGGCCTACGTGTTCTCAGGGTACAGTAGGAGGCAATGCCTCCCACAGAGCATTGTCTCGGCGGATAACAGGGGAAGGCAGGTGCTTGGGATGTCCCTCGGGAAAAGATGGCTCCTTTCTGAGTTGTGAGGGCCGTGTGTTTGGGACCTGCAGATTCCCAGGGATTCAGTGGTTACCAAGGGGGAAAGGGAAAGAATGTCAAAGAGACAAATGCCTGTGAACCCCAGGCCAAGACATTGTCCTGGGCATGGGGTCCAGGGATGGTGGAATGAGCATGAACCTCCACATTAGAAATAGGATGGGGGCGACGAACCTGCTACCGTCAGTTAAGTAGATGATGCAAGGGGGTGGTCAGGGAAGGCTTCCTGGGGGAGGTGAGTGTGAAGATAAGTTTTTAAGGGAGGGGAGGGGAGATATAGAAAGATAGATAGGATGGAAAAGAGGGGGACAGGCAGACTAATTAGAGAAGTAGGATGCCAGAGGCTCCTCCCTGCTTTCCCCAAGTGGCCTTCTTTCCAGATGGTACAATGAAAGGCAGTCGTTTTCCCTAGGTGATGTCAATGAACTCGTGATCGATAGTAATTTACTCTGCACTTACTATATGCCAGGCACTGTGCTGTGCAATGCCTCATCGAGGTAGGTATTTTGAACTCTGTTTACAAAACTGATTTGTCAAGGCCCCACAGGCAGTTGGACTCAGAGCCAGGATTTAAACTTGGACCTATGTGATCCCAAGCCCTTGGCTGATATCTCAGTATATTAATGCCAGAGCCCTTTCTCAGGGCACATTCTGTCAGTAATTTTGCCCTATGGGTAAGATGGCCCATCACTCCAGGCTGGGCCAAGGCAGGGCCAGGGTCCATATTCCTCACTCTCATAGTGTGGTCAGAGCCTAGGTAAATGTTCTGGATCCTTGAGAAGCAAGTGAAAAAGGAGCACTAGGGATTTCCTGAGCATGGAGTGGGCAGGGGTGCGTGCAGGATTTAGTTAAAAGGGGAGTTTGCTTTTTCAGACATGTTGGGTGCAGCTTCACACCTCTGACCTATACCCACATCACTTCAGATCTGATTCCCCAAACTAGAGCCAAAACTGCCTGTGTTCAAATCCTGGCTCTGACAATTACAAGCTGAGTGGCCGCAGCTGGCAAGTTACCTAACCCCACTGAGCTGGGTCTCCTCATGTGTAGAGTGGGCACGATGATATCACATTCCTCATCAGGGTGCTGTGAGGAGTAAATGAGTTAACACCTGTGAGTTGCTTAAAGCAGGACCAGGCAATTATTCAATAAATATTAGCAAATGTTACAGTTGGGCTTCCTCTTCACCCTTCTCCCACCTTTTCTCTTCTCCAAAACAAGTACTTTGCAACATGTCTCTGCATAAGCCTATATTCTTTAAGTCTGTATTCTTTTTTTTTTCTTTTTTTTGCGGGGGGGGCGGGGACGGAGTCTGGCTCTGTCGCCCAGGCTGGAGTGCAGTGGCGCGATCTCTGCTCACTGCAAGCTCCACCTCCTGGGTTTGCACCATTCCCCTGCCTCAGCCTCCTGAGTAGCTGGGACCACAGGTGCCTGCCACCATGCCTGGATAATTTTTTGTATTTTTAGTAGAGACGGGTTTTCACCGTGTTAGCCAGGATGGTCTTGATCTCCTGACCTCGTGATCTGCCGGCCTTGGCCTCCCAAAGGACTGGGATTACAGGCGTGAGCCACCGCGCCCGGTCAAGCCTGTATTCTTGTTCAGTATCTACTCTTACTGTTGTTTGCTTTCTTATTTTATCTTACAGAAATGCTATTATGTTATCCCTTTCTATATCTTTTATAAATTCTATTTCTTTTATAAATTCTCAATGATAGGTTTTAAATATTAATCTATCTTGCTGTATATATATCTATGAATTTGAACCATAAGAAATTGCTGACATTGAACCATTTTGATGTATAAAAATGGTGATTTTATGTGGTTCAACCTGATAGCATGTGGCTTTTAACTGATGCAGAGTGTGTGGGGGTCAGCAAACTTTCTTTCAAAAGGTCATAGTGAATATTTCAAACTTTGCAGGTCGAGAGGCCAAATTGAGGACATTACGTTGATACTAGAAGGAAAACAGGCGTGGCTTGGTGGCTCACACCTATAATCCCAGCACTTTGGGAGGCCAAGGCGGGTGGATCACCTGAGGTCAAGAGTTTGAGACCAGCCTGAGCAACATGGGAAACCCCATCTCCACTAAAAAAAATACAAAAATTAGCTGGGCGTGGTGGCACATGCCTGTAATCCCAGCTACTCGGGAGGCTGAGGCAGGAGAATTGCTTGAACCCGGGAGGCAGAAGTTGTGGTGAGCTGAGATCGCGCTGTTGCACTTCTGCCTGGGCAACAAGAGTGAAATTCTATCAAAAAAACCCACAAAAAACAAAAAACAAAAAAAGAAAGAAAGAAAGAAAACAAGTTTCCACAAACATTTTTGAGGAATTCAAAACATAATAATTGAGCACAATTTGTTATACTACAGTCCTGCTAATGAGAAGAATGGAACTTTTGTGGCGGGGGATAACATTTTGCCTAACTGGAGTTCACAGATCACGTTTACTACCCTCAGATCAACTGCAAAAATACTTATCTTTCTTTCTTTTATCTCTTTTAGAGAAAAAGTCTCACTCTATTGCCCAGGCTGGAGTGCAATGGCATGATCATAGCTCACTGTAACCTCAAACTCCTGGGGTCAAGCAATCCTCCCAACCTCCCAGGTAGCTAGGACTACAAGCATGGGCTGCCCTACCCGTGGAGATGGGGCCTTACTCCATAGCCCAGGCTGGTCTAAACTCCTGGCCTCCGTGATCCACCTGCTTTGGCCTCCCAGAGCTTTGGGATTACAGGTGTGAGCCACTGCACCAGGCCTAAAGAGAGTTATCTTTAAAACCCATTCCCAGCTCGCAGGCTACACAAAAACAGGGAGGATGTGGCTCCTGTGTCGATGTGGGGTGTGAAGAGGTCGGTCACTGCAGTTACCATTTGCGTTTCCCTGATTTTTAGTCAGTTTCAGCATCTCTACGTGTGTCCACCCGTCATCGGGGTTTCCCACTCCATGAATATCCTTTGCTTATTTTTCTGTTGGATTTTCCAACGTTTTCCTCTTGGTCTGTAGGAATTCCTTATATATGCTAGCTATTAGTTCCTTGGTTTTAATTGTTGCAAAAATTTCCCTATATATCATTTGCTGTTAACAGTCTACATACTCTGATTGAATTGGAACTCCTTTGATGTAGAACAACTTTCCTTCTATGGCATGTGCTCCGGGGATGCTGAGAAGTCCTTTCCTACTACAAGGTCATGAAGATATACCCCCACATTTCCTTTTATGAGCTTTATAGTCTACCTTTCACATTTAGGTCTTGAATCCATCTGGAGTCTACCTTGGTATACGGCGTATGGTAGGGATCTTGCTTTTTTTTTTCCATGTGGTGAGCTAGTTTTCCCAACACCAGCTACTAAACAAGTCATCCTTTCCTCGGTGATTTGTGGTGCCACCTTTATCACACAAGTTCCCATATTTATATCTGGGTCTGGTTCTAAGAGCTCTATTCTGTCCCATCGGTCTGTCTATCTCTGAAAGTGTACTAGATGTATTTGGGGCCTGCCCCACGCATGGCCCCACCACCCTCTTCTGTACCAGCTGCCTAGGGGACAGCATTTCAGGCTGCCAGCTCCCTATGGCTTGCGGACACTGCTGTGGTGACCTCTCTAGGAAACTCAGAATGGGGTAACTATAGTATAGAGGTGCTTGGCAGCTGAGACAGCAGCTGAAAGGGCATTTCAAGAGCAGCGCAAAAAAGAGGCAGTGGCCCAGGTGAGACTGTGAGGGAGCCAGTGGAGAGAGGCAGATGCTCAGAGAGGGCACGGATGCTGTGGTGGGCTGAAGAATGGCCATCAAAGGCACCCAAATCAAAAACCCTGCAACCTCTGCATGTTACTTACATGGCAAAGGGGACTTTGCAGATAGGGTTTGGTTAAAGATCTTGCAATGGGAGATTAGCATGGATTGTCTGGGTGGACCCTAAATATAATCACAAGGATCCTCATTAGAGGGAGGCAGGGGGAAATTTGACTACAGGAGAGGAGAGGGCAATGGCAACAGGGAAGAGGGGATCAGAATGATGCAGCCACAAGCCAAGGGATGTTGGCAGCCACGAGAAGAGGTGGAAGAGGCAAGGATGGGATTATCTCCTGGAGTTTCTAGAAGGAACTGGACCTGTTGACACCTTGATTTTAACCCCATAAGCCTCATTTCAGACTTCTGGCCTCTAGAACTGTAAGGGAATAAACTTCTGTTGTTTTAAGCCACTAAGTAAGTGGCATTTTATTATGGCAACTATAGGAAATGAGTACAGATGCTATAGGAAAGGAGAAAACATCTGAGCTTTGTTCCTAGTTCCTAAGCCAGGAGACCCGATGCTGAGGAGCGTCAGCTCAGGATATCCATGGGAACCCCAAGCCTCACAGCAAGCCCCTTTTCCTGGGCTCCTGAGAGCTCTTGGGTCCTTGTAAACATAGATGCCCTGAAAGGAACAATCCACACTCCTTAGCTTGGCCCAAGACCCTTCAAATCATCTTCCACGTTTCCCTTTCTGCAGTCTGGTTTGTCTGTCCACTGTCCTTTAAATGTCCCTTGGTCCTCCCTCTAAGCCTCTGCTCATCTCAGCCTCTCCTGCTTGGGATGCTTTCCTCGCCACCTAACCAACCCACCCCTCAGTCCCAGCAGCAGTGCCAATAACATTGCCGTGTGGGTGCTAGTGCACCCGATTTCCAAGGGCCATTCCATCCAACAGAGGGCTGACATTTCCTGAGCGCCTGCCCTGGGCCAGGAGCTGTTCTGAGCCCTTCACATGCATTGAGGTGACTCTCAGAAGGAAAGTCACTCAAGGAAAGGCCCAAGTCTAGATGACTCGTCTATCAGCATTGCCTGATCGTCAGTCATGTGGATACCAGCCTCCCAATTTCTGCTATGTTTGTATGAAACTTCTATTGTTATTTGTTTAGTAGTTTTAATTTTTTTAAACATCATCCTAAAAAAAACTCTTGAAGGGTATCACATGGAGAACCAGTTCATCAGCCATGTGTAGAGGGTGGCTGTAACATGGGGAAATGAGCCTGTGTGGTTTGCCTCCATGGTTAGCTGCATCAGCTCAACCTCTGAAGGCTCCAGCAGCTCTCCTTGTGTCCAGTGGGGACATGAGCCCAGTTGAAGAGGTGCTAAAGACAGGAGCACCCAACTGAACCCTTTCCTGGATAGAACTGACAGAAATGGAAATTCTGTAAGAGAATCAAGAAGGGAATAACTGTCTCTTGGTGTGATTCAATGTTATTTCACGCCTCACCTGTGCATCCCTTAAAATCATCCCTTGGGAGTATCTTCTTACATTTGGGGAACGAGCATTCAGCTGAAGCTGTTATCCTCGCCTCTGCCCCAGCTCTCAGCCCTTTCGGCCTCCTCTGATCTCCCCCAGGAACTCACCGACAGCACCAGCCACTCAGCAAATGCTGTGATGGAGGAGCGATTTCTCATACGTTTACCTCTGCAGCAAATCCTCAAGCTTCTCGGTGGCTTGGTTTTACATTTTCAGTTTCCGTTATACAGTCTTGTCTGTCTCCTCAAGACCACCCCATGTGAAAGCTGGCACATTAAGACCTTGCCGACCATACGCTGAGTCATGAATGATCAATTCCCCAGTCTCTAGAGACTTTTTTTTTTGGAGACTGTTGCCCAGGCCAGAGTGCTGTGGGGCCATCTTAGTTCACTGCAGCCTCAAATCCCTGGGCTCAGCCTCTGGAGTAGCTAGGACTACAGGCACATGCCACCACACCCAGCTCCTACGGACTTCTACAGAGGACTGAAAGCATCCCAGGGACTCAAATCCTCATTTGCAAAGTGCTCCTTTCAATCTCAACTAAATTGCTTTTGCTGACATTTGGGACTACCACTGTCATTATGAAGAAAAACTAGTCACCAGCCCCTTTAAAATAATGCTTGGTCTGCCGGTCATCGTTGTGAGGTGCCCTTCAGCATCTGCCTTTACGGATTCAAAAGTGCTTCAATGATGTGATCCCACAAGTGAGGGCGGGGGAATCCTCACGCACTAGCAGTGGAAGGGGGTAGGAGGGGCAGTGAACTAGAAAGCAGAAGCAGCCCAATTCCACCCACCTCACCCCCATAAAGAAACGCCTTCAAGTGGTGGGTAGGGGTAAGGCTGGGATGGGAGAACAGCCCGACAGAATCAGATGTTGAGCAATAATTTCATTCTGTGCCAGAATGTTTGTTCACTTCAATGATTGTCTGAAAATATCTGCTCTGAAATCTCTGTTTCCAGGATATTGGTCAAATATTTGAATGGGGGCAGCCAGTTAATTGACTCAGAGCATTTGACAGAGAGGCAGAGAGAGAGGTGGCAGAAAGCACAGGAAGTTTAGCCAAGTCCAGAGGTAGAACCAGTGATTCTCAGCCTGCAGCAGCCCGCTCCAGTGCTCAGGGCAGGGAGAGGTGGAGAAAAATAGGCTTAGAGCCAGGCTGCTGGGTTCAGTATTCGGTTCTATCACCTACCAGACATGAAACCTTGGGCAACCGGGCCTCAGTTTCCTCCTCTGTAAAATGGGGATAACAATAATAGGACAGTCTCATGGGGTTATTGAGAGGATTAAAAGAGTTGATGTAGGTAAAACATTTAGATCCATTAGCACACATCCAATAAGTGGTAGCTATTATTATGACGTCATTATTACTCCATAGTCTGGCATCCAAACCTTTCCCAATGTGAGTTCCAACCTGCAGGAGAATGTTAGGGCGGGGGTAGGGGGAAAGTCCTATGAGTGTGTGCTCACAACCTACCCTGCGGGTGGCAATGCTTCTTCCTCACCATCTCCCCAAACCCTCCTTCAAGGACTGCCTTTCCTGGGGGAACAAACCCTATGTGTATTACATATGTCATGCTTCAGGCACCCATGATGAATTACTTGTGTAGTTGGTTTTCCCTAGGGTCCATACTGGATATGTCTGGGGAATGGGTGGGTGGGCTTTCAGTAAGCTGATATTTTGGCTAAAATAAAGCTTTCTTTTCTTCTTATTTCTTTCTTTTGTCCACCTCCTTTCCTTCCTTCCCTTCTTTTAAAAAAATTGCTTTAGGCCGGGCGTGGTGGCTCACACTTGTAATCCCAGCACTTTGGGAGGCTGAGGCAGGTGGATCACAAGGTCAGGAGTTCAAGACCACCCTGGCCAATATGGTGAAACCCTGTCTCTACTAAAAATTAGCTGGGTGTGGTGGCGGGCGCCTGTAGTCCCAGCTACTAGGGAGGCTGAGGCAGGAGAATGGCTTGAACCCTGGAGGTGGAGGTTGCAAGTAGGCTGAGATGCCGCCACTGCACTCCAGCCTGAGTGACAGAGTGAGACTCTGTCTCAAAAAGAAAAAAATTGCTTTAAACAATGGGCTCTGTAGGAAAGATGGGTGAGGAGGGTGGCATGGTGTCCTCATGGCCCTTCCTGGCCCTACAGAGGGAAGGGCTGCAGACCGGAGCTGGGGGAGCTGTTTGCGTGTGAGTGGAGAGAGGCATGCAGTGCACAGGGCTCAGGCAGCGGGGCTGTGGGACCCAGATCCCAAGTGCAGCCTGCAGCAGGGGAGGAGCCCACAATCCATCTGGCTCCAGGGTCATGGGGCACCCAGGGGACGCTGGGCCATTTCAGGGGCTAGAGAGGGTGCCTACAGCAGGGGCCTGGTGAGTTACTCACCTCCAGCAGCTTTGTGCAGGGGACACCGAGAGGGATGAGGGCAGGAAAGCTGGCAGGGCAGTTAGAAAGTGCAGGAGAACTGCCTCCTCCCCACCCTGTAGGTGCCTCTGCAACATTTGGTGGGGATTTTACAGAGAGCTGAAGTCTGAGGGTTATACAGTCATGGAGGAAGGCCACAAGTCAGTGAAATCTGGATTTTTAGAGACCCCATTAATACCTACAGGCTGAGGAATCCAGGCCTGGTGTTTCTTGTTTGCATTTGTCATCAACTAGACTATAATTTTTTCAACGCTAATAATAACAATAAAGTGTGCCTACTATGTGTTAGGCACTGTTTTGAGATCTTTGCTTGTATTAACTCATCTGATGCTTAAAATAACCCTATGAATATTCCCATTTCACAGATGAGGAAACTGAGGCACAGGTGGATGTAGCCTGCTGAAGGTCACCTGAGATTTGAGCCCAGGCTGACTGTGGGAAGGGATTGTGATGAAGGTTTCTTGCCTGCTCTCTCTTCCCAGGGTGCCTTGCCCGTGGCAGGCACATAATAAATACTGATGACACGGACACGCTGATAGAAACGTAGGTGCAGATGTCAATGTTTTTGTTCCCCAGGGAAGCCATGAATCAGAGCTGTGTGGGGTGGGAGGTGGCTGATGGGCTGAGTAACTAGAACTCCATCTGGCTGCTCACTCTCTCTGCAGGGTACCCCAGGGGGTCTCCCTCCTACGGCCCCCACCGAGTTCTGTCATCCTTCCTGCTCTAGCAGCGGCTAAGCTGAGCCCAGAGAGACAAGGAAATAGCAATGTGGACTTGCAGGTGTCTTCAGGTTTAATATCTTTGTAACCATATTGCAAAAGGGCATGCCTAAGACAGCGCCTTATGCTTAATCTTTCTCTCTTATTGCTTTTTCTTTTGTATGATTTAACCTTGCACCAGGTATCAAGCTAGATAAATAAAAACTTTTATTTCAGATTAGCCTCGGCTGGAGGCTGCCTTGAAAGCTGAGCAGTCATCCAGGGAGTCAGATGAAAAAGGGAGCTGGGAATCTGAGCTGCTTAGAGCGGCTCGTCTCAGGTTCAAAGCCCCCAGAAGATATTGGAGACCTTTTCTGAGGCGGGAGCGATGAGGATCTCTTCCCATGCCCATAGCCTGGAAAAGTGGAGGCGGGCAGCTGACATTTCCCTGGTCCAGCCTTCCTAAATCCCCTTCCTAGATGCCTCCTCATCCTAGGTACCCTCTCCTCACCCTGGCGTTTTCTTCCTGACGTTTTTAACACACCGAGGAAACACTGTCTTTGCTGATTTATTTACGATCCCTTTCCTCCACTAACATGTGAACTCCATGAGGGTGGTGATGGGGGCTTTCGGTTCACAGCTGGTCCCGGGGTCTAGCATGGAGCTTGGCACACAGTAGCCACTGAATAAGTACTCACTGGTTAGCTGAATGAATGAATGAACAAATGCATGAATGAATAAATGAATGATTGAATGAATCTTAATATTCCACTCCTACACACAGACCACCAGGCTGACATAAATCCCTTGGCTTTTCAGGCAGAACAGCAAACAATAGCAGAAAAAAATGTGAGTTTTAGAAGCAGGAAGGTCTCGGTTTGAATCCTGGGTCTGCCGCTCATTTGCCATATGGCCCTAAGCATGTTTCATGAGCTCTTTGTGTCTAGGCTTCCTCATCTGTTAAACGGCTCTAGCCAGCCACATTCGGGGGTTATGATGGGGGTGAGAGATGACGTATGTAGCTGAAGGCAAACTCTTGAACACATCCAGAGAGAGATACATGGATGCTCATAGCAGCACAGTTTGTAATCAACCCATCAACAGGGAAATGGATAAGTAAACTGCAGTATTTTCCCATGATGGAGTAATACGCATAGTAAACATGAAAAATGATACCCGCCTGACAGCATGGAGTCTTGGATATATACTATTGAGGAGAAAATAGGAGTCCCAGGAGCCTATGTATAACATGATACTTGTAAAATAAAGTTCAAAGACAACTAAATCCAAGCAATATGTCACCCACACACATGCGATAAGATATTTCCCACAAGGAAGAGAATAAGAGAATACAGGATTCAAATATGTGGTTCTGGGGGATGGGAGGCAGGGAATGGGGTGGAGGAGGAACACACAGGTGGTAAGGTGTGGGGAAGGTAAGGCTAAGGTGAGGGTAAGGTGTGGGTAAGGTGAGGCTAAGGTGAGGCTAAGGTGAGGGTAAGGTGTGAGTAAGGTGAGGCTAAGGTGAGGGTAAGGTGTGGGTAAGGTGAGGCTAAGGTGAGGCTAAGGTGAGGGTAAGGTGTGGGTAAGGTGAGGGTAAAGTGAGGGTAAGGTGTGAGTAAGGTGAGGCTAAGGTGAGGGTAAGGTGTGGGTAAGGTGAGGCTAAGGTGAGGCTAAGGTGAGGGTAAGGTGTGGGTAAGGTGAGGGTAAAGTGAGGGTAAGGTATGGGTAAGGTGAGGGTAAAGTGAGGGTAAGGTATGGGTAAGGTGAGGGTAAAGTGAGGGTAAGGTGTGGGTAAGGTGAGGGTAAGGTGAGGGTAAGGTGTGGGTAAGGTGAGGGTAAAGTGAGGGTAAGGTGTGGGTAAGGTGAGGGTAAGGTGTGGGTAAGGTGTGGGTAAGGTGAGGGTAGTGAGGGTAAGGTGTGGGTAAGGTGAGGGTAAGGTGTGAGTAAGGTGTGAATGACGTGTGGGTAAGGCGACATAAGGCATAGGTGATGGTCTTGCTCTAGGTGGGCTGGTGAGTTTCACAGGCATCCACAATATTATTAAGGCTAAGAATGAAACAAAAGAGAGCTACACATGGACCAATGTTAATCGTGAGCCAAGAATTACATTTAAATCAATTCTGTGTACCAGAGGTAGACCAAGTTAAAAGAGAAAGAGAATGCAAACTAAATGGTGGCTAATTTCATATTCCTCCAAAGATCTCAAAGCTCTTGAAAGTCAATAAAAAGCAGTTATCTTAAAGATTGAGGAAAAAGCAGAAAAGAATCAAAAAAGAAAAAAAGACAAGTTCCCGTTGACATGGGGGAACCAGAATCTCCCACCCAAACAACCTCCAACCATGAACAAGAACCCCCCCAATCCCGCAGAGCTGCCTCAGCCATGGCTCTGGCTCAGAGACATGGTTCCCTAAGCTGTGTGGACTAATAAAAAGGGCCCATGCAGTCCATGCTTTGCCCAGCTGGGGAAGCGGACTCAGGTCTAGCAGAAGGGGGAAGCCTTGAGAGTGTTTCCACAGCACTCTACGTTCCGAGCAAGGGACAGAGACAGACTCCTGCCCATGAGGAGGGTATGGGGAAGACGAGACGCAGAAAGGGAGAGTTTCACTGTGCTGCAGTGAAACCTCTTAAAAGTCCACCCACCAGTGTTATTTATGGGAACGAAGCAAGGGGCAAGCCACTGTTACTGACAAAGAGCATACTGGACCTCATTAAAGGAGAGAGGAAGAACAGGGAATCATGAGCACGGCTGTAAAGACTGGTTTATCACAAAGGCGGGCTCATGAGAGCACCAGGAGAGGCCGGGTGGCAGGAAGCACAGCCTGGAGAGAAGAGGGAGAAAGATCGGGGGAAGGAAGAAGTGCAGACTTTCCTGTGGCTCATCAGGAGAAAGTGAGCGTTGGTGTGATACATTGTTGCTGTTTCGGCGTGATGATGGGAGAGAACTGTAAATAACAGGCCAGCGTGTTTGTATAATTAAATTAAAAACCCTCCAGAGGCTCTGTCCCTAGATATTCTTGAAAGAAGAGAGCTACAGGATGCAAATGGGCTAAACCTACACTTTGGATGGTAGGCTTGTTCTAGCTTGAGAGAGAATGCTTCTCAATTGCTAGTGGCTGCAAGAGGGCAGGTAAGAAAGGCTTGGAGGCCCATCCTTGTGCTGGGATCAATTAGTGATGTCTGCCATGGGTGAAGAATGGGGTGTTTTGGTACATGTGGGTCTAGGGTGGCATTCACAGATGTTAACAGGCTTTTCTTACGAATATGTCCCTTTCTGCATATGACCCGAGAAACCTAGACTCAGACGTTAGTAGTTTATTTGTCTCCTCCTTTTCCTGCATTATCTATTTTCAGTACATCACCAGAGCCTGCTGACTCGGCTCCTATACATCTCCACAATGACCCCCAGACCTCCCCTCAGCAAGGATAGATTAGAGTCACAACCTGTTAGCAGATCGCCCTCATTCGAGTGCTTCCTGCTCCAATCCACCCAGAACTGTGTGAGATGAATCTCCCAGTGACCCCGTGTTCACTTCCCCCACCCCAGCTGCACTCAAGAACCTACTTCTTTTTGCTTTCTATGTCTTCTAGCAACTGCCCTGCCACCCCTCTCTTATCTGCCCTGGACTCCTTCCTGGTGACCTCTGGCTCCAGCCAGGTGAGCCATTCCCCAAGATGCCCCGAGATGTTTGGGGCTTCCAGGCACCTATTGTGCTACCCCAAGCCAGGAGCTGTGGTGTGCGATTCAGAGTTCCAAAGCAATTCTGCTTTTCCTGAGTTTTTACTTCTCAGGGTGAGAAAATGCCAAGCAGCTTAATCACAAGGGATTTGAAGTGTTTCGCACGATGGTCTCCTATGATAGCTGTCCCCCACCAGGCCATGGCCAGGGGCCCAATTCAGTTATTGGCATATGTCGGGGGTGTGAGCTTGTGCAAGTGTGACTGTATCTGATTATTCTCCCTGTGTACACACACACACACACACACACACACACACACACACACACACACTTCCCTTCAAAGCAATCAATGTATTTTCACGTATTTCAATGTATTTTAAAGCACCCAATGTACCTCCTCACTTGGTAGCATTAAAATAAAATTCAGAGACAAGCAAGGGAAAGCTCTGTTCTTCACTAACATAGTACCCCAGTGTGACCTGGAAGTGAGGCCACTGCCTTTCAAGTTGAAAGTGAGGGGTTTTGGCCTGATACTTCTCACTTACCCTTGATTCTAGCCCTGTGTTTCTCAACCTTCTCTTCATGATCACCCACCCCACTCAATCCCTTGCCCCAGGAGCCACTTTAGACATTTTTACGTAATTACTTTCCTCCCCTGACATGAAATGTCAACACCACGGATATAATGTAAATCTGCTTTATACATTAAAAGAGTAAGATCCTCCCCAGTACAAAATTTTGCCGCCATTGAGAACACACGCTCCTTTAGAACAGAGCTTCTCAAAGTGTGATCCCCAGGCCAGCAGCATCAGCGTTGCCTGGGCGCACCCAGAGTTTCTGATTCTTTAGGTTTAGTGAGGATGCAAAACCTTGCATTTCTAATAATTCCCAGACGATGCTGATGTTGCTGCTCTGGGGACCACACTTTGAGAACTAGTGGGTTGTCATGGAAACTGGGAGGTTCTGGAACCTGAGGGACTTGGGTTCGAATCCCTGCTCTGCCTCTTAGTAGCTGTGACTATTGGCCAATATATGTAAACTCTCTGAGCCTTGCTTTCCTTGTCTACATCTTTCTCATAGACTGTTTTGAGGGATAACTTGTGTCCAGGCTGTGCCTGGTACATGGCAGGCACCCAATAAACAGGGTTCTCCTCCCCTCACTCTGGGGGATGGTCCTGAGCTGTGGACGACAGCAGATGGGAAAATGGATGTGGGTAGCAAGAAGAGATTAGGCCTTTTCAGCATGAAAAGAGGACAGAGCTCTGCCCTCACCCACGGCACTTGTCTCGTCAGCACCTCCTCCAAGGCCTCCACGTCCCCCTTGGCCTCTGTCTGGCTCTGTCCCCCATTGTGGCCTGTGGCCGAGCAGTCGGGGCTGCAACTCTCAGCTGGACACCCCAACCTCTTCCTTACTTGCTCCTACCTGCTGTCCCCCAACCTGTCTGCTCCACCTTGACCACAATGAGCTGCCCAAAAGCACTCCTGACCATGCACCCCACCCCCCAAGACCCCCCAGGTGGACCCCTGCTGCTCTCAGGACCGGGGCTGGCATTCTCCTGAGCCGGGCACCCCACATGCTGCATGGCCAGCCTGGCCTCCCTCTGCAGCCTCAGCACCCGACTCCCCCACCCCCCCGCCACTGCCTCCCCTGTGCGCTGCGCCCAGTCACGCTGAGCTACTGCAGATGCATGAATGTGGCTCCTCTCCTACTGCAGAGTCTCTGTACACACTGTTCTTTCTGCCTGTCTGCCCCTCTTTCCGTTGAATTCTTACTCCTCCTGCAGTGCCTGGCTTCTGTGATCTCTCCTTGTGGAGTCTCTCCAGCCTGCGCTGAGTGGCTGAGGCACCCCCTCCCAAGGATCCTTTCTCTCTTCTTATCATGGATATTTTTGAACACACACAGAAGTAGATAAAACAGTCTAACGGGCCCCCAGGGAGCCATCACTCCATGTCAACATCAGCATATCTTGTGCCTCCTCTTCCCAGAGTTCCACCCGGGGAACAAAGCTGCCTCTGCATAGGTCTGTCTCCTGACCAAACTGCAGGTTCCCAGGGCGAAGATGGTGCCCTGGTCTCCACTACCTCTCAGGACATGAGCATAGCTCCTGGCCCGGAGAAAGCCCTCAGTCAGCTGTGGGTGGGAATGAAGAGTCCACTCTGCTCAGTGCCTTAGCTACAAGATCAGGTGCTCTTCTGTGTGCTGACTTGGCTCAGCTCACTAAACCCCCATAGGCCTGTGAGGCAGGGGCTGTTATCATCTCCATTTTACAGATTGGAAAATGGATGCTTAGAAGGTTGTGCAGCTGGTCAGTGGCAGAAGCTAAGCCGAGGCCACCTAACTCTAGAACAGAGCCGCCAACAGAATTGGAATATGAGCACATGGGTGATTTTAAATTCTCTAGTAGTCACAAAAAAGAAATAGGTGACATTAATTTTAATAATATGCTGTATTTCACCCAGTATATCCAAAATATTATCATTTCAACATGTCATCAATATAAAACATTACCAGTGAGATATTTTATCACCTTCTTTTGCACACTAGGTCTTCAAAATCCTACGTGTTTTATTGACAGCATCTCTCAACTCAGACTAGCCACACTTCAAGTGCCCAGTAGCTACATGGGCTAATAGGCAAATGCATTGGCTGGCACAGCTAGAGGTCACCACCATGGACAATGGCTCCAGAGCCTGTACTCTCAACCACTGCCCTGTGCTCAAACAAATGAGGAAATGAATGAATGAGTCCCAAGGACTCCTGGGTCCTGCTTGTTCCTTGACAATTAATAATCCTTAATATTTTATGGCCCTTTCAAGTCTCTCCAGCACCTTCTCACCCATGTGGGGATTATTAACCCAGTTCCGTGGGCGAGGACCACGGGGTCGAGAGGTCGAACCCCTTACTCAGATACATTGCTGGCAGGTGGCACAGCTGGGCCTCGAACCCACAACTTCTGACTCCAAGTTCAGTGCTCTGTTGGTCGGAGGGAGGGGGGCGAATGCAGCTGCCCCTTGAAGGGGGGTTGTGTCTGTCTGGCAGAGGAAGGATGAGGCCAGAGAGGGTGTCTGTTGAGACCACAGGCTGGGGCTGTCCTTTGGGGACGGGAGCCTGCAGAACTCTGTTTTGGTCAGGCCCCAAGAAAATGATGCCACTTGTGGGTGGCAGGGCAGGTACAGGCTGAGGGAGAAGATGGGACCCATGCCAGGTCATCTATGGGAAAGAACTTGTCATTCCTCAGTCTCAGTTTGGCCACGAGGAGCTGAGAACAAATTGATGGCAATGGAGCCATAACTTAGCGCTGAAGGCCTCTTTGTTCTTGGCAAAACAGAGGGGTCATTAGTAATGGGGAAAGCACTGGTGTACAGACATAAATCCCCACAGCTGCAGGGCTGATAAACAGCCTGGAGGGGACAGGGCCTCAGGGGACTGGGCAGGTTAACTGTGGGCCATGGATCTGTTGTGGGCTCAGGCCTGTCTCCAGCCACGTGGGGCAGATAGGCCTCACCCACTGCAGACAGAGCCACCACCAGCCCAGGCTTCTGGGGGTGTCCCAGAGACTTGAGTCACCCACATCACCACACTCAGGACTCTCCACTTGGCTCTGCCCACCCGCTACAAAGCCCTTAGTTCTTTCTTTCAAAGGAAAATGGTTCCTGAACTGCTAGGGCTGGGGCAGGCCCCTACTAGGCACTCAGGGCAAGCTTGGGGCAGTCAGCTGTGAAGATGCCCTCAGGGTGACATGCCCTCTCCCTTGCCACATCCATAGCAGACTCTACCAGTTGAATACTGCGCTCATGAGCCTGTTTGGTTCCATGATCCTCTGCAGGCAGCCATTACCAATCAATCAAAACTGGCATGTGAGAAGTAACCCATTTGTCATCCTTTCTAAAAGCCCTTAAGACACATCTGTGCTGGCAGGGGGAATCCTATAAAGCTATGCTGAATGCCTCAGGCCTTCCAGAAGTTTCTGCCTCCTGCCCTCACCTCCACATACATCCCTTCTCTGTGGTTTCAAATCTTGGGTCTCCCTTCTCACCCTGATATGTGTACTTGGGAGCCTGTCCCAGGAGATTTTGCCCCAGTTGTGCCCGGACTGCAAGCTCCAGAGTCCAGCCCAGACACCAAAGGCTCAGCAGCTCAGCCCTCCAGCCTCCTTCCCCAGAGGGAGAGAGTAGAGAGATGGTTCTGGCTGGAGCTATCAGGGTTTATTTGAAGACTGGAGAGGACCCAAGGGTCTGGACTGGCAGCCTGGCACCCAGCATGAACCTGGAATGGACCAGCGCCCTGGAGGATGGACTCAGAGTCTCTTGAGAAGTTCCCATTCTAAGCATGACCTTGAACCAAGTCCTGGCTCTCTGTTCCCCACCTCCATCCAGGCTGGGGTATATCTGAAACCAGCCCAGAGGCTGTCAGCACATGAGAGACATGCCCCCGCCCAGCTGAGCACTCCCTTCCTGCTGCCACTCTGTCCTGGCTCCCCAACTCCATCACCCAGGGCTCACCGGTGTTCCCTCAGTTCTCCAGCACAAGCCCCTGGTCACTGGGAGGCTCTTACACTGTGTCTCAATTTGCAAAATTCATGAAGAAGATCAGCACCAAGACAGGCCTCCTCTTCCCCTCTGCCCACCTAGAAAGGGCCTCGATTCCCAAGCGGGTCCTGCCTTCCTGCAGAACAGTTTCCTTCCTGGGCCTGGCTTCCTCACATCCCCATCTAAGGACTGCCTGAACCTGAACTGCTGTGAGAAAGGACCATTCTTGGACCCATCCCAGACCTCCAGGAGAATCTCCGTGGGGCCCAAGGACTTTGTATTTTGGGTAGGAGCCCCAGGAGATCTTGGGCAAGCTGGAGTTTGAACACTCACTCCCCTAGAGTGACATTCACTCATTTTGCAAGTACGTATCAGGGTTTATGCTAACCAGGTCCTGTGCTGGACACCAGAATGATGAAATGCGGGGAGGGGGTGGTGCAGAGGCCCAAATCCATGCTCCTGCTGCCGGTCACCACCTGCGCTGGGCTGGGAGTGGCTCTGGGTCCCAGAGTACCCTGGGCTTAGAGACAAAACAATAGTCATGTCAGCAGCTGCAGGTCCCAGGGGGACACCCCTGGTTTCCTGCATTGCCAAGGACATAAGATGTCTCCCTCCTACTAGCTAACCCCTAGCTTCCCAAGGTAGCATTAGCTGCTAGCTCTAGTAATAACCATAGCTAACACTTATGCAGTACTTTACATGCATTAACTAGGCCCTTTATATGTTAAATCATCTGACTCTTACATCACCTCGAGGTAGGTACTCTTACTGCTCCCATTTTGTGGAAGTACAGGTAAATTGAGGGATAGGGACCCACCCAAAATAACATGACACAGTAGACTCCCTCCTCCTCCATGTTCTTGATCACTATGCCTTGCTGTCCTCTGAGCTTCAGGGGCAGGATGCTACTCCAGCAATGCCAGTCCTGGTTCTGGGGGTGCGGGGGTATGGTAGGGAGAGGCAGTGGGTGGAAACTGGCCAGACGTCCTCTCGGCCATCAGCCTGGCCTGCCCAGATACACCAGGCTGACCCTTCACCGACTCGTGGGCTGGGCAGGGAGGCGGTGAGTGGCATGTATGGGGGGTGGGCAGAGCCAGAGTCTGTGGGTGAGCAGCCTCTCGCCGCATCCTCAAGGCATCCTTGCTCTAAAACCAACCAGCCCTGGGAGAGCCGAACAGAGCTGCCATTTGTCAGTCTTTGGGTGGGGCATGGGTCAGGGATCCTGTCACCCAGAACCATCTCTGCCATCAGTCACTATTCTGCTCAACAAAGGCATCTGGTGGCAAGGGGGCCAATGTTCCCCCCTGCAACATTCCAGATGCGACATGAATTCCTAAGGGTTGGAAATGTGAAAAGAACATGAAATCAGCTGTAGTTGCAGCTCCGTTTGTTCTACAATGATGTTAGAACTGCCACCTTTTCATCAAATACGAAAAGAAAAAGACAAACCCAGAGGGCTGGAGGTGGTTAGATGGGAGTCACCCAAGTCCCAGGCCAGAGCCCCAAAGTGCCCAAGTGTCTCAGACCGTGGACAGCAGCACACGCTCCCACCCCCCAGTGCCAGCCAAGCAGCCCCTAGACATTTTAGCCTCTGTCGGCTTCCCAGCATCTCTTCTCCCCGTTCCTACTGCCTTCACTCGGTCCCCTTCCTGGCCCTTTGGCGAGGACTGTCCCTGTAGGCAGGTCTCCTACCCTGTCCCACATGCCCACAGACCTCTCCCTAGCCCTCAGAGCTTGAGACACCTACTGGCTCTCCTTGGGTGGAGGACAGAGGGGTGAGAGGAGAGGGGGCAGCCTCTGCCTTACCTGAAACAATGGTGTAGCCAATGCCCCGGGGACGTCCTTTATCCTGGTCTATGGCGGTGATGATGCGCACCGTCGTGCCCTGGGCAGAAGAGAGGAGGGACTTGAGTTTGGGTCCCCTGGCTGCTGTCTTTCTTTGCAGCTGTCATGGCACCCACAGCTTCCCTCCCCAGGCTGATCCTGGCTGCAAGGGCAACCCAGGGAGTAGGTGCCAAGGGCTCAGGCCTCAGCTGCCCTGGGCACACACTGCAGTTCCCAGGCAAACGCCCTGTGGTCCATGGGGAGGCCCAACCTTACCGATGCTATCATTCCCCTTTCCCCTTCGCATATCCCTTGTTCAGATGGACCACCATGGAAGAAGAACCGATGAGGAGCATTCAGCGAAGAGACAAGAGATCTGCTCTCTAGCTCAACCACCCATCACATTGCTGTGTGACCTTAGGAAGGTTGCTGCACCCCTCTGGCCTCACTTTCCCCCCACCTTAATAAGAATGACAGCAAAAAGCCTGGGACCTTGTTTTCACCGGGGTCTGAATAAAGGAGAACATGATGGATCAATTACCTTAGGGATGAAAGCATAAATCGTGAAAGCATGTACCTCGGGGGATGGCCATGGCAACTCCGGAGGCTGCCATGGCCCTAGGAACCATGGCCCACACAGTGCTGTGCCTGGCAATTCCTGCTTGGAATGGCTCTGCCCACACCCCTATTCATTCTCTCTGCAGCACTGGTGGAGAAGGGTCCAGGAGCTGGAACTAATAGGATGGGGAGCCAGGGGAATGCGTTCTTGGGGAGCATAGCCTATGGCATGAAGTCAAGGATATCTGAGCAGACAGCTGCTATACACATATGAGGAGTGTGAATACACGTGTGACTCAGATGGAGCCATGTGTATGTACCAAAAAGGGGAGAAGTCCACCTGGAGGAACTGGCAACCTGTTGTACAGATGGCAACATTCAGCATGGGTCATGAAGCATGAGTAGGAGTTTGCCAGGGAGAAAACATGAAGAGGAAGGTGCTCTGGGTAGAAGGCAGAGCTCAGGAAAGTGCTTGGAGGCTGTCCTAGGAAGAGATCCTGGCATACAACTGGCACATTCAAATATCAATTAATGGGTTTGTTGATTGACTGAATAAACAAGTGAACAAACAAGAGTTTATTTAAACCTTCACAGAGCCCTTAAACCTTAGGGTTTAAGGTCACCGCCACCACTCGCTGAGTCACCCCTTGCCCGGGGCAGCCTTTACCTGGCTCCCCAGGTCCTATCGCACCATGGCCAGTGGCAGCCACGCCTGCCCACCTTGCTTGCCTGAGGCTCTGGTTCCAGGCCACAGTGTTCCCCTGGGTGACAGAGAGCAAGACAAGCCTGTCCCCACCCCCTAGGGAAATGTCAACTCTGGCATCTGCATGGCTAATGAGGGGCTCTTGTGGCCTTGGCCACTTCTCTACACTCACTGTCTATCAGCAGGAGGCTGAAGCCTGCGCTGCACCCCTACCCCCCTCACCTGTGCAGAGAGGCTTGTTCCCTGACAGGCACACCCTGCGCTCTTGTGGGACAAGCTGCTCCTCCTCTAACTCCACCCAGTCTTGCTGCCATGACACAGCAGGGGCACCCCCCTACCTCACCCTCCCCAGGCACTGGTATCCCTTCACAGCAGTTGCTCCACGCTCTCCTGGCCTGCTAGGATAACTAGGCCTGAGGCCCACCGGAGCACCACCCCAGAGAGTCACTAAGCAGTACTCAGGGGCAACTGCACGTTCCAGGCACACATGCAGGGCAGGGCTAGGCCAGGCCCCGGATAGTGATCCTCAGGAGGAGGCACGAGGGGGCTGGTGTAGGCCTGTGTAGAGGAGACCTGCCGACCAAAGTGCCCTCAGTCCTCAGAGCCCGTGCTGGGCTCCTGCATGGGGCTGCCCAGAGGCCTTCTGGGTGGGCAGGGCTCTGTGGAGGGCAGTTGGTTCACCAGGACAGGAGGACAATGGGGACTCTTCCCACAAGAGTCATACCCGAGCTTCCACGAAGCAAGGTCTGACAGGCTCCTGGCAAAGTCTGGGGTTTCATCTCTTTTTGGGTAAATAAATCCACTTTTAATAAAACCCTGAGCTTTTAATACAAGTGCAGCCAGAAAGACTGGAAATGTTATGAGAAGGAATTAACAGGGAGGAATGAGGGCTCCTGGGAGCCCACAGCACTTGTTTCAGAGGCTCAGTGATTATATTTTCAATATACTGAAACTTATTTCCAAAGACAGGGGATGGAGAAGTGTGGCTGTGCTCGACCCAGAGCCGGCCCTGCTCCCAAGGGCACGCTGCCTGCTGTGCTTCTCCAGGGAGCCAGTCCAGCTGCGGTGTGTACCAGGGTGCGACCTGCCAAGGGCATCTGCCCTTCACAGGAATCCACATTTCAGGGAGTAGGAAGCCTCCTGAGAGAGAGGCTACAGTGTGCAGGCCTGCAGGGGCCTAGCTGTTTGTGATGGGAGGAGCGGACAAGCACCACAAGCTGGTTAAGGGTTTGACTCTGCTGCCAGACTGCGTGCGCTCAAATCCTTTAAGTTACCTGTAACCTCTTGCTGCCTTGTTTTCCCCATCTATAAAATGGGTAAAAATCACAATCCCCAGCCCTCAGCAGCCGATAAACGTGAAGCACTCAGAACAGCGCCTGACGTGCGGCAAATGCTATAAACGTGATTGTTACTATTTATTTGGGCCTAGAAGCGCTGTGTGCATCTGAGGACAACTCAGGGGCCTCTTCCCAGAAAATGCACATCCATGTGGTTTTTTCCAAAGAATTTCAGCAAATTCAGACTCCCCAACACCCCACATTAATCATCTCTACCTAGCGGCAAGGGGCTTTCTGTGCATCGTGAGGACAGCTAGCAGCCTCCAGGGCAGAACTGGCATGAGTGGAGTGCCCACGATGTGCCACTGTGTGGGGCACCCAGCAAGGTTCCCCCTCTCTCTTTCCTCACGTGGGGGTACGTGTGAGCAAACTAAAGCTCAGAGTGCTCAGGGATTTGCTGAGGGTCACAAGGTGCAGTGGGGAGGGGAAAGGGGCGGGGTGACTGGGGAATGGAGGGCCATGTGGGGTGGGCCCGGGGGACCCCATTGCTCTCTGGAGGAGGCAAGGGCTCAGGGCTCTGCACCCAGTGGGTGTGCCAAGCTGAGATGTGGGTGAGGTGTGAGAGGCAGTCCCAGCCTCTGAGGCCCGGGCAGTGAGGACACAGTGGAGAGAAGCTGGACTTCTCCAGAAGGGAGCAAGTCTCCTCCCTCTGTGGCTTGTCCCTTCCAAAGATGCCCTTGTCAGGAAAACCGTGGACACAGGAGCCCAGCTGGGCTGTGCGTGGCCTCAGGGGTCCATGTCCTCCTCCTTCTCAGCAAGCTCAGCTGGGACACCCCCTACCCCATTTCCATGACGGGATTAAGGACTTGAAAGGTGAATGGGCAGCTTGCTTCGGGAACAGGAGGCGTCCTTGGAGGGGGCAGGCTGGTGGGGGCTGAAAGGGACTTCCGATGAGAGCTGCCACAGCAGATTCTGAGGTAGCAAATCCTATTTCTCAGTCCTTAATTCCAGTCAATTCCAGTCGAAGGGCTGATAGGCATCGGCTGGCAGTAATTTGTGCAGTTTATCCGCTCTTTTCACCTTCTATCGGCCCTTCACTGACGGGCAGGCCGACATGCTGCTGCTCGAGTGAGGAAATTAAAATCTGATGCAATAATCCCAAATAAGAAGGATTTTATTAGGTAATATATACACTTTAGATGAGGCATGCTAGCCCGATATGCTGATAGGGGGAGGCATACATGCTGCGAGCCGCAGATAAAGAGGGGGAGTTGGGGAGAATGGGGAAAGGTCCGGTTGGGGCCCCGGGGAAGCAGAGGCAAGGCTGGGAATGGGGGTGCTGGGGTCCTCTGGCCTGGGAGGCAGAGCAGGCCAGGGTGCATCTCAGCCTGGGCCTGGCCAGGGAATTGCTGCATTAAATCAGGGTTCTACACTGTAAAGGGACATGGAGGGCCCAGATCAAGGCACAGAAACCAATTAGCAGCCAGGAAAGATCAGGCTGGGAGTGCAGGGGAATCAGCCTGCAGGACAGAGGCTCTGCAAAAGGCAAGGGAACTCGAGAACTCCTCACGTGTGGAGACCAGAGGAAGGGCAGAGGTGTGTGGACACAGAGGTGGATTCTGTGGGCACCAGTGGAGCCGGGCAAGGCTGGAGGGTCTGAAACCCTCAATGCACTGCCTTCTCTGGCTCCCCCAGCCCAGCCATAAGCCAAGCTACGGGGTTCAAGCCTGCACCACCCAGATTGAGGGTCTAGCAGATCCCTGGGCATGGGCCTTAGTGCCCTTGTGGAGACAAAGGAGCAATACTGGCGAGGCAAAGAGACATCAAGATCCCTGTCCCCGAGAGAGGAGAATCATAGCATATGCCAAGAAATGGAGCATCAGGAGACCGGGAGTTAAGGAGGGCAAGGATCTGGTTTGCTGAGACCGAGGGGGCTGCCCTAGCAGGAGCCTGTGGGATCACCTGGACAGCAGAGGGCATGGCTTAGCATGGGGCCTGCACATGGGACAGCCTCATCAATGTTTGATGGGTGCATAAAAGGATGAAGTGCAGACTGAATGGATGGACAGCTCCGAAATCTGCAGGTCTGAAGTGAAAACACGCACACTGAGCATTGCACGAAATACTAAAAACAATACTAGAAAAAGACAACTTAGGGGTCTCAGCGGACACTCACACCAGGAACACACATCTTGCCAACTATTATGACTCTGAAAGGAAGCTGAAGCTGGGAGCCCCAACCCAACCTGGCTACTGTAATTGACTGACCAGGTCACTGCCCAGCGTAGTTTAACGTCCGCTAATTGGCAGTACTTGCTATGTGTTTTATGTGCATTATCTCCAACCATTAAAACCCTAAGGCGAGGGAGGCAGCACTGCAGGCACAATTATCCCCCTTTCCCAGTGAGGAGGTGGTCAGGAGGCTGTGTGACTCAGCCAAAGTGAGTACGGCAGTGTGGGACTCCTTTGAGCTCCTCTGCCAGCCCGGCCACCACCGTGTCCTGTACTTCAATCTAGTTGGCCTTGGGCATCTTCCCTGCCCTTAGCCCTGGGCATGATGCCCTGGAGACCCAAAGGAAGGCTGAGATCATGTTCCAGAGACGCAAGTACCTTGATTACTGGGGGCTCAGAAGTAGCCCACATATATAGGTAACATTACAGGCAAGACTATAATTAAGTGGAAAATTATGCAGCATAGAGAGAGTTAATTCTACCAGGGTTGAGGGAGAGGAATTGCTGTCTCTGGGACAGGTAGGGAAGAAGCCAGGGAAAAAATTATAAGAAAGGTAGAGTGAAAAAATTATAAGAAAGGTAGAATGGGTGGGTGGACTTTGGGCTGGTGACAAGAGCAGGCACAGGGGCGGAGAGGGTGCAGGAGGGTGAGTCTGCCCAGGGTGTTGGTCTGCCCAGGGTGAGGGTGCCTGTTCATTTGTCCATTCCATAACCATCTCCTGAGCACACACTGCATGCTATGCCCACAGCAGACCCTGTCCCTGCCCGACTGCACGCTTCCAGTCCTTCAGGGGAGCAGAGGTGGGGCAAGTTGTTCAAGAGTGCTGAGCACTCAGGAGATGCCCAGGGGCCATGGGCAGATTGTGGGCCCTGCCTCATCTGAAAATAGCACATCAGGGCTGACCTGATGCTGTAAAGGTATTGGCCTGGCAAAGTTGGGCTAGGGGCAGAGAGAAAGGGGGCTAGGAAAGTCATGGGAAAGGGGCTGGGCTGCACTGAGAAGAGTCAGCCTTCAGTCTCAAAAGCTGGGGCTCCCACTGCCCACAGAATGCTAAGAAAGAGAAGGCTGGGGAATTGGGGGCATTGATCTGTCCCCTTCTACTCTCAAAGCAGCTTCAAACATTCAACAGTAGCAGGCTGGAAAGGATCCTGCTTCTTGGAGCCTCCCTCCACACCTGCCCCAAGAAGGAAGTGGCCGAATGCCAGCCCCACACACCAGGAGACTGGGGCCTCGTGCTCTGAAGGGAGGCCAGTGGTCAGGGCAGCCCTGGTCTCCAAATGAGGGGTCAGGCCCAGGAGCACAGCCTGCACCCCAGTCAAGGGAAGCTCGTCTGTCACATTCAATTCTGTGAGCCTGTGCGGAGGTGCTGGTGGGGCCCTGAACACCCACGAGCCTCAGGCGGGTGCCCCACTTTGCTCCCAAAGCTGAGTCCTTCCTCTAAGCACACCGAGTTCCCTCAAAAGAAGGGGCTCATTTATCTTTCCCCAAATGCTGTTCCCTAAGCTGATGACCAGGGATTGTGACTGCCTAGGGGAGGTAGCTTTTTCTAATTTTTCCACCCAGAGCCGGTGTTGCATCCAAGTTTGCACAGACGCACGAGTGGTTATGAGACTAGAGATGGCTGCCGTTGCCCATCTGGCCCACAGCTGAGCAAAGCTGCCCCACCCACAGCCGTGCAGAGTGGGCCGAGGCATGCTTTGTCCTCTAAGACACCCATGGGTAGCCGATCGACAGGCTGGTGACCTATGACCTTGCAACACACCAGAAAAATCAGGAGCCTTTCTTGGAAACCTGGACTTAAGAAATCCAAAGACTGGGCGTTAGGGAGGGCAGCAGGAGCTGCAAGCTCGCAGGGAAGAGCTGGGGCCAAGAGGGCCCTTGAAGAAGGGCAGCTGCCACCATCTCTGGCAGTGCTCATCAGCAGAGAGGGACAGACTGACACGACAGGGACACAGCTGAGCTACACTGATGTTCTGTGGAGCCAGACTGAGTCTAGATCCATTCTCCAGCCCAGGCTGGATTTTGCATGGGATCCCCATCCCTCCACATAAGTCTGTCTGAATGGCTCCCCATTACTTGCCCTGGAAGCCTTTGTTCTTTGCCACAAGGAGCCCCTGGGGTAGAGTGAGAGGGTGAGGAGATGGGCATGGTGTGAAGAGTGGCTGGGGTTTCACTGTGCCAGGACACCCATCACTGCCACGCACAGGGACTGTGCAGGAGCCAAGGAGGAGCCCGGCCCACTACAGGGCTAATCCCTAACAGGAGCTCAGAAGGAAGTCCCTCAGGGCCAGGAGTCTTACCGGAGGAGAATGCTCGTAGATGTTGGTGCTGTAAGGCAGGTTGATGAAGATGGGGTCCATGTCCTGGACGTCTGTGATGATGATGGCCAAGTTGGCCAGGGTGGACAGAGGCCTGGTCTTATCTTGATCCTTAGAGAGCAGAGAGAACACACAGCCTTAGGCCGAGTGATGGTGGGGACACTCACACACATATGTACACACACACAGACCTGCACTGTGCAGCACATATGTGCAAACACACGCACACACACACACCCCCCCCATGCTCTTGCACTCCAGCAGGGAAGGGCTTGGTTAAAGGAAGCTTAAGAACTCTAAGAACCCGCGGTGATTTCTGAACTGTACAGGAAAACACAAACAGCATCCCCAAGGTCCAGAGGAAGACAGCTTATCCAGTGTTACAAAGCAGGGCTGGGGTACAGCTAGACCTCCAGCCCCTAGCAGCCCAGGCCTGACTTCCTTGGACATCGGGTGATGGGATGACCAGCTTGGAGTAGATATGGTGCCACCTTCAGTTCCTTTGCTGAGTTCAGCCGGGGGCCGCCACCCCTCTCTGTGCCCACTTCCTGCCCCCACTCATCCTAGGGCAGCAGGGGATTGACAAGGATGGGGACTCCTCGGAAGAAAGGCCACAGAGGGGATTACTCTGGCACCTGCGTTCCTGCATTCATGAGTCCCTTGCTTTGGGCTGGGGTTTTACGGGTTAAGGACTTTTCCCAGTCTAACCAGCAGGGGGAGCTCCAGGGTCTGTGACATTTGGGGGACTCCAAGAAAGAATCCTGAGAGGTCACATAGGCCATCCCCCTGTAGCCAGGCGAGCAATATTTAAACCGTCAGCTGGGAATTTCATTGTATAAAACCTCGCCAATGCATCTGTAGTCCCAGCTGCTCAGGAGGCTAAGGTGGGGCAATCACTTGAGCCCAGGAGTTTGAGGCTGTTGTACATCAAGATTGCACCCGTGAATAGCCACTGCACTCCAGCCTGGACAACACAGCGAGACCCCCACCTCAAAAAAAATTTTTTTAATGCTTGGCAAGAAAGAAAACCCAAAACCTATCTCCTACTGTTTAAGTAGCCTGCTGCAACTGAATAACAATAGCCAGCAGTAACAGTAACTGCAGTGCTTTGCACAGATGAGGTGGCAGCCACTCTACCGGGCACTTCACTTGCATCTGTAGTTACAATGGGCCCATTATTCAGATGAGTTAACAAAGACTCAGAAAGGCTGAGTAACTTGCCCACAGTCATACAACTTCCAAGTGTGTAGCCAGAACTCAAACTCAGATCCTTTCACATAAAAATTTGCCACTAACAGTTTTGACTTAGAGCTCTAACACCAGTTCGGTCTCTTAATTTGCTGAGTAACCTCAAATGAGTTCTTTTTCCCTCTGGGAATCTGATGTCCTTTTCTGTGAGATGAAGGGGCTCAAGTGAATGACTTCTAAGGCCCCTCGGGCTGGAACATTCTCTGAGTTAAGATTTGAGGAGCGACTGTCCCCAGGTTAGATCTCCCTTGGTTTGTCTGGGGTGACTTGAATGATGCAAGGCATTCCTGGTGTTCCAAGAAGCCTGGTACCTGCTCCTGGCCTGCAGAGATGGAGCTGCAGTGTCTAGGAGAAGGGAGGGGTGGTTGTCTTTAGGAATCCTCAGGGACAGCCAAGGAGAGGGTGGGGGGGGGGCCTTCAGGGATGGGAGTGCGTACTGCAAGGGAGGGGAAGGTCTGGAAGCAGGAGGTGAGCAGAGAGGTTCTCGGGGGGCAGGCTCTCAGGCTCCAGGACCAGAGCCCGCACCGCAGGCTTGGGCACTGCCCATGGGGAGAGCTCCCAGCCAGGGACCTGAATGACCACCAGGCACCCAGGACTAGAGTGGAGAGGCTCAAAACAAGTCCCCTGACCTCTTGGACAGGGGATGACAGCGGCTCTGATTTGCCATAACCAGGCTTTTTCAGGCAGCTGGCTTTTGTCTAGCCTGGCACAGGCCCTCTCTGTCCCATCCTTGTGGCTGCAGTCCTGCTCATGCCACAAATGCCCCTGCCCAGCCCACTCTGGACTCTGTGGTGGGGAAAGGGGAGGGATCCTGCCAGGCTCCCAGCTGTGACTCTGGGGCCCATGGCTGTCAGCAGCTTGTTCCCAGAGGATGCCTCAATTTCCCCATCCTGGTACCTGCTCAGCGGTGGCTGGGAACTCACACTGTTGCCTGTAACACCAGGCACGAGAATCTCCTTCCTTGGGGAAGGGCTTAGCAGCCAAGGGCCCAGCGCCAGCCCCGAGAAGGACTTGGTGTCAGCTCCTCCAGAAGCAAGGGGGAAGCCATCTAGAGAGGGACTTCTAGGGCCCCTCCCGTTCTGCTGCTTCCAAGCATGATTTCTGGGAGAGTAATGGCAATTTAACTGTATTCATCATCCCAGCTTGAGCCCAGGCCTCTGGATAGGCCCCGCCACCCACATTCTTGCCTGTGCCCAGCTCTGGTCTATTCCTCACGGTCCAAAGCCATTTTTATGGTGGATGGAAATTATCCTACAGCGGGCAAGCATCTGTGTGTTTCCGGGCCCTGGTGTGTGCAAACAGTGTGGTGGAGGGGCAGTGCATGTGTGGGTGCCGGGCTGCGTGCAAGGTGCAGGCGAATGTGTACAAAAAGCAAATCCTGGGCTTGCACGTCCTCTTGACCCCCGAAGTCAGTTTTACAGACAGTAGTACACAGCTCCTCCCAGGCAACTAACACTTAACCAGGGGAGAAGAAAAGAATGTGAGTGTCACCTGTAGTGACCTCCCTCACAGCCACTGGGCCACAGAAAAACAAGAAGTTTGCATTTCCTAGCTCTTGAGGCCTTTCTCTGCATCTTGGCCAAGCCTTGGGGCACCCCATATTTCAAAACTGGATTCTCAACCCGGTCCAGATCCAGAGCCTTGGATCTGCAGCCTGTGACCTGCCACGGAGAGCCCCCAGCACTGCCGGCAGCCCCCTCGACAGCTATGTGGGTCAGGAGTGGATGCTGTGTGTTAGGCAGATGGGACCTGGAGGGGTGAGAGGGATTCCCATGTTTTTTTGCTCTTGGCACAAGCTTTGTCAACAGAATCTGAGGGACAACAGGCCAGCTTATGGCCCTGCTGCCAGCTGATGGCTCCAGCTATGCCCCGACATAGCAGCTGGGAGCAGGGAGAGGGGACGGGTAGGGGGAGGACCCTATTTAGAGTGTGGCTTGCCTATTTCCCAGGATCTCCCAAACAGCTGGCGCAAAGGGCATGCTGCAATGTTCTTGAGACCTGGAGATGTCTAGCCATGGGGCACGGTGGTCAGGGCACTGGACTGAGAGGTGGACAACCTGGGCTTGGGTTCTTGCTCCCCCACTACTCATGGGCTGTGAGACTCTCAGCAGAGTCAGCCATCAGATGGGATAATTACCCTCTCCTGCCTTCTGCCCTTGACTCGCTCATCTTGGAATTCCCAGGGACCAGCAATGTGCTTGGCACAGAGGAATGCTGTGGAAGGACACCACTCTGCAGAGTACAGCCAGGATGCCTGAACTCCTCTGGGCCCTGCATGTTGGACGGTGTCAGGACACAGCTGGGTGAACACCTCTGTCCTGTGTCCCAGAGAGCAAGAGGCACCCTGCACTAAGAATGTCTCAAGGAGGTTACCCGAGCCGGAGTCAGGCTCCTGGGTGACCATCGAAAGTCACTGAATTGCTCCTGTGCCTCAGTTTTCTCATCTGCAAAATGGGCATCTTAACAATACTTATGACATAGGGATGCTTGAGGTTTAAAGTCCCTTCAAGTGCTCAGCCCGGTGCCAGGGACACAGCACGAAGCCTCAGCAATGCCAGCCTCATTTCTATCATGACTGTCACCACTATTGTTATTACAGATCCTCGAGTGTGTTCCACTGGGTCAGTGTCCCATTGGAATGCCCCATTGCTCTCTTCCAGGGTGGGAAGAGGCAGCTGGAACTGCCGGGGCCCCAGCGTGGAGACTCACTGTGGCGTTGACCGTGAGCTGGTAGGCCTGTGTGGTCTCGTAGTCCAGCTCCCGGATCACTGTGACGATACCGCGGGCACTGTCAATGGCGAAGAATTGGGAGGGGGGCTGGAAGGAGTAGAGGACGCTGCCCCCTGCCCCCAAGTCGGGATCTGTGGCATTCACGATGAAGATGGGCGTCCCCACCGGTGTATTCTGGGGGTGAGAGCAAAGCAAGTACAAGGGTGAGCCGGCGCGGAGCAGCTGTGCCATCAGAGCCGAGTCCCCCAAAGCTCCTTCTCTACATCCCTCAGCCGATCAGACCCGAGGCCTTGTCATTTTCATTCTAGGAGGGGCCCAAAAATTTAAAATGCAGTATCTTTTTTTTTTTTTTTTCTTCTTCTTCATTTTTTGATGGCCTCCTGGTGGCTGTGAACAGCACCAGTTCCGAAGATGATCTGCTGATCCTGGAGTTCTGGATGAGGGTCTTATGGTCCCCAAACCTGTTTCTTGGTGGTTTTGCTTCCTCTGTCAAATGCCCCTTGGCTGCCCAAGCTGCAGGCTTCCTTTCTGGGGACCAACCTCAAGCCTCCCTCCTGGCAGCCCTTCACAGACAGACCATGCACTTAATATAGGGGTGCTCTTCACAGGGCCCCGGGTCAGGCTGGAAAGGGCCTGCGGAGAACAATGCCATGGGGCTGCTGAAGGTTCTTCCTGGGTTTGTGGATTTGCCCCCATCAGCAGACAAGTGTCAACCTGAATGGGCAGGCTCACGTCCTGCCTGTTCCAGCCACTCTGTCCACTGGGGACAGGAGGCAGATGCAGGACACCCCTCTCCTCCTCCCCATCCGTGACTCCCCAGTGCCCTTTGCATAGAACACAGATCCTTGTGGTCCATCCCTGTTTCCCCCTTCACATTTTATTTCCTAGGGGAATGGAGCTATTTGTACTTCTTGAACCCAGCAGGCTCCCTCACACCTCTGGACATCTGAATGTGCTTTTCCTTTGCTAGGTTTACCCGTCCTAATTCAGCTGTTTGGAAGATGCTCATTCCCTCCAAAACAGAATCAAGTCTGCAAGGGGGCAAAGCAGACAAGTGCTAGAGTTTCAGGGATGGACAGACCATTTGTTGGAATCCCAGCCTCACTGTGTGTCTTTGGGTTAAATACATAATCTCTCTGATCCTTAATCCCTTCACTGTACACTGAAGCTAATCATATCTCATAGGGTTAGTGTGAAGAATACACAAGCTCATGAGTGTAAACATTCCAGCACATAAGTGCTGAGAAGACAGTAGCTGTGATTTTAATTTCTGGAAACCTAGAGGGGCACAGACAAGGGCACCTTCAAGGGTGGGGTAGGGAAGTGTCAAGAAGCACTGATATCAACAGTACCATCCAGGGCATTCCCTGTCTACCCACCCCCCTGGCCCCATGATCCACCCAGTTTTGCCTTTCCCCAATCCCCGGGCCCTCAGTGGATTGCATCTCCAGGCTCTCTTGCTGGCTGGCTTCCAGTCGGGTTCTGCCAATGGGAAGTTCTGGTAGGAGCTCCCAGAGCAGGAAGAGAAAGAGTTTGGGGTCTTACTTCCTCTACCCTCTCCAGCTCTACCCCAGCAGGCTCTCCTCCCTAGCCCCAACTCTCAGTGGGCTCTGATAACACTATGTTCCTCTCCTTCTCCCTTCAGCCCTAGGGGTAGAACTTTCCCCTGTTGCTAAGCCCTGGGTACCTTAGCATCCCTTATTTCCACCTCTCCTCCCACTTGAGGAGATCTTTCTGAGGTTCCCAGCTAACCCACAGTTCTCTGTCCTGCCCCCTCTCTCTCTAGATCACACATAAGTGCCAGAGCCAGTCCCATGAATCCAGAATGAAACACTTCATAGGGGGCCCACGGTTCCTGCCACAAGAAAGGATGACCACATTCTGATTTCCGAGCGGCCAGCCCCTTGTGTGAAAGTCTGTTTTTATACTTCATACGTATCTATATCTAGCCATGAATATAAGATACTGTTTCATGGGTGTTTGTAAATAGATGGTTTTCATATACAAATAGATCACTCTGAAACTTGCTTTGTAATTCAACATTATGCTTTTATGTTTATTTGATTTGGTAACAAAAAATCTTCCAACGAAGAAAAGCACAGGACTCAACAGCTTCACTGGTGAATTCTACCAAATATTTAACAACAACAACAATAACAACAACAACCACCAAAACAGCCAGCCCTCACTTCAGAGCACTCGGCCAGTCTACTTAAACCACTCTGGATGAAGCTGGCGCCCACAGGAGAGGGATGGCTCCCGTGAGATGTCAGCTCTCCAGCTCCCTGCCTCGGGGAGGCGAGGACATTTGACTGTCCATACCGCATGGTCCTGGGGGAAGCCTCTCTGATCCTCCTGCATCTGATCAGAGGATTTAAAAGCAAGATTCAGGAAATGGTGGAAAAGGGGAAAAAGAAGTGATGGTCTCCACATCTGACCTTCTTGGATTATGTTTCATGCCCTGCGGTGAAAACCCATTTAATTTCTGCATAACTTAGAGAAGGTTTTAAATGGGCCTGGCAAGGAGCCATTCATATACTTAGAAGGGACAAACTATTGGAGAGAAAAGAATGCTGACTTCCTGCATTTCAGGTCCTGGGCACCACGCTCTATCAGGGAAGTAGATGGGGGGAAGGAGGGGCGCTCATCAGCACATACACTGGGGGCTTCTCTGAGCACCCAGCTGCTGTTCCATGGAAAATGCACAGACGTGCACACAGATCTGCAGACTCAACACAAGCAGATTTACTTTATGGGGCCAGGTGCATCTGGGTTTAGGCTACAGGGAGTGACACCTGGTGGCTCAGAGCATGAATTCTGAGTTAGACTCCCTAACTTTGAGTCTGGACCTTTCCCCTGGGAGATTGCAGACATATGCTGTTAAACTTCTTTTTGGTCTCAGTTTCCTCATCTGTAAAATGGAGCTGTTAGCAGCTCCTACCCAAGAGTTCGAGACTAGGCTGGCCAACATGGTGAAACCCTGTCTCTACTAAAAATACAAAAATTAGCTGGGTATGGTGGTGCGTGCCTGTAATCCCAGCCACTGGGGAGGCTGAGGCAGCAGAATGGCTTGAACCCAGAAGGTGGAGGTTGCAGTGAGCCGGGATCATGCCACTGCACTCCAGCCTGGGTGACAGAGCAAGACTCTGTCTCAAACAAACAAACAAACAAACAAACAAACAAAAGAATTATATGAGATAAAGTGTGAAAAAAAGAGAGTCTCCCTGGGCCAGATACACAGCAACATTGAGCAATATTCAATAAATGGTCATTGCGCTTACTACTATAGTAATAAAATACCATTACAGGCAGGGTGACATGAGCCCCACATAAAGGGGAAGTATTATAAATAGTGTAAACAGTCAACGAATCTCTTCACCATGAACTTGGGACAAATGGGCACCTTAAAATTCAGAAAGAGAACATCTCCGCTGATTGGATCCTGGCTGCTGAAGACAAGATGAGGATGGAAGAGCCCCAGGAGACCCTCCACAATGGGCTCGAGAGCCTGTGAGGGGAGGGGTGGGATCTGAGGCAGGGGTGAGAGGGGCACCTGGGGGCCTGGGAGGCTTCTAAACGAGGAAGCCAGTCCTGACCATACACCACCCTGGATGGCTGGAATGCAGGAGCTGGAAGGAACCTTGGGGTCATCCAGTCCAGCCTCTCCATTTCCTAGGATGGACTACAGATGTGAAAATGAGCCCAGATGGGGGCGTGCCTTGCTCCAGGCCTCACAGGTGGATCATGGCAGAGTCCATGAGTGGAAATCGGGTGTCTTGACTCATACAGAGTGCTCTGTCCACCTCACCCAAAGAGATGCCAACCGCTGCCTCCCCGCCCACCCTCCTTCCAAGAACAGTTGCTCCTCATGACCACAGCTCTGCTCTAGATGATGGGTCTAGGCACTCTCATTTCTTCCAAGTAACTTCGGACCCAGGCCACATCAATCAGGTGGGGCCTGAGAAATTAAATCAATTTTCTCTGAGAATCTGAAAAGAAAGATCTTTGTTATCTGGCTGGAGTGAGCACCATGACAGGCCGAAAGCCACACACAAGCCACAGTTACAGGGTAGCAGAGATGCCACGGGCAGTCAGAGGAAGCCCACTTGCAGTGAGCAGAGCAGAACACAGTGCAGGAGACAAAACAGAAACGAGGGCCTCCAAGAGCCTCCTACCATGGCTGTCCCAGGCCCCACTGACTTTGTCTCCTGCCTGTGGCTGCAGTGCTATGACCTGCCTGTGCTGTCCTTTCTGTGGGCACCCCACTTGCTCACACTGGCTTGCATGGGTCTCAGCTCCTTGCTCCTGCCCCCAGAGCATGCCCAGCCATGGGCAGGGCCTCCTCATTTCCACGGCTCTACCCCAGGCTCACCCAGACCCTCTGCTGATGGGATTCTACCTCTTTAGCGCCCACAGCAAGCAAAGTGCCAGGTCACTGCTACAGGACTGCTAATGAGGGCACAGTGCCTGCCACACGAGGCTGGAGGTTACAATGGAGAGAAGAATAAAGGAGCCCGGGAAATGCCAGCTCCCTCTTCATTTTAACTGTCCCCAGACACTCCTATTAACATGCAAATCCAGGTTGCAGGCAATTATCAGCATGTGCATGGGGAGGTGGCCGGATGGGCAGGGGATGGCCTGATCATGGACTTGACATAGTCAGCCAGGACAGACCTTGAAGAGAGATGCTCGGCAGGGCCAGGCTTTGCCATCTGAGGACAAGGAGAAAGAGTGGAAGGTGTCGTTCTGGTGTCTGCGGTTGGGGCTCGGTGGTGTCTGGGGTTGGGACTGCATGGGCTGGAGTTGTAAGAAGCAGCACCAAGAGGCCTGTTTCAGCTGGGGGTTGGGTCTCTCCTTTCCAGGGCAGCTTCTCCCCACACCTCCATTGTGGAGACCGGCCCTGGGTCCACCTTCTTGCTGGAAGGGAGCAGCCGTGGTCTTTGGAAGAAAGAGCCCACGGGGCATGATCACTTCTACTTCTGAGGCAGGCCTCTTGACCCACTTCTCTGCCCCACCCCTGCTTCCCTCCTCCCTTCCTTCATGGTACCCCCCATGCCTGGTCCCACCTTTACGGCCCACCCTTACGGCTTCTGGGCCATTTCAAAGGAAGTATCCCCAAATGTACACCCATGCCTTCAGGGGACCAGGGAGCACGTCTAGGCATTATCCCCTTCAAAATTCTTGCACCTGCCAGGTTGTCTCTCTCACCAAGTGACCCACACCATGCAGGTCGCAGGCAGGGCAGGTCCTGCCTCTTCCAGTTCCCATTTAAGCTCCATATCACTTCTGATGGACCTGCTGTAAATGGGCCACCCTGTGCAATTCAGAGACAAATAAATCTTTTTGCTACTCCTGGGGTGACAAGGGAATAGACTCTGGGAAAGTTCTGCCGTGCAAAGGATCTTGTTCGTTAATAATAATGATAAATAGCTCACTTCTCACATGCAGTGTGAGTTACATTACACTCCAGGCCTCTCCAGAGGTGGCTCGGGTGCTCACTGGAACAGGGTGAGGGAGCGCGTGCAGCGAGGGAGAAAAGGCCAGAGGGAGAGGGGCAGAGGGGCAGGAAGGAGGAACCAGACAGAGAGAGCAGTAAAGAAAGGGGGGCAGGGAGGAGGGGCAGGGAGAAGAGAGAGCACAGGAACACAGAGGAATATGCGGTGAGAACAGTAAGAGGGGCAGGACTGAGGGCCAGAGTGAAGACAGAATGAAGAGGAAAGAGAATTTGCAAGAGAAAAGGGAGGAAAGGAAACCTGGGGAGAAAGGAACTAACTGAAACAGGAAAATAAAAAGAGACATTCTAGAGGAAAAGTTATGAACACAGGAAAAGACGTACAAACATTAAGCAGCAAGAGAAAGGAAGATAGGAGAGAGAGAGAAAAGAAGGATGCCACACCCTCTCACCTTTGGGGTGCACCTGCTCCCTTCACCCCCTGTAAGATTTATGCTATACCCTTGATCAAACTTTGGCAAAAAGCCCTACCATTTCCACCGTAGGTGCCATCTCTAAAGGCGTTATTAATATTTATGGAATGCTTGCTAGATGCCGCTACAGTCTTTAATATCTTATTATAGAGCCTGTTATAAAATGCATTAGTAATAAATTCCTGACAGATGGAGTTCTGACAAGGTGCAGGCGCCTTGGTGGATCGGAGCTGGTAACGGAGCCTCCTGTGCTGCTCAGAGGCTGGGCTGCTGCCTGCTGGGGCTGGGGTGGGGCGGGGAGAGGGGTTACTGGGATTCTGCCCCTCCGTCCTCTGCCCTTGGTTGCATTTTTACACACCTTCACTCCCTGCTTCCTTTTCCCAGATGGGGAAAATGGAAGGTCAGAGAAATGAAGCCACTTGTGCAAGGTCACACAGATTGTAAGTGGTGGAATCAGGATTCAAAGTCGGGTCACCTTTCTGTGCCCAGACCTCAGGATTCCAGAGATAAGGATGGAGAGTGGGCTCAGGGCCCCTCCTAAGTGGGACTTCCTGGTCTGGAAGGGCTGCGGGTGAGGGTGGCAGCTGAAGAGGCCTCTAGGTAAGAGAACAGAGGATTGGTGGGAGCTTTAGCCTAAAAAGAGTTTCGGAAGGAAGGAGGGCACTCCGAAATCGCACACTTCCACTGAGAATAAGGAAAGGGGCTCCCATTGGAACAAGAAGAATTCAAGTCGGAGGCAAGGAACTTTCTGAACATGGGCTCCTGGGGCAGAGGAGAAACTGCACTTCAGTTTCTGTTGGACGCTAAAGCAGGTGCCTCTTCACTGGTGATTCTGGAGGCCTACTGGGATGCTTCGGGAGGATGTCACTCCCAAATATGGGGGTTTGTGGCATTCCAGCTTATGGGGGAGCAGTGATGGAGGAGAAATGGGGTCTATGGGAGAGGTGGGCTATGCTTCTTTCTCAAATAAGCAAGAAGGCACTTGAGCGCAGGAGGACAAGGTCCACAGAGGACAGTACAGGGGAGAGAAGCAGGAGGGGCGAGTGCCCATGGGGCATCAACACATATCTTAGGGAGCCCCACTCTGGTCAGGGAGGGGCACATGTGTGTGCACAAACCCATGTGTACCCGTACTCTGGCATCTCTATCTGGAGGAATCGGGGAGCAATAATTTGGCACCATCTCTTCTTTCTACCAGTATCTGCTCTTTTAGGTGAAATGCACTGGATCTAAAAGGTGCCAGGTATGCTCTGAGAGCCGGGGTGGGCTGCCAGCTCTGTGGGCTGGGTCCTAAGTCACTCACACCCTGACATGATGTCACTCGAGGACATCTCTCTGGGCCTAGGTTGGTCTCCCCAGCTGTTCTGGTCTCCTCCAGAGCCAGCCCAGCACCCTCCCATCTCCAAGTCCCTCCTCAGAGTCCCTCCTTCGCAGCCTCCAGCTGTGTACTGGCTTTTGGAATCCCTAGAAGACACTCATCAGAGTGCTTACTGAATGGCCCTCCTGACCTGCTGCAGCCATACCAGACCTCCCCTCTTTCCCGACTCCCACTCTTCACCCTCCTCTTCCTTTTTGTTATTTACCTTGGCCACCTCTTTAGTCCTGGCACTGTCACTTGTACATAGAAGGCATTCAATAAATGTTTTAAAAGAATCAGGATTTTGTGGTAAACATGGCAGATTGAACACATCCATTTATTTCTGTTTTTGTCCCAGCCCCTCACCAAAATGACAATAAAGGAATTAAAAATGCATAAATCCACAAGGGCAAAAAGAACAGGAGAGGAAACAACAGCAGATGAGAGATGTCAACAAAATTCTGGAAACTGGAAACAGATGGGCCAGTTATAACTGCCTGAGGAGATGGGCGAGCTGAAGCTCAGGCCTGTGTCTCGGAACACTGGAAAAGCTCGGGACTTGGAGACAGCAGGTGATGCTGAGTGGGAGGGAATGGGGTGAGGCTGGACAGCTTTAAAAAGAGTGGTTAGACTCCCAGATCCCTTCCCCAACTCTTGCACAAAATGTGAGATTTACTTTCTAGAGGGTCTGAGTTAGTTAAGCTCTGGACTCATGGCTGGAAGCTGAACCAGGCACTGAAAACAGGGAGGTTAGGAGGAAATCTGTACCTTCCCCACAAATCCCATCCCTCATCAGGTCTCTTTAGCCATTCAGCCTCCTGAAGCCTCCAGGCAGTAAAAAGGAGAACTGGTGCAAGAGAGAACACACGAACATTGACATGCTGTAGATCCCTCGAAAGAATAGCCAGGTCCTCCTCCAATCATTCCATAATGGAGCCCACTGGTGAACAAGCAGTCCCAACCGTGCCCTGCTCCACACATACACAGCAAACTTCCAGGCAGCTACGTGTGAACTCACCTGTATATATGAAGAGACAACTAAGGATCACTAAACATTTGAGAATAGCCTCTAATGTGAAAGACAGAGTGGGAAAAAACAGTAAAAAGGAGTAACAACAATAAGCATCTTTAACATCCTCAGAGAGACAAGACACAACATCTTTGGAAAAAGAATATTCCAAGAGGAAAAAAGGCCCAGTAGAAATTTAAAAACTCAACAGAAGAGTTGGAAGATAAAGAAATTTCCCCAGTAGAAACAAATTCAAAGAGAGGAAATGGGAGAGAAAAGTAAGAAAATTAGAGGAGCAGTTCAGAAGATCCAACATTCCAACTAATAGGAATTCCAGAGGAAAAAAAATACAGGTCAGGCATGGTGGCTCATGCCTGTAATTCCAGCACTTTGGGAGGCCGAGGCAGGTGGATCACCTGAGGTCAGGAGTTTGAGACCAGCCTGGTTAACATGGCAAAACCCCCATCCCTACTAAAAATATGAAAAATTAGCTGGGCGTGGTAGCGGGTGCCTATAACCCCAGCTATTCGGGAGGCTGAGGCAGGAGAAACGCTTGAACCCAGGAGGCGGAGGTTGCAGTGAGCCAAGATCACACCATTACACTCCAGCCTGGGTGACAGAGTGAGACTCTGTCTCAGTAAATAAATAAATAAATAAATAAATAAATAAATAAATAAATAAAATAAGTTAAAAAAAAAAGAGTAAATGAAGAGGAAGAAATCATTCAAAAAGTAACAGAAGAAAATCTCCCAGATCTGAAGGACATGTTTCCAGATTGAGAGAGACCACTATGTGTTCAGAAGAAAGACTTATACTGAGACATAAAACCATGAAGTTTCAAAAATATTGATTATTTTTTTAAAATCCTGAAACTTTCAGAGAGAAAACAAAAGGCCACATACAAAGAATCAAGAGTCAAAGTCGCACCAAAGTTCATAACAGTGACACTATAGGCTGAAACACTAAGGAAGAAAGAATTTCACATTACAAAGAACACTATTTCCATTCCAGAATTCTATATGCAGCCAAACTATCAACAAACAAAAGCATAGCATAAACATATTGTTCAGATGAAGTGGAAAAAAATTCCCATGAATGCTTCTTTCTGAAAATTACTGAAGAGTATACCTCATAACGAGGGTGTAAACCAAGAAAGAGGAAAATATGACATTCATGAAACGGGATCCAATAGAGGAGAAAGACAACAGATTTCTCAGAGTGACTCTTTTCCTCCCCAACGCTCACCCCACATCAAGCCTCCAGAACACCACACAAGTCAGAGCACAGCTGGTCCAGGTTGAGACAGGAGGGTGGACACTCCAGGGAGAATGTTGTTAAGAAAAATGCAAATCAAATTTTAAAAATTCAATATACTTTGAATATGCTGAGAGGCTCCCTACATCAAGCATTAAGGAACACTAAGAAACAAAAAAAGAAGTGACTATTAATTCTAGGGAAAATAAAAGAGGAAATATAATTACAGTATATTATGTGGCTCAGCTGTGAATAACATTTACATAATCATAATACTGTGTACACTAAATGATGTTTTAGCTAAAAAGAGAAATATAATTATGTTTAGAGATGGATAGTGAATGTTAAGAGAAGGGTGTTTATGTAGGGTGTATGTATGTTACAAGTAGGACGTAGTGAAATTTAAGAGTAGGATGTTTGTGTAGGGTGCACGTACGTTAAGAGTAGGGTGTAGTGAATGTTAACAGTAGGGTGCATGCTCCAGTGTGTGTGTATAGCTAAGGTAGAGGATGGTGTAAAAGTGAAATTCTCATCCTTCATAGGTGGAAATCAATAGATAATATTCAAAACTAAAACAATGTATAAGCATGTGATTTAGAATATTAGAATTGAATGAGATTCTCTCAGGGTGGGAAGCAGGAGTGGTAAAGAATGAATCAGGGTCTGCTGCTTTTATTATAAGCTGAGCTGTACTATTTGACTTTTAAATTCATACATATATTAGTTCGATAAAAGTTAATATCAAAATTAAAAACAGTATTTTCCTATGGCTGTACCACCGAGTGTCCTCCTCCCTTTCTTTTTCTTTTTCTTTTTCTTTTTGAGACCGAGTCTCGCTCTGTCACTCAGGCTGGAATGCAATGGCATGAACCTCCGCCTCCCGGGTTCAAGCAATTCTCCTGCCTCAGCCTCCCCAGTAGCTGGGATTACAGTCTTGCATCACCATGCCCAGCTAATTTTTGTATTTTTAGTAGAGACAGGGTTTCACCATGTTGGCCAGGCTGGTCTCGAACTCCTGGCCTCAAGTGATCTGCCCGCCTTGGCCTCCCAAAGTGCTGGGATTATGGGCATGAGCCATGGTGCCCAGCTGCCTCCTCCCTTTCAACTCTGCCCCCTCTAATGGCTCCTGAAAGTCCCTGCCCTAAAGCACTCATCCAGCATCTCATTTTCCCCAAAAACACCATCATGTGCTCCAAGGCAAAGTCTCCCAGACCTTGACCGTCACCGTAGTCTCATCAAACCTTCTCTCTTTAAACTCCTCTTTCACTGCTGCTCCACTGGGGCCTCGATTTCAGTTCAACTGTTCCACGTGCCAGCCCCAAAGCATAGTCCCCTCCCAGGTCCGTGTTCATGGTGCCTCTGTCTTTCCGACCTGCGTTCCTTTGAATATTTCCCCTAGAGGGCAGAGGTCAGACATCACCACCCAGTGACTGACACTCCCTCCCTTAGCAGAGGTTGTTGGCTCCACCCAGGCTTCTAGCACACATGCCTGGGTCTGGGGTGAGACACCCTCCCTCTCACCCCATGCACACATGTGGGACACGCAGGGCTAGGTGGAGTCTCATCAGAGGGACATCTGGGGCCTCCCCCACTTCTTCTCAGGAGCTTGACTTTCAAGGCCAAGTGTGATACCCAAGCATGAAATGGCCCTAGCTCCTTCCTATTCAGAGACTAAGGAGCTCCAAGGCAAATTTCCTTACCCTTGACTCCAACCCAATGACCTTCCTGTAGAATGAATGACAGTAGAATTTGGAGATTCCCCAGTGCCACCTGCCATCACTGACAACATTCCAGGGCCATCCCTGCACCTGCCTCCTCCAGGCTCCCCCCGCACCCTCTCACTTGCAAACCAGCAGGAGCAGAGGGAGAGAGCACATGGCAGCAGAGGGTAGCATGCATCAGGGACGGACGGCTGGACCACATACAAAGGATCAAGAGTCAAAGTGGCACCAAAGTTCATAACAGTGACACTATAGGCTGAAACACTAAGGAAGAAAGAATTTCACATTATAAAGAACACTATTTCCATTCCCAG
>NW_012104142.1:2957827-2958551 GCF_000951045.1 Mandrillus leucophaeus | reverse complement strand
CCAGTGAAGGGCCCAACAGCTCCTAGGGCTCCCTGACCTTCCCCCAGGAAGTGGGAGAGACCAGGGGTAGGAATTGCAAATGACGTTCATTAAGCAGGGTGCTAATACCATGAATTGCAAATGAAACCCAGATGAAGAGGACCCTGGCAGCCTTACCTCTGTTTGATATTAATTGGGCGACACTTTGTTTTAATGGTACATTAATTAATGCGGAATTTCGACGGAAGTCCTCGTGACACTCACATTAATACAAATGAATTCATTACCGTCGGTGTTATTACAAGAAATGACAAATAAATCTGTAACAGTGGGACCCTTCAAATAATAATCACGAATCATTAGGTTTGCCGCTCGTTTGTACTGTAGCTTGCAAATATGTGTATATGTTTTCTGCTGCGAGGGAGCCTTGCCTTTTGGCTGGGGGAGGCAGTCGGTGGGGGCTGGCTGTGGGGGTGGAGGGGAAGCATCTTCCAGACTTTTCTACATCTGCTTTTCCTTCCCTCCTCCACCCACCCCAGGACACTCCTCTTGGCTCTTCCCAGAACCTCCCCCAGGCTGAGCAAGCCCCATGTCAGCAGCATAATTGACGCTGCCCCTGCCCCTGCAAATCCAGCATGCCTGGTGTATACTTACTGGCCTTGAGGATGGGACGGTGGGGGAAGGAGTAACAGCACTGGGGCCCTGGGGTGGACTTGGGCCTGAAGCAGCCGTTCATTCTCAACAC
>NW_012104142.1:2951785-2955542 GCF_000951045.1 Mandrillus leucophaeus | reverse complement strand
AGTTGGCTAAGGGCTGTGTGCAAAGAAAAACGGAACAGGAAGGGCCATGATGACGGTGCAGCCCTGGTGCCCGCCCTGGCCCCAGCACCCAGGATATCTGCTTTTAACACGAGGCAGCATGTACCAGGTACCACCCCCTCCCTCATGGGCTGGGCTTCTGTTTTCCTCTCCATGAAATGGAAGGAAACCAAGAATAAAGGTATGAGTTGGGAAATCCAGTTCTTAGCTATTTAGAGTCATCATCTCATACCCCTCCCTGGCCAGAGTGATTGGTCTGATTGGCTGCTGGAAGCCTCATACCCTCCTACCCTCAAGTAGGGACTTGGAAACAAGCTTCTGGAGACCAGGAAGGATCCGTGTGGTGCCTGTATTCCTCTGTACGCACACTGGCCTGATTAGGAAAATCCCAGAAACAACTGCCCCAGACTGCGTCACAGTCCGGCTGCTCTCCAAAAACAATCTTCCCGACTTCCTTCTCTGTTGCTATGAAATGTCAACATAAACATCTGATGCCTCAGTGTTTCCATCCAGGAAATGGGTATAGTAATCCCTATACTATCTTCTATATAGAGCTGGGGTGGAGATAAAATGAATTAACTATGGAAACATGTTTTGAAAAATCAAAGGCCAAAAAAAAAAAAATTCTCACAACTTTCTGCAGAGGCAGAAATCTTCAAGAGAAAAATCCGGGGAATGATACGATGTGATCTGTAAGAAGAGTCCTGTCTAAAAAGCTAGCCTGCAGTCCAGAAGCTGGGCCATCACGTTCCAGGGCACTGTCTCTGAACCCAGGGCTGCAGGGGCTGGAGGCATGCAGTAACCTTGAGGCTTGGTAGAGTCTGAAAAGTGGTGACTGAGGGATGCAAGGAGCCTCCTGGAATTTTTTTAAAATAAGAAAAAGAGCACTTTGGGAGGCTGAGGTGGGAGGATTGCTAGAGCCCAGGAGTTAGAGACCAGCCTGGTCAACATAGTGAGACCATCTCTACCAAAAAAAAAAAGAAAAAGAAAAAATTAGTCCAGTATGGTGGTGTGTACCTGTGGTTCCAGCTACTTGGTGACTCAAAGGTGGGAAGAATGCTTGAGCCCAGGACATTGAGGCTGCAGTGAGCTGTGATTGTACTGCTGCACTCCAGCCTGGGCCACAGAGTGAGACCCTGTCTCAAAAAACAAAAAGCAAAAAAAAAAAACCTGCTTCATGGAGTTATAGTGAGGCTTATGGGAGACAAAGTGTGTAAAGTGATTAGTGCATAATGGGTGCTCAGCAAATCTCTGGTTCTGTCGTAATGCTCTTACCTCATGGGGCTGTGTAAGGGTTAAGGTGGACATGTGCATAGACAAGGGTCAGTAAACTGTAAGGTGCTTTGCAGATGTTACTTATGGTGGGAAGGTCTGGAAAGGGAGGGGAAGGTTCTAAAGGCTGAGGTCCCTGCTCTGTCCTCAGCAGAGAGAAAACTCCCAGGGAACCCTCTGGGGATCACACGTCCCCCACCTCCATCCCAAAAGGGAGCACTCTGGGTGTGCAAAAGCCTCTAACACTGCCCTGAGCTCTTTGTACCCAGATGTCCTGCTCACAAATGGGGCTCCATCTCCCTGCCCCCAAATTCATTCCCTTGCATGATGATGAATCATGTTAAACAAAATAAATATGCAAATCTCCTCAGGGCGGGCCTTACATCTATGGGACGCTGCGCCTAACAAATGGATTCTGAATAAGAAGACAGCTCCAGCAAAGCAGGCTCTCCTGCTGTCTCTCCTCCCCTGTCCCTTGGACTCCTCCCACCCCTGTCCCTCTGTCCCCAGCCTGGGTGGGTGTGCATACTGAAGGAGTGGGTGAAGGGGGGAGCAGAGGCCTGGGTAGGCATAAGTATGGTGGGGTAGGCCTGGTGCGGTTTCTGCCTCTCCAATCCTGAGGCTACAGCTGCTGGCCCTTCAGGCGGTGTGATGTGATAAGCAGAACCTGTCACTTGGTTCCCCAGGGCTTAAGGGCCGACAGAGCTGGGGAAGGTTTGCACCGGGCTGCAGGGGAGCTGAGGGGTGGTGAGGGCTGGGGGTGTGGGGAGATTGGGGGGCACTGGACCCAGGCAGGGAGAGGGCAATTGCAGAAAGTCACTGGGCTCTGGGGACCTTGGGGAAATGGCTTAAGCTTCAATCGATGAAGAAAGACCGAATGATCCTATTCCAATGTCTATTCCAATGGTTCACACCCCTGGCTGCATATTAGAATCACCTGGGGAGCTTTTTAAAAATATCGGTGCTGGGGCCCAGTCCCTGCCTCTGTATCTTTTAAATTCCCATCAAGTTCTCATGTACAGCCAAGGTGGGGAAGCACTGCCCTAGCCCAGGAACCCTGTCTTACAGATGAAAAAGCTGCAGTTGGCAGTGGGGGTACTGGATGGTAGTCACACAGATGGTCCCTGGGGTAGAGTTCTCACTGCAGGTGCCCATGTTAGTGCTGACTCCCTGACGTCCCCTACCTTGCCCTAACATGAATGTAAGGTGGTTTCCCAAACACACAGTATTCTTAACCTCGAGGGAAGCAGCATCGGGTGGAAGAAAGAGCCCTGGATGGGGGACAGAAGACCCTGGACCAGGGTCCCCTGTGTGATCCCGGACAAGAATCAAAGCTTTTTGGCTTTTGGGTCCTTGTCCATTCAATGACGGGGCAGACCACATCACTCCGCACTCCCTTTCTGCTTAGTTGTGAGTCCTTCCTCAAATCCAAGCCACTCTAGTTCCACGCCAGCCCCTTTGCTCTGGGACCATCCTCAGAATATAAAAAGGCAGTGTGTTCTGAAGCGAAAATCAGTGAAAGCATTTCTCCCTCCCTTTCCTGTTTGTTTTTTTGTTTTTTCAGAGCCTCACTTTCCAGTGAGACACATGACACTCTCATGTAGACTAAGCACAGGTTAAAATACTCCACGGCCGGCTATGGGTGCTTGCCATGTGCCAGGACTGCGGGGCACAGTCCCTGCAAGTGGGCAACCAGTGAAGGAAGGACTTTCTGAGAGTCAAGGGCACCATGTGCCAGGACACCAGAGGCCTGGCCCCCTGTGGCCCTGTCCCTCCAGCTCTCATGTGGATCACTAGCTGGAAAGGATGGGAGGACACAGAGACATCAATGCGACAAACCCAAACACCTATCTAGTTCCCCTCTTCCACCTCTGTGTGACAAGTACCGAAGCTCTCTGAGCCTCAGTTTTCTCATCTGTAAAATGGGGCAATAACACCTTCCTCCTGCATCTGTGGGCCTAGCAGTAGTGATTCTGAGACACTTAGCCTGAGGCCTGGCCCACAGTCATAGCGATAGCAGTCACGATCACTGCAGGAAACTTCCTTATTGCCAGTGGCAGCCTCAGCTTCTTATACTTGGGCGGGGGCAGCCCAAGGAGATCCATTCACCTGAGGAGCATTCCCTGAGAGGGGAGGGTGCTGGATGGTGCCTCTGTCCCTGCTAGGGGAGGTGGAAGCCCCGCTGGAGGGGTTGTGGGAGGAACAGGGCAGGGGGTCCAATTCCTTGGTCTACTGTGCCTTGGAGACCAAGACCCACTGGGCTCCACTGCTGGCTTCAGGGACAGCTAGAGGTCCTGAGGGTCCTTGGGGTCAGTCTGGTGGTCTTCTCATGGCACACAAAGACCATGAGAAGACCACCAGGCTGACCCCAAGAAAAGAGGGAAACCAGAATCCTGGGTACACCCTGCTGGAAGGCTTTCCCAGGATGGCCATGGCCTCATCTGCTAAGACCAGGCTTGACCAAGAA
>NW_012104142.1:2925713-2950775 GCF_000951045.1 Mandrillus leucophaeus | reverse complement strand
TTTTTTTTTTTTTTTGAGACAGTGTCTTACTCTGTTGCCCAGGGTAAAGCATAGTGGCACGATCACAGCTTACTGCAGCCTGAAATTCCTGGGCTTAAGTAATCCTCCCATGTGTCAGTCTCCCAAGTAGCTGGGACTACAGGTGCACACTACTACATCTAGCTCATTTATGTTTATTTTAATTTTATAGAGATAGGCTCTTGATATGTTGCCCAGGCTGGTCTCAAACTCCTGGCCTCAAGTGATCCCCCCCACTCCCAAGCCTCACAAGTCGCTGGAATAGTCAGTCTGGTCTTAATGTGTCACCCCAAACCTCAGAACATCTTGTGGGAGAATTCATATGTACCATGACCAAAACTATATTAGAAGTTTTATGTACTTTCTCCTCTTCAGCCCTCACAACAGTCCCTGAGGCTTTATCCCCATTGTAAAGGAGAAGAAACAGGTGTAGAGAGGTCAAGGCCTTCCTCCTCGATCCTAAGAGGAGGGGCCAGGCTTGGGACTCAGCTCTGCCTTAATCCAAAGCTCCCAACACACTGTTTCCAAAGATAAGTTTCCATCTGCGGAATGCCCGTCAGTATCTTGGTGGAGGCAGGGATAGCCAGATAAACCAGCAGGCTGGTCCCAACTCTCCACACTACTCTGTGCTTCAAGGTCTGTGGGACCTTGTAGTCCCACAAGGCCAAGAAAGGAACCTCCCCGCCCCCGCCCCACAAGCTGAGTCTGCAGCTGCCTTCCTGATCATCTCTCACACCCTTCAGTGCCTTGGAGTTGCAGTCAAGACCATTTTTGCTTTTCTGGGGCAATAAGTGAGGCCCCAAGAAACTACCCTGGAGGAAAGTGTAAAACCTGCCTGAGTGACCTAGGTGGATTTTGATCTGAAAACGACCTGCAGGCCGCCTCTCCTCTGTTCCGCACTCAGGGCAGGCAGTGCCAGTCAGGCACAGTGCTCTTCCCAGACTCAGCTTCAGGATTCTCTGGCCAACATGCTAATAAGCAGCTTCCATCGAAGGCTTGGGGTTGGTGCATGATTTGAATCGCTGCTTGTTACCCCTGTTTACAGCATCTTTCCCTGGAGCACTTTAAAATAGAGCCCAGTCTCCTCTGACAGGGATGCCCCAGAGCAGTTCAGCTCAGTGGTCAAGAGATCCAGTAAATGACCCCTCTCTGGAGTTCCTCCAACCCCACAGGCTGGGACTCTATGCATCCGTGCCCCCTCCTCTCCTAAATGGGCTAATCGGTCAGTCTTCTCATTCACTTACAACAGCTTTCTGACCTTTGGCAAACAGGTGAAACAATATGGAAGCCAAATCCAGCTCTTTCCAGCCCTGAATGACCACCAACGGGACAAACTCCGTGGGCCCTGCCCAATGACCTGCCCTCTGCTCTGGCCCAGGGAGCCCCAGCTCGTGGAGGTGAATGCCCTTTAGCTGTTGGCTCCTATTTCAGGGGCCAGATCCTGGCTGATCAGCAGTGGGCCATGACCACATTTGGGTGTCTGGGGGCTCTGGCCCCTCCCCTGCTCACGCTCTGCCTCATTCACACTGGTGCTGAATGAACCAATTAATCACCTAACACTGTTAACTGTACTAATTACGCTTGCTCTTGAAACTTGTGGAACAATTATTTACTGTCTCTGCCTCATGAGCTATCAGTTATGGTGATTGCAGGCAGGAAGTCATTTCTCTTGAACCAAGAGAGAGGTCTAGTCAGGCTCAGAGCTGGTTTTTCAAGAACCCTCTGGCAGGCTTTGCCCAAGTATGGCAAACCCAGTGGTTTCTTCATGGGGACAGGCTTTGCAGTCTAATAAAGGAGGCAGGTCAACACTGATCTTAAAGGAAGTCTTTATTATATGAAAGTTGTTCCCCTAAAAGATAAAATGACAACCACTAAGTACTACCCTGAGGACTGTACTACTTCCTTCTTCCCTCTGTCTCTGTGTGTACACAGTGCCCCCCTTGGCAAGGTTTGGCATCACACACCCAGAGATCTGCAGGGAGGATGCACATGCACATGGGACTACATTTTCCTCCTGGTTCCCCAAGTTGGGGCTCTACATTGCCTCTTCCCAGCCCACCTCTGAAATTGCTTCCTTTGTCTCCTAATCCCTTCCACTTGGAGGAGAGCTGGTGCCTCTGACCAAGATCTACGTGAAGATAAAGAAGACATACTTGGTGGAAGCAGCTGTCAGGCTCCGTGCACCCCTCCTGGACCTCGAGATATTCCTGTCCTCCGACGCCACTGGATTAGGAGCTCAAACCCATATGCCATCACCCCCCTCCACCACGCACACACATACATAAAGACACTCTCCCCTCTCTGCCTCCACCCTGCACGACAGTGTGTGATGTGGCAAACACGTATTTATTCAGGCACGCAGCAGGCCCCTGCAGGCTGTGGCCCCGTCCCCTGAGTTCCCTCCCCTATCCCAGCCCTCCCGCTGCCCCAGTGCTCATTTCTGAACGTCAGGGCAAAAAGCACTTAGAGCCAACTGCTGAGCCCAAATCTATTCTGGTGCAGAGAAATGCACTCCGTCACCACACAGCTGACAGGCTCCAGGCAGGCTGGAGGAGCGGCGGCCAGCCTCCGACTGACCCTACCCCACAGGGCCTCTCTTCCAGCTCCTGTCCCTGGCTGGAGTCAAGCACGCCAAGTGGCTGCTTAGCCCTGGCCACAGTAGTTGAGACACCCCTATCTCCATGGAGGCCACTCTGGGTCCCAAACAAGCCACTGTCCACTTGATACCTCTGCAGGAGTCTCAAAGACGGTATAGATTCAGCAGGCCTAAGAACAAACTCTGGAAACTGTGTCTTCGGCTCCATGAATGGCAATACATTCCCTCTGCACCCACCACTGAGCCAGAAACCAGACTCTTCCTTGCAATTCCCTCTCCAGGAGCAGTCTGCTCCTGCGCCTCCCACCCACCACCATCCCTGCGGGGACCGGCTCACTGGGCTCCACAGCCTCTCTGGCCCTGCAATGTGGACTCCCCCGTGGCGCTATGAATGCTCTGAAATACATATCTGGGCGTGTCACCACAACCCCATCCCAGTCCGCCAGTAACTCCACAGTGGCTTCCTGCTGACCTCCAGATAAACGCCACAGAAGCCCTTCCACGCCTGTGTGGCCTGGCCTGCCTGGTTCCCCTTCTCTCGGCTTCACTGACTCCTCGCTTCCCTCTAGTCCTCTGGCCTTGAACTTCCTCAGATGAACAGGGTGCTGTGCTGCCTCCAGCCGCTGCCTGTGCCATTCATCTGCTAGAAACCTTTCCTCATCTTCACCCCCAACTCTTGCCTGTTCAGCCTTCACATCTCAACCAGGCCTGTTTCCTCCAGAGGTTTCTCTGACCCCTAGTCTGGGTCAGGTCCTTGGCTGTATTTGCTCAGAGTTGCCTGGCTATTCCCTGGGTCTCCAATCTCACTGACATTAGGTGACTCTCTGGTCACCATCTGACTCCCCACTAGACTGTAAGCTCCTTGAGGGTGGGTCCACGCCCAAGTCTGCTCTCCATTGTGTCCCCAGGGCCCAGCCCAGTGCCCTGCATTAAACGGTTACTGAAAAAAATCACTGTTGAATGAATGACACCCTGGCCATCTGTCTCTTGACCTGCCCCTCATCTGCCTATTTAGTGAGATGACTGGGAAATACCAGCTCTGAAGTTTCTCCCTCTCATTCATTCAACAAATATTCACCGGGCATTATGTCCTAGCCCCTGCTGGGAAGTGGAGGCACACTGACAGGCACCTAGAGAGTCTAAAGGCATCCATGAAGGCAGAGTGCCCATCTCCATGTCAGGAGGTGTGACAGGAAGGGCGATGTACCTGTGTCCTAGCTCCCAGCTCCTCCACTGCCTGAATCTGGTACCCGTAGATCTTTGCTCATGCTGTTCTGTCTGTCTGGAACATTCTTCTCCATTCATTCATTCCACTAATAATGACCATGCACACACTATATATCAGGCATGTTCTGTGTTCTAGGTGCAGTGGACACGCAGGCCAACTCCTATGCATGTTTCAGTCCCAATTTGTTTATCGCCTCCTCTGGAAAACCCTCCCTAATTTCCTGAACCTGGGGTGGGTGCCCCTTTGGTGGGCTCCCAGAGCCCACATTCTGCTCTGCCTCCATCACAGCATTTATTACATCACCTTAAAATTGCTTGCATTGTATTAAAACTCCACAACTGCCTTGCTCACCACAGTAGCTCTGGTACCATCATATTGCTCTGCCTGGTACATAGCAGCCACTCAAAATCCATTTTTCCGCACGAGCAAATGCCTCTGTTTCTTTTACGAGTGTCTCCACAAGCTCTAAAGGTAGAGAGGAAGATGCTTCGGACTGAGTTACGGTTGCTGAAATAAACATGGAGAAGGGGCATTTGTAAGGAGACCGTGGCCAGCAATGGAGAGGCGGAGGGGCTTTGAGACGAGATACCGAGAGGGGATACAAGCTGGAAAACAGTGATTTCCCTGTCCTGGGTCTGAGAATGCTGTGGCCATCAGATCAGAGGGGAAATGAGGCTGCAAGACCAGAAACCCTTAGATGGGCAAACTTGGACAACTGGGTTGCTCGACTCCAAAGCCCTCTGCTTTCAGCCTTACTTCTGTTTGGCCCTGGTACTTCCCTCGGGTGTCTATACCACCCCAGATGTCCTCCTGGCATTGCCCGTCACTTCCCAGGGCGTAGGGGTGGCCTCTGCAATCACTCTGTCCTCTATCTGGAGAGTCGCCTCCCCTAAGATGATGCGTGCTTCACTCCCTCAAGGTCTCTGCTCACATGTCCTCAGAGAGGCCCTCCCTGGCCACAAAGCCTGCTCTAGACACCTGCCTGCTTTATTTTTCTTTGTGGCCCTTCTCACCAGCAGACATAGATGTATGTGTTGGTTCTCTTGTCTCCCCCACTGGATGAAAGCTGCCAATAGCAGGGACTCCATCCGTTTTGTTTGGCTGAGTTCCCAGCTCTAGGAACAGTGCTTAGCACACAGTAGGCCCTTAAGAACTGTTTCTTGAATGATAACAAATAGGAAGATGGTATGTGGCAACTAAAACTTATCCGACTAGCTAAAAGTGCAAAAGACTCTTAGGGGGTAAGCATCGGGTCTCCCTATGGAACAAACAGCCCCTGCAGGGGGCACAGGGCAGGCTCATTGATGACGACAACCTGAAGACAGCCCGAGAAAGCTGAAGGTGCAAACCGTCTCACTTTTAATGAAACGCACGGTGAATGAGAACGGTCTAATGGGTTTCTCCAAAGGCCACCGACCTCTCCGGCAGGGACAGCTGCTCCATCCTCCCCCATCCCCTGCCATGGCCTGGGAGCACGGTGCCTATCTCAATACCACTTCTCTCTGCAGCCTTCTTTCCCCCTTGTAGCATGAACTAAAGAGATTAAATGATCAGCTGCCAGGAAAGGCTGGGGCGAGCACTGCTGTCTCTTTCAAGCTATTGCATCAGGTGCTTCTGGCCTAATGGCTGTTTGGTGGATGCGAATCCCTCCTTCGACATAAGTTAGAGGGTGGATGTGGCTTTCCCCTCCTGCTGCTGTCACCAGGGGTTGGGGTCGGGGACTGACTGTCCCCAGGGTTACCCCAGGCCACACACTGCACCAGTCACAGACACCAGACCCCAGCCACGGACCACCTCCAACCTCTAAATCTAGACTCTTTAACTGTCAAGAATTGGGAACATCATTCGATGGGCTCCTGACTGGCTGAGAAGTCAACTGAAAATGATCTGACTGCCTTCGAAGGTGGGGAGTTAGGAAACGGAGCACTATCTTCTTCCCCCAGATAGCTGTGGCCAAAGTTCTTTGCCTCGTGGGTCTTGTCTGTGGCACTGGCGGCTTCTACTTCATGCCTGATTGTGGGGGGGTGGGTATTTGGGGTGTGCAGCACATCCCAGGGCAACATGCCTGTGGCCCCGGCCTGGCGTGGGTATGCCCTTCTTCTTTTCCGTCCCGGTCACTAACCGGTTAACCCTCTGCCAGCATTCCCACTCCTGTGGCCGGAACACAAGGCAGAGGGTGGGAGTGGGCGTGGGGCAGGCTCTGCTGGCAGGGCCCTGATTGCCTTGCCTGCCGCCGTCCAGCCCCCAGCCTGCTCCCATCGCCAGCTTCCTCCACTCTGCCCTCCCCCTGGTGAGGCTGGGGGTGATTGGAACCCCTTCTGCTACAGCTGATTAGGCCTGATTTCACCAGCCTGCTTCCACCTCTGGAACCTTCCCTGTTATTAAAGTTGTTTTCCGTCCACTCTCTCGGTCCACTGGATGAGGAGAGCTTATTCGATTTGATTTCTACCCCCACCTCCCTTTTTTCCGCTACTCCAGTCCACCTCTCCTGTGTCTGTGGCAGCCAAGCAGACCAGAGTTCTGTAAAAACCAGGAAAATTAACTTCTAACCTCAGGAAAGAGCTATAATAAAGCCAGGTGAATAATAAAAGCTTCATCTAACATAACTCTGATTAAAAGCTCAGGCCTGCCTCCTTATCCTATCCTGCCCACGAGGAGGAGGCTGGCCCTTTAAAGCAGCTGATGGTTGAAGGCACGGAAAATACAGCCTGCCCTGGCCTCCAATTTGCTTTTTTCCATCTTTTTTTTTTTTTCCTCCTTTTCAGGCTTTGTTTTACAAATTGGGGCACTCTCTAAGAGGCCCCAGGTCCCATCTGCTGCTCTTCATTGTACTCTACAGTACTTAGCAGCTTTGGGAGAACCAAGTCACTGTGAAGCAACAGGTCCCAGCAGCCCTGGGACCCTCCGCATCCCCACATGGGGCGGGGTGGCTGATAAGAGGGTGCTGGGAGGTTCAGCTCCACCCGGGCCCCTGAACTCTATAGAGCCTGTAATCACAGTGCCCATCTGGGCCTCAGTTTCCCATCTGTCAAATGAAAAGAACCTTTTCCCTTGCTAAAGTGGCCAGGAGAAGCATGAAGACTTGTAAAATTCAGATTGCTGATGGAAAAAAAAAAAGGTTGACTTCCTCCCTCTCCGCTTGCACTGTTATAACCAGAATATATCTATGCGGAACTGGGTGAACAGGAAATCACCTGGCATGTATTCGGCTGGCATGGACAGTGTTGGCCGCATATGGACCCTAATAAACATGCCGTGGGCCAGATCCTGGAGAGGTCACCGCCATCAGACATCTGATCTGTGGGTGCTTTGACAGTGAGGGTAAGGAAAGAGGGGAGCTGTCCCCATCCTCAAGTCTACTATAGCAAGGTTTCTTCCAGTCTCTGGATAATGGAGGTCCTCGGGGGCAACAGGCCTGAGGATGAGGGTGACAAATTCTGGACTATACTGGGCTGTAGAATTGAGAGCCCTGCTCGAGAAATCAGATACTTGGGTCCCCACCCAACTCTCTGTACTCCTGGGGCCAGGCGCTCAGCTCTCTGGGCCTTGGTGTCCCCACCTGCCCTGGAGGAACAGGGTCTCCTAAGTCTGTGCATTCAGGCTGTTCTGAGAAGTTCTGGACTTGCTAGCCTTGCATTACAACGACCTTAGAGCACTGCAACCCTGCATAATTCCACAAGGCAAGGGCACTCCCATCCAATTCCCCTTTTCGATGATTGTCCCCCACTTCAAAACCAGGGGCCCCCTAAAGCCCCTAGGCTCCCAGAAGCCCCCCGCACCCAGCCACCCTGGAAAGGAGCTTGCTGCTCAGAGCCTCAAAAAACCCGCTTGGCCTGTGCCTCTCCAAAGGGGAGGGGTGGGGAGAGCTGAAGTGTGGCAGCCTGGAGCCCGGCCCTGCTGGTTGGGCGGGTCAGTTTCATTCACCATTCCCAGCCTTCTCTCCCTCAGGGCACCGGGCTGTGGAGGCAGGAGTCTGGTGCTTTTCAATTTCACGCCAGGTATCAGCAGCCAGGTCTTGGCTGGCCTTATCTCCTCGGCCTCCTGCCTAGGTGGGCGCCTGCTGAGCTCAGCCTCCCTGCAAAGCCCAGAGAGAGGCTATTCAGGGCCAAGACTTGTGGGCAGAGGGGGCCCTGGAGAACTGACATCTGTTGGGCAGGTGGGAGGCTGGGCCCTGAGTCCTGCCATCAGAGGCGGCAGCCTTGGTGACTAAGAATCCTTAAGCACAGCAAGACTCTAAAGACAGAGGATTGAGGGCTGCAAATCACAGAGTCACAGATTAATCACTATTCTCCTAGCTGGACGATCCTTAGGGATTCTTTTGTCCTCTATCCTACTTTCCCTCATTCTCCATATGAGAAAAAGGAGGCTCTGGAGAAAAGAAGTAACTTGCCCAAGGTCACACAGAGCTAGCAGAGCTGGGATCCAACCCCAGGCTGTGATGCCCAGATACCTGGCTGTGAATTACTAAGCTACATCACCTTTCTATCTCCAAGTCAATGCCATTGAAGATCCTGAGAGGGTCTTCACACACTGAGCGAGATAGAAGGTGCCTTCCTCCTGCATGGGACCAAGCCACTGCCTCTCAGGGCCTCAGTTTCCTTATCTGGAAAACGAGGAGAGGAAAAAAGTCCTTACCGTCCTTTGTAGATATAAACCAGGGGTCAGCAAACTATGGTCTGTAGGCCAAATCTGGCCCACTGACTCTCTTTGTTGAAACCACCAGCAAAGAATGATTTTTACATTTTTAAGTGCTTAGCAAAAAATCAGAGGAAGAATAATATTTTGTGATGTGTAAAAGTTATATAAAATTCACATCTCAGCATCTGTAATCTTGTATTGGAACACGTTGTCCTCATTCTTTATATGCTATCTGCAGCTGCGTTTGTATCACAGGAAAGGTGAGTCATTGCAACACAGACCATATGGCCTGCAAAGCCTTGAACATTTACTATCTGGCCCTTTATAGAAAATCTTTGCTGACCTCTTCTGTAAGACTGAGCTGAGCCTGGCCTCCAAATCCCCAGAGCAGCCAGGAGTGGGGAAACCCAAGGAGGGAGCTGGGTGCAGAAGCTCCCACTGGAAGCGCTCCAGCCACACATGCACAGGTGAATCCCATGAAATGATACCACGCACACTCTCTACAGTGCTCCTCCATGTCCAGAGTGAAGAAGTTTCCTCCCAGCAGCCTGCAGCTCTGAGACCTGCCCTCTAACCCAGGGCCAGGGCCCCAGACTTGCCTTTCCAAAGTCTCTGTTCCTACTAACTTTGCTATGGCTCACGGGTCCATAGGTTCCCTGCCGGGCTGGCTGAGACTTGAGTGTGTTGTCAATAGGCAGGTGACCATGTGGCTGGTGCGGGGGCCAGGAGGAGAGGAATCAGAGCGGGTAATTGCTGCATGAAAATGACAGCACAGCTATTTATCCACCCCAAACTGGGCCTTGGCATACCAAGAGGCGGCCAGCGGCTGGGAATCAATACTGCCCCAGAGGAGGGATTATTAGGGAGCGAAGGGGGTTTGAAAGATCCATAAGAGCCTGATGACTGTCTATTTCCAGGGGGGCCATCAGCTGCATGAGAATTGTGCGCTCAGGAGCAGGGCTCTGGCAGCATGTGCAAGGGAGGCTGAGCTTGCAGGAGGTCTGGGGCCCTCTCCTTATCTACCTCCTGACCACCAGAGGGATGGAGTTGGGTAGGGCCTGCTTGGGAGGAACCTGGGTTCCAAGAACCAGACTTAGGGGTGGAAACTGGGGAACATGAGAGAGACCCATTCATCCAAAGTGTGCACCTGGCCCAGGGACAGCAAGCAGAAGACCTCGTCCTGGTCCTAGCTCCAGCCTGATGGGCTATGTCATGCTGGATAAGTCCTCCCATCAGGGCCTGCTATCTCCAGTCCAGCAAGACCCCAGGGACAGGAAGTCACCTGGGCACTTGGGATTTGCACAGAGCTGGGCTGCTGGGAATTTCTGAGCTGGGGCCCTAGTCGGCACAACTGAGAGAAGGTAGGCGGAGACTCCTTCGTGAACTGACCTTCTCTAGCCCCATCTCAGAGCCTTCTTTTCCTTTCTCTGTCCAAAAGAGCAGGGAAGAATTGAAATGGAGGCAATAAGCAGGGGGTCTTCCTGGGGTAGTGAGACCAGCTAAGTTATCACCAACAGCACGTGTGGTTTGTGCAGGCAGGAACGTCACAGACCCCACAATTCTATCAGTCTCCATGGGCCAGCAGTTGTAAGCCTGGGAAGGCTGGGGTGGGTGAGACATTCCGCGACCACAGTCTAGTAACTGGCCCATACTGGCACTGCCCGCAGGAGCCTTAGCACCATGCACTGAACAACCCAGTCAAGCTGAAATTGCCTAGTGAGAGGGGGAAAAGCAGAGGAGAATGAGCTGCTTTCTGGTCCAGGGTCTGGGCTGATGAGAGGGTGGGTTCCCTAGTGCAGACCCAGGAGGATTGTGCACTCTGGTCTGCACACGAGCCTCGGCCCCCTCCAGCTACATCCCTCTACCCTGGAGGAAGATCACATTGTCTGACAGCTTAACATCTGAGATGGCCTATGCCCCACATCCTTAGTGAGCAGAAAGTCCTGGTCCACCCAGGACTGCCTCCGCCAGCACCCTAGTGGGGTCCTGTTAGAAGGGAGGTCCCTGTCTCCCCACGAGGGTCCAGGCAGCAAAGAAAGTGTTCTGAAGTCAACTTGCTCCCTGCCAGCCGCTATACGGGTGAGCACCCTTGCTCTTCCACCATTGAACAAGACAAAGGCAAACACAGGCAGCCTGTCTTCAAGGAGATGGAAAGGGGAAGATGGGTGGGGGGCAAGCAGGAGAGAGAGAAAGAGAAGAAACAGGGAGACAGAGAGAGGTCAAGAGAGTCAGAGAAAGGGGTAAATGGGAGAAGATGGGAAAGAAAGAAGGAAGAGAGTCTAAGAGAAACAGGGATGGAGAGGGGGTGAGAGGAAAGAGAGAGAAGGCGGCAAAGAAGGAGAGTGGAGAGGGAAGGGAGGAGAGGGAGAGGGCTTGAATATGCATAGTTCTCCAAGGAGAAGGAGAGAGGCTGGGTTTGCAATGCAGCCCTCAGGAGACAGCAGGAACAAATTGGGTTTTGAAATGGGAGATAAAAGGAGCTGTTATAGCTCTAGTTTTGCATCATTTAGTTCATTAGGCTTGACATGTGTCTAACAAACAAAGCCACAAGCAGAGAAAGAAAGACCAGAGAGAGAGAGAGAGAGAGAGAGAGAGAGAGAGAGAGAAGCAAGTGGTCCTCCCCTGGCCCTGCGCACGAAGCTGACACCTCTGCTTTTTATTCCGAAGACTTGATCTCCTGCTGGAAGGAGCCAGGAGGGAGCCACGGAGTGCCAGGCTACAGGTGGGCTGGGTCCAGGAGGACTGGGACTGGTCTGGACAGGAACGAGAGTCCTAGGCTGGGGCTGCACCATAAGCCAGGGTGCTCACTCTGGGTTCCTGGCTGGGGTTCCCAGGGGAAGGGCAAAGGGGCTGTGGGGTGGCTGGGTCCAGGTGTCCGCCCGCTGGAGGACACTGTCACACACCTGCCCCACCAGTGGGGAGAGAATTAGGGAGTGGTAGTTCCCTAGGCAGGGTCACAGCGTGAGGAGGACTCATGTCTGGACTGGAGGGAGCAAGCCACCGGAAACTCCCTGGGTTCCCTGGATACAGGCTGAGCTATGTTCCCAGGGTCAAAATCAAGTGAGGAGAGCAGTTTCCGGGCCCCAGGCTTTTGTTCTGTGGTCCCTACACGTGTCTCCTGATTTCTTATTCTGTCCCTTTACCAACCATGAGAACTTGGCAAATCACTGCCTCCAGCCTTGGTTTCCTCACCTATACTGAGCGGTAAGAACTCCCGCACTGGCCACAGGTGAGAATTTAGTAGAGTAGGGCAGGCAAAAGCACCTGGTATACTTTCAGAACTCAGATGCGCTCATTTACAGAAAAGAAAATACAAACAGTTACGAATGATTGCAAACTCCGGGGAGTTTGCCGCACGCTGTATCCACGGAGAAGGCAGTTGTTCTAGCTGCCTGTCACTTCCTGGAGTATATTCACCTCGGCATCAGGCAGACTTGATGCACTTGCCTTGTATCGTTTTGCTAAAATCAGAGTAATCTGAGAACCAGAAAAAAAAAAATGTTGGACATGACAGGGAAGCAGGAAGAGAAATGGCTTTTGGCAGGGGCGGGCCAATGACTCCAGCAATCATGGGTCCCAGAAGAAGTCATTTCACTCGTCTGGGCCTCAGTTTTCCCAAACGTTGAGTGAGGCCAGACAGGCTGGAAGGGCCCTTCCAATTCTGATAGCTGATCCTCTGGAATCTGGGCGGTTGATGGTGGCCATGCAGTAAGCCAAGAAACTGCCAGGCACCAGGCTGACATGTTTTCCCTCATTGGGGGACCTGGTGGCGAGTTATTAACACATGCTGGAGGCTGTGAGAAGTTCTCAGCTTTCGTCAACCCCTAGTGTATTGGAAATGAACTCATTGATCACTTTCGTAGTTGTTCTTCCTGAGCAACGTGACCGTGGAGACCTGGTGGGGGTGGGTAGGGCCAGGAGCAGTGCAGACCTGCTTATCTTTTTCCTGGCCTTGCTGTACATATTGGCCTGACTTTGGATCTCAGTGACTCCCATCTGTAAAATGGACTCAGTGCTGTGGACAGTGCTGGCTGCTGAGGCTTAGAGGGAAACCGACAGCTTTACTCTGTGCAGGGCTCCCTACTGAGGGAGTGGGAGAGCCATAGGCTTGAATCCCAGCTCTGCTCTATACCAGTCAAATGAATGGGAGGAGCCAGCTTCAGTTCTTGGCCTCAGTCTCTTTGCTTGTGAAATAAGATGATAATAACACTATCATCGCAAAAAGTCAGGAGAGGGAAATGAAGTGATGTTTGACTCAGTTAACACAGCGTGGGCCCAAACTCAGGGCTCCTTCAAGGGCCACTGTCACTGTCGATTTGGGGCCTTGGATGAAGCCAGATAAATGGCTGAGATGCCTTCGGCCGGGGTGTTTTTTGGGATGGACTGATGGGACAGGCAGGAGGAGAAACCAAAAGCCTGAGGCCCACACACTGTTCCTTCATCACTGGGCTCCATGGACATCCAAGTGAGAAAGGCTCTTTATATTCCCTTAAAAACACCCAGTTTTTAAGGCCACTTGGCAGAGGCCAAGCTACTCTCGGCTGCACTGTCCTCAGCATCAATGATACCAAGAAAAAGGCCTTATATGAATGTATTTTCTAGCGTCTTGACTTTTTTGAGGGGGGCAGGGGTGCTAGTGACATTCTGCTAGCTAACGAAAATGCAAATGGGATGACTCCCCTCTTCACTGTGTCAGATCCCTGACGGATCATGTCCCGGGCTCTCTGCTGTGTTTATTACCACTAATGACTTTCTCGTTATGATTTGGCTCCAAAACATAACCGATGGTTCTGGGAGAAATCCCATTATTTCCGCATATTATTCAATTAGGGAACCAAGCTGCTCTTCTGCTTGGGGAGTAGGGGTTGCCAGCCCTAAAGGGTGGGCACTTGCCTCTTGCTCCCATCCCCAGACGCTCAGCCATGGGCCCATGAAGGTTGGGAAAATGGAGGTGGAGCTGGGGGCAGCGGTCGGAGGGTCAGCGCCGGCTCCTGTGGCAGTCCTGTCCGGTGCACGGTGGCGAAGACAATAAGGAACCTTTCAGAGCAGCCTTGCAATCAAATATCCAAATGGTTCTGCCTCTCATTCCAGTTTTATAGGCCAGACTGTCCTCAAGGCTCACAGGACAGCTTCTCCCATGGCATGAGGAGCACAACTGAGGTACTTGCATCTTTGTATTCCACGGTGTCCTGGCCCCCAGAGACCCCACTGCACCTTTCCGCACTGCTGCATGGGTCCCTTCCACCGCCTTCTCCACATGGGCTCCTGGTCCCTTCCCTTCATTGTGACCCTCTCCTGAAGACCTTTCCCCATCACATCGCACACCCAGCTTACCTTGCTGACCCCTTTGGGTCGGGATGGGACAGGGGACTATGGGTTGAATTTTAGCAATGGATTTCCATTGTCCACTGTCTCCAAACCTACCCCACCCAAAAGTGAGTCTCCAGCCCCATTCCAAACTCAAGCTGCAACTCAAATCCCAGCAGCCTTGTCCACTCATTTCAGGTTTTCATGATCGTCCTCCTCCCAGCCTACTCTCATTGTGTCATGCCATCACTCTAAAACCTTCAGTGACTCACTATTTTCATTACATCCAAAGCAAACCTGCCTTCCAAAGCCCTAACAGCCTGTTCCTTCCACTGTTTCCAGCCCATCCCTCCCTCTTGCCCAGGGCCTTCTCTGGCTCCATTGAACCAGCCTCCTCCTCACGAACCCCAGTCAGACCCAACTCATTCCTCCTTCTGCTCCTCTGTCCATTCCCTAAATGTGCCCCCTTCATTGCCTTGGCCTCTGTCAAGCCACACCCATGTTCAGGGGTGCCTTGAGCCCTCCTTCCACAGAGGCCTGTCAGAGCCTACAGCCTGCTTTCCATGGAGTAACCCTCCCTGTGCCTCCCTGTCCCCATGACACCATGCTCACTTCTATGTGCGGTTCCCTTTCCCATGATGTGAGCGCAGGCTTCCTGAGGGCAGGGGCCATGCCACAGCAAGGCGTGTGCACCTTCTGCTTGCCCTCTGACCCCCAGCGGATCTCAGGCAACCAGCCCTGAGGCCTGGAGATCGACGACTTCTCCTGAGAGCGTGTGTCCTTTCCTTGGCCATTTCCCTGACTGTCTGTCTTGGCCTGATATTGTCTGTTTTGGTAACGGGCACTTTCCCTGTGTCCCAGCTCAACGTCGCATGGAGAGAGCTGCCTACTCAGCACGTCAAGGCAGGAGCACAGTGGAAATGTAATGCCACTTGCCTGGCTTGAACCCTCATGTCCTCAGGGAACATGGGGCAGGGTGGGCTCCAGCTGTGCTCTGGCAGATAAACCAAGTCCCTGCCCTGGGGCTCACATCAGGGTCTATTTCCTCCAGTTAGCCAGCCTGGGACAGTTGCCACTGGCCTGGGGAACACTCAGAACTGGCTACCAGGCAGAATACAGGTCAGGTCCTATCCCACAGAGCTCCTCATGGTGAAAGGCCACTGCGAGGGTGTCTGTCCATGGATGAAGCTTTCTTCCCACTTCTTCAGACCCCCTGAGTGGCCTCACCATGAGGCGTTTTCCTTGGCGTTTTCTAGGATGCGGAGCGAAGCCTTCTACGGTGCCACAAAGCCCACTAAGCCTGGAAGTGAGACTCATGCAAGAGGAGCCGACTCTTGGTGTTCATGGTTCTGAAGACTCCTCACCACCAGAATAGGCTGGGGAAGGCAGGAGGGGCTGAGCCCTGTGCGAGGGAATCAGAGCTCACCCTCCTCCCAGTAGAACACGGAGACCTGATCAGGAATGCAAAGTGGGCCCGGAACAAGACACTGGCTGTAATTTACACAGTGTCTTTGGGCTTACCCAGAGGTTACAAGCACCATCCACCCGCCCCTAACCAGTCTGCCCTTCCTTCGGTCCTACTGCTGTCTTTCTCCTGCTCCATAAACCACCAGCTCCAAGCCATAAAAAGTACAATGAGCAGTCTGGATGGAAGAGACTGGGCATGGAGGAGGCAGTCAGCCATGCTTCCCTGAATAGCCGCAGAGGGCACAGGCAAAGTGAGCCCAGCCCCCAGGGGCCCTCTCCTGGCAGCCTGCATGGGGAGGGGAAGACAGGGGCTCTACAGGTCAGGCCAGGAATGACTGGCTTCCTCGGCTGGAAGAACCTCTTCCCTTGGCCCGTCCAAGCCAGGTGGGGCCTCCAGGACGCTGGAATTTGGAGCAAGAACGAATCTCACAGATCCCCAAGCCTTGCTCCTTGGTCTGGAACAATATTTTGGGACTGTGCCAATGTCCAAACCTGTCATATATCCAGGGTCCAGCACAGGCAGCAACTGCCATTCTCAGAACAGAGCCACTGGACAGCAGAAGTCAAGGCAGAGGAAAGAACCTTAAAATGTCATGGGGTTGAACATTTCAGGGAAGCGGCTCTGACCATCACATGAGTTTAACTGTTGGTTCTGATGTGGGGGGTGGTGGCAGAACTGGGCTGGAAATGCAGATGGGTCTGCTTGTCAAGCTGGCAGGATTCTTCTGAACTTTAGGAATGAAAGGTATTTCAGTAAAGTGTAGGGGTCAGAGAGTTTTAAGTAGAATTATTTAATTTCTGTATCAGTAGTAAAAGACTGACTTGAGTGAGGGCAGCAGCAAGGATGGGGCTGCGGGGATCCCGCAGCGATGGGAAGTTTTTCTCAGCAGCGATAGTGCTGTGGTGGTTCCTAGGGGCAGCCAGTACCCCCAGACATGGGAGTGGCAAGAAAACTGAAAAATCAGGACAGGTGCACTGTGGTGGAGTTGAGGGGCCTGTTCCGTGGGCTAGTTTATGAGCCAGCCTGACCCAGATTCAGCCCGAGAGGATGGACACTTGCCTCCAAAGTTTATGGATCAGGGGTGGGCTGGAAATATGCTGGCCACTTGGAAGGAACTAGTAGGATCTGGGGACAATCATGCATCTAGGATGGGGACAAGATTGGGCATCTCGGAGCAAAAGGATGCAGCAGTGCCTCAAGGGACAGCCTGACACACTTAGGAAATGTGTGGGAAAACACTGGGCTGTTTATCATAAAATCAGTAAAGAAAATAGGATGGTTAAAATTCAGACCCTGGCCGGGAATGAGGAGGGGACAGTGGGAGCTTCAGAGGAGCTGCTTCCTGAAACCTCAGGAAAAGATAATGCCAGGAAATGGGAAGTGGGACAAGATCTCTTTCCTAGAACAGTTACAGATTTAGACAGCTGGTGTTGAGAGTGGGCTGGGGGAGAGAATATCTATTTGCACGTCTTGCTCTGGCACCCCATCTACTGTCCCTGCAGTCACCAGAGACCCCTCCCAAAAGCATAGCTACAACTGTATCCTTCCCTGACCCCAAAGCCCTCCAACCTCTCCAGTGCCTCAGAGGAGAAAATCCAAACCACTGACTGGGATGTGCTGGGTCCTGTGTCACATAGCTCTAATCACCTGTGCTTTTAACTTAGGCTGCCCCAACTAAGTGCCTTCTGGCCTCTGCAGCCCCAGCTGGGGTGTGTGTGCGTGTGTGTGTGTGTGTGTGTGTGTTGTGTCCAGCCAGCCTAGGGTCACAATTGTGTGGGTTTCTACTTGTCTCCCTCATTAGACCTCAGGCTTCTGGGGGGCAGGGCGGTGTTTCATTTGTGTGTCTTCCATGTCCCAGAAGCCAATGAGTATTCGAGTATTTGTTGAATTTATTACTCATTAAATCAAAGGCTAAATACAGCATGGCACAGCCTAACCCTGTGAGGTGGCAGAGATGCATTCCTATCCTCATTGTGCAGACAAGGAAGCCAAGGTTCAGATAATAAGTGACACTCAAAGCCGCCTGACTGATGGCAGAAACAGGATGAGAATGGAGGGGTCTTGAGATTCCGGAGCACACCACGCCACTTCTCCAAGTCGCCTTCGGGGCAGGCAGTGGCAGCAATCCATGCTCTACAAAGACGTGGTCCCACCCAGGAGAGGCCAGAACACAGGGAGAGCCTCACACCCACAGTGCCAGATATAGTGCTGGGCACACACAGACAATTCAAAATACTCGGCCAGGCGCAGTGGCTCACGCCTGTAATCCCAACATTTTGAGAGGCCAAGGCGAGTGCGTCACTTGAGGTCAGGAGTGCCAGACCAGCCTGGCCAACATGGTGAAACCCCGTCTCTACTAAAAAATGCAAAAAATTAGCCAGGCGTGGTGGTGGATGCCTGTAATCCCACCTACTCGGGAGGCTGATGCAGGAGAATCACTTGAATCCGGGAGGCGGAGGTTGCAATGAGCTGAGATTGTGCCACTGCACTCCAGCCTGGATGACAGAGTGAGACTCCGTCTAAAAACAAACAAACAAACAAACAAAACAACTTGCCAACATCAAACATAATCCTACTCATCAGAAGGTCCTAGTCCTTAGTATAAGCAAAGCTCAGGACTGGGGACTCAAAAGGCCAGGTTGCCCGAGTCTCCATCCAGCCCCAGAGGGAGTTACAAGTGGACCTCAGAGAGGGCCCCCCTGGGAGGGCTTCTGCCATGGGGTGTGCTGGCTGTGGCCCCAGCCTCTGGATCTGGAAGGCTAAGGGTTAACTCACCTCTCCAAGTTCCACCAGCTCCCCTCCACCCCTGACGCTCAGTGCTCTTAAAGAAGGGACTGCCATTACCCTGATTGGACTCTCCAAGGTAATCGGGGCCTCAGAGCCCAGCTGCTCGGTTGCAGGCGCTGTCTCCCTCAGATGCAGCCAGGAGGCTGGCGGAGAGCAGTCTCTGTGAGAGGCAGATGGGGCTGTAATGAACTGAAGACGTGTGACAGCTACAGAGGAACAAGTTCATCAATTAGAGGCTCCTTGCCCAAGGGCTTCTGGGAAGGGCTGTTGTGGGGGAAGGAGAAGGCTGACTGGGCTCCCTCCAAAGATCCTGATGCCTCAAGCTGACTCAGTTCCCCATCTTAGGCCCTTGAAGGAGTCTCAGTCCCCCTTCCTGGCTCCCAAAGAGCTTCTTCTACCTTTTGCTGTGGGGTCTCTCTGAAGGACTCCCCATGTTTGGGAGGAGCTGGCTGGTAGTTTCCCTGGGGACTAGGGGTCTGTTGAACAAGACTGAGAAATATTTAGTCCAGCCCCAAACTCTTCAGCTCCTTAGAAAATCAAATTTGTGAGCAGAATGGAAACACTGACACTATTGCTCCCCTCTTTGGCTCTGAATCACACATTCAGAGACCAAGGGAATAAAGAAGATCTTGGTCCAAAGCTGATCCTGAGGCACCACAATGACACAGAACCAATCTATGTGCAGGAGTCAAAAATGTCACCACTTCCTGCCTGCACAGGAAGTGCCAAATATGGGTGTTGTCTACGGCTAGGAAGACAAGGGCAGTGATGGCCCATGGATGCTCTCTGGTCCTTAGCCCCTACCTCAGCTCCCTCTCCCTACCCAGCCTGGCTCCCCATCCCTACCCTAGGGCTGGGAAGGGTAAGCCATGCCCACTTTCCCAAGGGCAGGGTCTGGCTAAAGAGCACAGAGCAGTCACTCTAGTGGGGTGAGTGCGGCTACTATTTGTGCAGGCAAAGGCTGTGGGCGACTAACTCAGACACATCTCAACTGCATATATTTTAAAATAAGGGGCAAATGGGCATCTCAGAATTGGAAAATACAATATTTTCAGAGACATATGGGTGTCAATGGAGGTTGAGAATCATGAAGAGGTGATGCTGGGCTTATGACCTTATGCAGGGAATGAGGGGACACTGATTGTTTGCACTGGCAAAAAGCTGGAATGCAGCCCAAGGGCCCACAGCTGGGGGAGTCTTGGCAAAGGAAGGACAGCTCTGAGGCCTCTTTGCTCTTTATAAACCCTGGTAAGCCAGTTACAAGCTAGTCAGAGGTTCACACGCTGCTGCTACTGGGCCCGAGGGCTGGGTTCAACCCTGTGGCAGCCTCTCAGGGGTGCACTGTCATAGACCCTATCCCAGCCAGCAAACATGGACCCGTGTGGTGCAAATGGCAGGGAAGCCTATGCCAGCTTGACATAGGAAGAATTTTCTTATGATGTAGAGATGCCTGAACTTGCCAGAAAGCCAAGAGCCTCATGCCAAAGCAAGGTGTTCAAACAGGTTCTCTATGTGTCATGCATATTCTGGGGTCTGCTGGCCAGCTGTGTGACCAGGGCCAGGCACATTCTGGGTCTCTGCTTTTTCATCTGCGTGATACGAAGACTGAATGAGCCTTCCTCCAAGGTGGTTGAAGAATGAAACGATGCCTAGAAAGTGCTGAGCACAGTTTCTGGCCCATGGGACACGTTCGGTAGGATGAACTGTGCACAGGACACTGTGCATTGGTCAGACAGAAGGTTGTGGGGGGTGAGCGTTCCGACTCCTCCCTCTTCTGATGGTCACGAAGGCTATGAATGCCAACCCTTGTTGGGGACATGTGAGATGAGAGGCTGTCGGAATGGTAGGTGCTTGGGAAAGAGGGAGAAAGATGTGATAGCTCTGCTCACCTGTAAGACCTCGAGAGACCCAGCCTCACACCTGCCCCCCGATGCCATGCCAGCCAGGCAACAAGAATGACAGCACAGTCCCTGTGGTCCTTGGCAGAGCAACACAGAGTGGAAACGGGGTGCTTTAGGCCAGGCGAGGGTGGAGAACGGCTTGGCAGTCTGCAGAGGTCTACTCACCTGTCCTGGGACTGACTCTGGCTGCCGAGAGGCCCCACTGTGGGCACCGGCAGGGTGAGAGGAAGGCCTCAGCTGGCCAGACAGGGCCAGGAGAGGTGGGCCTCTCTCTCCTCACCCAGCCTGGCCGATGGGTCCAGAGCCCCCAAGGAGGGCTTGTTATATGCCAGTGGAGTCCTGTGTAAGGAAAGCCTGGCTGACAGAGATAAGCTGTGGCATCCCAGCACCAGCCCGGGCTCCGAGGAGCTGCTGAAGCACATATTAATGGGACCCATTCAGCTCAGCCCGCTTGGCAATTAATAACCGGCCAGGCAGAGACTGTTTGGGGAGTGTGTGTGTGTGTGTGTGTGTGTGTGTGTGTGTGTGTGTGCATATGCTAGGGGAGAAGGGGTAAGCTGCAGGCTGGGGTGGGTCAGTCTGTTTCCTTAAGGACACCTTCTCCTTGCAGCAGACCTGTTCCCACCCCAGGCTGGGTGAGAGGGGCCTGTCCTAGCTTAACCCTTCCAGCTGAGTTCAGTGGGTGAGGAGGAGGTGGGTGGCAGGAAAGGGCCTGTTTCTTGGGCTTGTAGGGCTCAGGCGGCCCGGAGCCACCCAGCCAGGTGGAGCTGGGGGTGAGTAAGGGAGAGACAGTCTTGAAGTATGAGTGTGATACACTCTAGTTTCCCTTCTCCTCGATTTCCATATTCTGCTAGATGTTCTGAGATCGGAAGGGTGTGTGATGGAGGCAGGAACAGGGGTATGCAGAAGCATGCCATCTGGTGCTTTTGTGACAACACAGAAAAACATACCCTTCAGAGTGGACTCTGCCCTATGAGTACACAGCTCCATGAGCCAATGGCCCCTCTGTGCCGAGAAAAGCATGCTCCTTCCTCCAGACAAGGCCACCCCGCTCCAGGATACGCAGCTTTCTGAGCAGTGAGCAGTGCTGGGCTGCATCTCACCAGCGCTCTCCTCCCTGTACAGGGCACTACATGCACGACCCCAGAGGGCAGTCCTGCTCCAGAACTGGCTGTTGTCACCCTGGGTGGGTCCCTCCCAGCTGAGTCCTGTGTTGAACATCTGGGTCACTCTTGCTTGGCCCATGGCCCTGGTTGCTTCCTAGAACTTTTGTCTTCAAAGCGAGGTGGGAGGACCAGCAGCACTGGTATCACCTGGGATCTTGGTGGAAACAGAGTCTCAGGCCTCATCCAGAGCTACTGGATCAGGGTCCACATTTTAACAAATGCGCAGCTGACTCATATGTGTGTTAAAATATGGCTGAGAAGACACTGGGGTTGTCCAAATACTGGCAGAGGTGGAGTAGAACATGGGAGAAGAGAGACTCAAAGTAGAGAGAGAGAGACCCTCCCATAGAACAGGGGAAACAGACGTGTGCTAACCAAAGACAAAGCAGTGAGCGGGGGGCTTGGGGACGCAAGAAACAGCCTGTTCTGCTGGTTTTAGTGCAGTGCCCCGTCCCCCTGCTCAAAGACCTATCATCAGAGACCCTCCCACATCCCCAGCCTGTGGGGGCTTTGGCTATCTGCCCCAGGTGGGCGGAGGCCCAGCCTGGCAGCTCAGAGTCCCAGGGGAGCATGTTGCAGGGCAGGCTTGGGCCCCCAGGGTGGGGAACAGGGTCATGGGGGCCTAGCTCTACTCCTTGCCAATAGACCCCCATCTCTACACAGACCTTTCATCAGGATTCCCAGGCTGCTGCAGAGGCCCAGGCACCTCAATCACTCCTATCGCGCTGGTCGCAGGAAGAGAATAGCTTTCAGCTCAATTACCCTTCACATTCCAATATCATAACGCTCCGATGAGGCTTTTTAACCAAAAACAAAAAAGCCGTGTCTGCCGCAGGCCGGCTGCAAGGCCAGCCGTGCAGAAGGGACGGGCCTGCCTGCCTGACAGTCACTGCTCAGCCCCCTGGGTGAGTTATGGGAAGGGACCTGTCCCAAGGCACTGGCCAGGCCGAGGGGGCACTGAGGTCCCGGGCCTCAGTTTACCAACATATGCCCTGCCTCTACATTAACTGTTAGAATTTGATTGACCCATGACCTTCTTTAGGGAGAGAACACCGAGACCCAAGTCCCAAGAGGCCTGGCGGTGGAGTGACACACTGCAGGATGGTCTTTCTCGTCACAGTAGCCCTGTCTTCTTTTCCTGGGCACAGGAATGCTACCAGACCCTTCTTAGTGCCATGGCATAATGGCATTATTCAGCCAGGCCACAGCCTGGGGAGCTGGACTCTTGGTTTACATGTCATTACACACCCTTTGGCTCATGTGTTTCTTATAACACTGACCAGCCAGGAAGCTAGCCAGAGCCAAGGTTATTAACCCCACTGCACAGATGGGCAAACTGAGGCCCAGAGAGATGAGATGAGAGGTCCCCAAGCATATGGAAGCATCCCAGTTCAGCCATGGGGACCAGGGAGATGAGGTCTGCTCCAGCCAAAAGGGTCCTCCAGGTGGACGCAAGCTGGTCTCTCCTCGCCTATGCTGGAAGCGACGTGCAAGGGTCCCCTGCGGCAGGCAAGTCATGCTCCTAAGCGCTTCATGTGCATTGCAGAAGCCTTATAAGGTTTGCAATCGTCCCCATTTCACATGAGAAAAACTGAAGCTGAGAGAGGCGAAATCACTTGTGCAGGGTCAGAATTCATACCCAGGCCTGGCTAACTCCTGGTGCCCTGGTCTTGCTTCTCTGCTACCTTCAAGATAGAATACCTCTAAACCACCCCAGGCATGGGAGAAGCTGTCCCCATGTGGACATTGTTCTCACGGGGAGACAAAACCAAGCGTCCAGGCCATGAACTGTGCATGCCCAGTGAATGATCAGACAGCACACACATCCCACAGTGTCCCATCCCACGTCACACTTCGGAGGGCTACACAGGGCCCAGAGGAGGAGGCTGGGCTGCTCTCTTCCAATCAGCTGTGCTGCATCGACCTGGCCAGCTCAGTGCTAATGGCCTTGATGGCAGCATCCCCTCCCTGTGTCCTGCTGGCCTCCCGCTGGCTGTGGCCGATTTGCTCATGATTTAGCACTTGGGGGCATTGACCCGTGAGGGAGACACCCGGGACAGAAGGAGGCAGGGCAGCTGTGGCAGCTGAGGTGTGTGCACGCGTGCGTGCCCTGTGCAGGGGCGGGAGGCTGTCTCTCCAGGAACAAGCTGCCCAGCCTGGCTCTCTAAGACTGAGAGAGGCGTCTGGCATCCCCACCCTACTCTGTCCTATATTGACCTAGGGCACTAGGGTGGGGCTGGAGAGAGAGGGGTGGCGGGAGACCTCAGGAAGACTGCAAGGTGCCACAGCCCAGGCGTCCTGCCCTATGAGCCCAGCACCACTCTCACAATGGTCTGTCATCTGCTGGGTTCTCTGAGAACCCCGGCCACATGCACCCGACATTTGGGAATAAACGCCTCTGCAGCCCAGCCCTTGGTCAACAGAAGCGCAGCACGGTAAGGGGCGCAGGGGGCGACTAACAGAGTCCACATCCCATCTCTGCTCTGTGACACGGGCAAGACAGCCTCTCTGAGCCCCAGCTTCCTTATTTATTTTATTTTATTTTATTTGTTTGAGACGGAGCCTTGCTCTGTCACCCAGGCTGGAGTGCAGTGGCGCTATCTCAGCTTACTGCAAGCTCCGCCTCCCGGGTTCACACCATTCTCCTGCCTCAGCCTCCGAGAAGCTGGGACTACAAGCGCCCGCCACCGCGCCCGGCTAATTTTTTTGCATTTTTAGTAGAGACGGAGTTTCACCATGTTAGCTAGGATGGTCTTGATCTCCTGACCTTGTGATTCACCCACCTCGGCCTCCTAAAGTGCTGGGAACTTCCTCATTTTTAAAAGGGGGAGAATCCTAATGCCTTGGCCACAGATTGGTTATAAAAAGCACCTGAGTGATGCATGCGGTCTCCATGATCGTTATTATTATTGCTGTTCAGCGTTTCCCCTCCGTCCAGTACCACTGGGCTTTAGAGGTTCAAGGAAATGATAAGATACAGACCCATTTTTTAACATTTGTGAATCCTGGAGCTTGCGACTAAGAGGTCCCGGGTGTCAGACACGCGGTATAAGCAGAAACTGGAGAAGGAGGACAGTGCAGGGAACGGTCTATCTGAGCCCATGCTGGGCCTGTGCCCTGCCCCTTCTCCTTCATGCCCCTAACTTCAGGCAGCCCTTTTGCATTTTTTGAGGCCTCCACCCACCTCAGAAATACAGAAGCAGGCAGAGAGCTCAGAAACAGGGGAGGTCCCTCTTCTCACCTCGGACCCAGGCAGTCCCTGCTTCCTGCCTCCCGGGCCCATGTGGAGAGCAGCAGGGGAGCGCTGGATGCTGCAGTGGGGGCACGTGCGGGGGTGGGACAGGACAGGGACAGCCACTTTGCCAGGCTCATCTGAAGCTCATCTGACCCAATTCTACCGCCTGGAGGAAGATGTGCTTGATACATGCCACAGGAGGACCAGGGACTTGGGAACCAGGGCAGGGCCCGGCTTTCTTGTAGCACCAAAGCTGGGATGGGTGAACCCCCTGCTCCACCCCTCAGCGATGCGGAGGGCCGAGCTTTTGCTGGTGGCCGTCTGGGTCCTCAAGCACTGGGTCTTGCATCCTGTTGCTGTGGGTGAAGGCTTTCAGCCAGGATCTGCTGGAGGCCAGGGACCAGGTCTCATTCCTCTTGTGTCCCCAGCATCAAGCATGGGCTTGGCACCCAGCAGGCCCTCAGGCAATGTTTGGTGAATGAGTAGATGAATGAATGAATGAGGGCGGGGTCGGCACATGGAAGCAACACTCCAGCATGCTTCTGCCACTCTGTTGTAGCAAACCAAGCAGGGACTCCTCTTTCTCTGGTTTCTGGGCTGCTGCCAAGAAGCCAGGTTTCCCAGGAGGGTCACGGATGCTCAGGCCCCTGCGGAAGCCTCCTCTGTGGTGTCCCAGCAGCGTGGTGGCCACTTGCTGGATGTAGCACCCCCAGCACCC
>NW_012104142.1:2829666-2924613 GCF_000951045.1 Mandrillus leucophaeus | reverse complement strand
TCAGGAAGACTGCAAAGTGCCACAGCCCAGGCGTCCTGCCCTACGAGCCCAGTACCACTCTCACAATGGTCTGTCATCTGCTGGGTTCTCTGAGAACCCCGGCCACATGCACCCGACATTTGGGAATAAACGCCTCTGCAGCCCAGCCCTTGGTCAACAGAAGCGCAGCACGGTAAGGGGCGCAGGGGGTGACTAACAGAGTCCACATCCCATCTCTGCTCTGTGACACGGGCAAGACAGCCTCTCTGAGCCCCAGCTTCCTTATTTATTTTATTTTATTTTATTTGTTTGAGACGGAGCCTTGCTCTGTCACCCAGGCTGGAGTGCAGTGGCGCTATCTCAGCTTACTGCAAGCTCCGCCTCCCGGGTTCACACCATTCTCCTGCCTCAGCCTCCGAGAAGCTGGGACTACAAGCGCCCGCCACCGCGCCCGGCTAATTTTTTTGCATTTTTAGTAGAGACGGAGTTTCACCATGTTAGCTAGGATGGTCTTGATCTCCTGACCTTGTGATTCACCCACCTCGGCCTCCTAAAGTGCTGGGAACTTCCTCATTTTTAAAAGGGGGAGAATCCTAATGCCTTGGCCACAGATTGGTTATAAAAAGCACCTGAGTGATGCATGCGGTCTCCATGATCGTTATTATTATTGCTGTTCAGCGTTTCCCCTCCGTCCAGTACCACTGGGCTTTAGAGGTTCAAGGAAATGATAAGATACAGACCCATTTTTTAACATTTGTGAATCCTGGAGCTTGCGACTAAGAGGTCCCGGGTGTCAGACACGCGGTATAAGCAGAAACTGGAGAAGGAGGACAGTGCAGGGAACGGTCTATCTGAGCCCATGCTGGGCCTGTGCCCTGCCCCTTCTCCTTCATGCCCCTAACTTCAGGCAGCCCTTTTGCATTTTTTGAGGCCTCCACCCACCTCAGAAATACAGAAGCAGGCAGAGAGCTCAGAAACAGGGGAGGTCCCTCTTCTCACCTCGGACCCAGGCAGTCCCTGCTTCCTGCCTCCCGGGCCCATGTGGAGAGCAGCAGGGGAGCGCTGGATGCTGCAGTGGGGGCACGTGCGGGGGTGGGACAGGACAGGGACAGCCACTTTGCCAGGCTCATCTGAAGCTCATCTGACCCAATTCTACCGCCTGGAGGAAGATGTGCTTGATACATGCCACAGGAGGACCAGGGACCTGGGAACCAGGGCAGGGCCCGGCTTTCTTGTAGCACCAAAGCTGGGATGGGTGAACCCCCTGCTCCACCCCTCAGCAATGCGGAGGGCCGAGCTTTTGCTGGTGGCCGTCTGGGTCCTCAAGCACTGGGTCTTGCATCCTGTTGCTGTGGGTGAAGGCTTTCAGCCAGGATCTGCTGGAGGCCAGGGACCAGGTCTCATTCCTCTTGTGTCCCCAGCACCAAGCATGGGCTTGGCACCCAGCAGGCCCTCAGGCAATGTTTGGTGAATGAGTAGATGAATGAATGAATGAGGGCGGGGTCGGCACATGGAAGCAACACTCCAGCATGCTTCTGCCACTCTGCTGTAGCAAACCAAGCAGGGACTCCTCTTTCTCTGGTTTCTGGGCTGCTGCCAAGAAGCCAGGTTTCCCAGGAGGGTCACGGATGCTCAGGCCCCTGCGGAAGCCTCCTCTGTGGTGTCCCAGCAGCGTGGTGGCCACTTGCTGGATGTAGCACCCCCAGCACCCCGTACCTGCCAGCTCTCCCTCTCTCCACACCTACGGCATGGGTTCCTGCCTGCAGCTAGCAGCTCTGGGCTCCTGGACTCTCCCACTCCACCCCTCCTGGCTTCCATGGGGCCCCTTCCCAGGCAGCTGCCCTCCCCAGTCCTGGATGCTCTGCCCACGGCTGGCCCTCGTGGACTGTTCCCAACAACCACCAACCTCCCACTGTTGTGCAGACAACCTGCTTCCATCCTCCTGCCTGAAGGGCCGCAGAGAAGCAAGGGAGGCAGAGCCTGGGGGTGCTGCAGGGGTGCACTTTAGAATGCATGCCCCACTGCCCTGCCTCCAAAGCACTCTGCATCAGTTTCCTGTGGCTGCTGTAACAAGTCACTCCACACTTAGTGGCTTAAAACAACACAGATTTATCACCTTATAGTTCTGAAGGTCAGAAGTCCAACACGGGCCTCAGGGGGCTAAAATCCAGGTGTCGGCTGGGCACAGTGGCTCACGCCTGTAATCCCAGCACTTTGGGAGGCCGAGGTGGGCAGATCACTTGAGGTCAGGAGTTCAAGGCCGCCTGGCCAACATGCTGAAACACAGTCTCTACTAAAAATCCAAAAATTAGCTGGGTATGGTGGTGCACGCCTGTAATCCCAGCTACTCAGGAGGCTGAGGCAGCAGAATCACTTGAACCCGGGAGGCAGAGGTTGCAGTGAGCTGAGACTGTACTAGAGCCTGGGTGACAAAGTAAGACTGTCTCAAAAAGTAAATAAGTAAAGAGTAAAAGAAAATAAAATCCAGGTGTCACAGGCTGCATTCCTTCTGGAGGCTCTAAGGGAAATCTGTTTCCTTCCCTACTTGAGCTTCTAGAGGACACTCACATTCTTTGGCTCCTGTCCTCTTCCTCCATCCTCAAAGCCAGCAACATAACAGCCTCAGATCCCCCCACTCAGCTCCGCATCCACTGTCATGTCTTCTCCTCTGACCCTCCTATCTCCTTCTTAGAAGTACCATGGTGATTACAGGGGCCCCACAGAGATAAGCCATCTCTAGGCCTTTAACCGCAAAATCCCCTTTTCCATGTGAGGTCGCAAGTCACAGGTTCCAGGAATTTGAACATGGCCCTCTTTGGTGGGCAAGGGGGCGTTACTCTGCCTACCATGCTCCAGCCCCATTAGATGACACGATTTCCTCCAGTAGCCCTGAGTGAGGTATCCTCCTTTTGCCACCAGCTGCCTTTGACTCTGATGAGGCCAGACTCGGCCCTTCTCCCACGGCCTGGCAGGGAGCTCGGACTGCACTTCTGAGCTACCTTCAGCATGGGTCTTGGAAGAGAGCACATCGAGAGCTGGTTCATGGAATTTCTCTCTTAAAGGATATGGACTACAGAGGAGGAAGAGGAAGCTCCCTGAGGGCAGGGACTGCATCATGCAACAAATCCACTGAGTCCCCACCGGGTGCCAGGCCCTGAGGGTCCATCCATGGTAGAAAGCCACATGTCCCTGCCCCTGCTTTCACAGAGCTCACAGTCACCTGTGAGAAGCTAATAGTGATCAAATAGTCCTGCACATAAGTGAGTATTTACACCCCAAGGTCAAAGCTATAGGAGCTCTGGTGCTCTGAAAGCCCAAGAACAGAAGAATCTTTCTGCATTGGGAGGGGGGATGAATCAGGAATGGAAGATCCCAGGGGAAGTTGGGAGTTCATGAAAAATGGGGAGGGTGATGTGTTCCAGGGAGGTGGAAAGGCCATGCAAAGGCCCTGTGGCATCGTGCCCTTGGGGACCACCAAGAAGGTGGAGGTGCAGGAATACAGAAGAGCAGGGGAAGGAATGTTTAAGGGGAGGCTGGAAAGGGGGCCGGGATGACACCCTGCCAGCCTCTGGGCTTCTGGTCGTCAGCCTCAGAGCACCACAGAAAGGTTTCTGCAACATCCCTGGCACATCCCAGGGACTCAATACATTTGAATGAATAGATGGATGGATGGAGAATGCATGAATGAGCCCCTCTACCCTCCTCCTGCCCCTCACCAGTGACCTGCCCCATCCCTCCCTTCTGCACGGCAACGGTTAAACGGGATCTCTGAGGCTTGCTCACTTATTTATTTATTTCCCCCCGGCTGCTGACGCCGACCCGTGCCTCCCGAGTGTGGCTCCGTGGAAATGTCTGTAATCGCCAGCACACTTTAGGCATTACTTCCACACCATTTAGAGCTTTCCGCCCCAATAGCTGCTATTGCATTTCCCTCCATCTCCATCTTTTGGGCTGTGTTGGGCGGAATATTTTTTCTAAGGTTTGGTAGTCCCCGAGTTTGAGGGATCTGATGGTTTGGGGGAGGTGAGGAGAAAGACAATGCTTTAGAAGAATTTATTATTCTTCTCCCATTGCCCTGGCCCTGCCCCAGCCTTGACCAGGAAAGGAAAAAAACAATCAGTTCAAGCCGCTAAGAAGCCTTTAAAGATTTTTGTGTTTTCCCATGCAGGACTGAGATTGGGTTGCTGATATGAACAGCAGCTTTGTGGGAGGCTGAAGGTGCTGGAACACAATAAAGGTCATCTCGGATGAATCCCTCCCTTAACCAAACACCCTCCCTGCTTCCACCTTCTCGTCTCAGGGCCGGCTCCTCTAAAGGCAGCAGTTGGGCAGTAAACCCCAAACCCTGAGTGGCTACTCTGGGGGTTAAATGCATCTGGGCTTGCTTTGGGGGGCAGACAAGAGCAATAAGCTCCGAGACAAGCTGTGTGATCTTGGACAAGTCACTTAACCTCTCTGGGTGTTTTTCCCCAGCTCTAACATGGAGACAATCACACCTTTCTTACCAACTGGAAGGACTACACTGAGGATGGAAGGAGACAGTATGAGGGGGAAAGACCCCTCTCCTTTTTTCTCTTCTCCTTCCTCTCAATCCAACTTTCCCCCATCCCATTCACCCCCCTGGGATTCCCCTTCACCCATCCAGCCTCTTATCCCAGCGCCTAGGCAGTTCCATATCCACCTGAAAGATGACCCTGGATGAGGGAGAGAGTGTCTCAAGGTAATGACCACAGGGGTTAGCTCCCCCGATGCGTGCAATGTATAGGCGGACTGTCCCATGTCACCTGCACAGTGGTGACCTTGTGTCAGCACCACACGCATTTGATCAGAGACAGTAAGCTTCCCAGTGACACACAGATGTAAGTGGTAAGAGGATTCAAACTCGCCTGTGGTACTCCTAACACAGTACTCCTAACCAGTGTGGGGAGTGGCTCCCAAGAGGAAGCTGGCTGCCTGTTCCCAGGGGCCTACACGATAACAGAAACCCACTGGAATGGATATAATAAAATGACAATGGGCAAAAGCAAGCCACGGGGTTAGAAGCCAGGACAGTGGCTACCTTTAGGGGAAAGGAGAGGGACAGGGAGAGGCACAGTGGGATCTCTAGATGCCGGCGAGGCTCTGCTTCTCCATCCAGGTACAGTTATACAAATGCATTCACTTTGTAATCACTCATAAAGCTGAATATTTATGAGTGCTCGCTTCTCCATATGTCAGCTTAAGTAATACATTTCCTCAAAAAATAAGACAAAACAAAACCTGTGTAAGCTTGTGGGGACCTGCCAGAAAAAATTCTCCAGGAATGAATTCATGCCACTGGCATGAGGCTCCAGACAGCATGGAGTGGACAGGCCCAGGTCGAGCAGTCCCATTTCCAGAGGAGCGGCCGAGCCCTGGAAGTGAGGTGACTCGCCCAAGACTCCCGGCTGAGCTGCACCTGTCTTACTGTGCACAGGCAGATGACCTCTGCTGTCTGCAGGTGGGGGGCCAGGGGCCACCCCAGGAAGGAAAGGCTGGGCCAAGGTCAAGAAGCAGAGGGCCCACCTGGGAGGGGGGTTTAGAAGCTCAGATGGGTGGGTATAAGGAGCAGAGACTTGGGCCTCCAAATCCAGAGGACAGAGGACTAAGTGAAGAGCCCGGGGCCAGCGCTCAGCAGCGACTTCTGAAGGGGATATGTGCTCTGACATCTCCAGCACTTGGCTTGCCTTTCTGTAAAACGGGGATAAAGGACCATCCTCCCCACCTCTCCCACGGGATGGTTCTGAGGAAGTAAGTGTCGGGCTTGGCTCATGGCGGGAAGGAAGATGGTGCTGTGGGCTTGGATGGCAGCATTTCATGGGAGGGCGCAGCAGGAACAAAGGCTAGGTGGCAGGAAAGTGATCACTTGGTATTGAGGACAGGAATGACAGGAACACCAGGGGCTCAAAGCCTCACACGGATGGGATGGATTTCTGAAATGCAGGGTTTGTGTCAGCAACGGTGGGAGGCGTGGGCTCAGACTGGGAGGTACAGGGATCAGAAGGGGTCAGTGGGAAAAGGCCTCCTACACCATTTCCCTCTCTCGGGAGCAGGATTGGGAGAGGGGACCAGCCTGAGCCCACGACCCTCTGTGGCAAGGACGTGAGTGGGCATTGGGCTCTCTGGGGCTGGCAGTGCCCTGTGCCTGGGAGGTGGGCTGGCTGATCAATGATGAAGACAGTGAGTAGGGATGATTACATTGTATCTAGTGATTACGCCCTGGGTGACATCTCTCGGTGGCATTATCTCATCTGGAGAGAAGAGCAGGCTTTTTAATAGATGGACAGGCGGCTTCCACTTAAGGTTATTATAAAGAGGGAGAGCCCAGCCCTCACAGCTTCCAGCCAACACCACAAAGTTGCTAAGTAATTAAAGGCTGCTAAGGAATCAGAGAAATTATAATAATTCCATCAACTCAAAGCTTGCACTCTCTCATTTTCCCCCTCCTGGTTTAGAAAACAAGGTGGGTCAAGGCAGCCTGCACACACATCAAAACAAGCCTATTGTATGGTGGGCCTCCATGTCACAGGGGCTGCCAGGCCTGTCCTCAGGCTGTTCGGACAATACTTGAACTTGTTAGGATAAGTGAAGGGACCAAAATAAAAACCCTAGAGCCCCCAGAAACAGGAAGAACAATAGCAGCATGCTGGTGGCCGATCAGATACCTGTGGACACCTGTGACCTGCATCAAGAAGGCAGTCCAGGCCCACTGCTCATGGAGTTTGGAGAGCTGCCCAGAGGGGAGCACCCTCATCCCAGCCCTGCTCTGGACACTCAGGCCTTACCTGGGAAAACAGTGCTGTGCCTCTGGCCCAGGGCTGGGCTCTGTTTCATAGGTTCTGGAAGCCAGTTCCTGAGAATCTTCTCCAGCCACCTTTGATGGCCTGTGCTTTGCCACTAATTGCGGGGTGACCCTGGGCAGATCCTTCACCCTTACTCAGTGTGTTGCTTGCCCACAGAGTGTGCGGCCAGATTAAGTCACCTCCAGGGTCACCCTGTGCTGTTTTCACAGAGTCTACATGGAACACTCTAGGCCTATTATCAGCAGTTTCTTGATGACTCTTTCTTTTTTTCCCTTGCCATGTCTTTATGTTTCCCACACATTTCCTGACTGCCACTGGAATGTCAGTTTCCTGACCACCAATGCCCTGACTTCAGCCAATCAGTCTACGGGGATGAGTCCATCTGTCGAGCTCCTCGGGCTTTCAGGCAACTTTCCTGAAGTTCTCAGAGCTTTTCATAACAATGGTAATACTCTTCAGGCCAGGAGAGAGGGCTCATGCCCGTGATCCCAGCACTTTAGGAAGCCGCAGCAGGCAGGCTGCCTGGACCCAGGAGTTTGAGGCCAGCCTGGGCAGCATGGTGAGACCCTGTCTCTACAAAAAAATACAAAAATTAGCTAGGCATGTTGGTACGTGCCTGTAGTCATAGCTACTCAGGAGGCTGATGTGGGAGGATCACTTGAACCCAGGAGGTTGAGGCTGCAGTGAGCTGTGATCGTGCCATGCCACTGCACTCCAGCCTGGGTGACAGAGTGAGACCCTTTCTCAAAAAAAAAAAAAAAAAAAAAAAAAAGAAAAGAAAAAAGGTAATACCCATCAATTACCAAGTACAACCTATGTGTGCGGTGCTTCATACACGTGCTCTCATTAAACTTTTACAACTCAGTGTATCCCTATTTTACAGATGAAAAAACTGAGGCTCAGAGAGGCTAACACGTTGCTTATGGCCTCCCAGTGTACAGTTAGAGCTCACACGTGCACAGCCCCATCACAATGCAGGAGAAGTCTGGTCCCCATGTCACAGATGAACACAGGTTCTCACGATACAAAGCTGCCCTTGACTGTAGGTGGGGCCTTTCTAGACCCTTGGTTTCCTAAGTCTGCCCCCCACTTGGGTGCCCCACTGCCTGGAGGAAAAGGCATACAGGCAGAAGACCCTGTGCCCTCCCTCCAACAGGCCCTACCATGGGGGCAATGAGACCATTTGAAAGAAAGGAGCTGAAAGACGGCAGATGGACTTGGTGTGCGAGGCTGACAGCCCAGCACTGCAGCAGAACTAGCAGGCAGCTATCATCTCCTTCCATTTAGAGGTTCTTTATTTAAAGGGCGGGGGGCACAATAAAAGGTGTCCTGGTGCGTGCAATAGAATCCCTAATGCTTGAGAGCTGGGCTCCGCACAGTCCACCTGCTTCGTATTCATGGCAGAGGGTCCCGCATCACTGCAATAGAATTATATGGGCCCCCAAAGACTCCCAGCTAGAATCGGCGAGGAAACCGATGTAATGAAGAACATTATTACCATTAAAACAAAATAATAATTTTAATTACAGCTGGGCTGCCTCTATCTCCTGCTCCTGTGCTGTCCTCTTTCCTAGTGGTGAGGGTGGTGGAAGACGCCCACAGCCTTGACCACGCCCCCAACGGGCATGGAAGCAGGTGGTGTTACAGGGGACATGAGGGACCAGGGGTCCTTGGCTTCACCCCACTGTGTGGAGGAGGAAGCAAGCAGCCTCCGAGTGTGTGGCTGGGCTGAGCTCGGGGCCCTGGTTTTGTGGGACTCCATTGACTCTCTCCTTGGCACCTAAGAACCAGAAGGAGGTGGCAGAAAATGTTGAATCTTCCTTGCAGGCAAGGGGAGCAGGCTGGCATTTAGCCTGTGTGTATGTGGGCAGGGGAAGGGGGTCATCCCCTGCTTCTCACAAACAATGCTGCATGCACAGTTGATGACTGAAATCACGGAGGTGGCTCTGAGGCACACTAACACTGCAGGCCACAAGAAAGGGGTGTCACTATGACCGCGGCTGGGTCCTGAGCTACAAGGTGATGCCCAGCAGGGATGGTCCTCACTGCACAGAGCCAGCAGTGGGCTCTGAGTGCAGTTTCTCCACTGGACCCCCTGAGCCTGGGCAAGAGGCCCAGAGTTCCCTGTCGCTTCCCCCAGCCAGGGATGGATCAGGGCCTGACCCCTGCAACTTATGGCAAATCAAAAGCGGGCCATTGCAAATTGCAAAACAATACATGCAAAGATGCTGGAAAGTGAGAATGAGTTCAAAAGACCCTCTGGGAGGCAGGACACAGGATGGAAGATGCTGCAGGCCTATCTGATTCTGGGGCACTTGGAGAAGTCAGTGAATTGGTCTTGGCCTCAGTTTCTCTCATCTATAAAATGGAAAGAATAACTCCCCCCTAACTTACAGAGTTGTCATGAGGACAAATGAAAGATAATGAAAACACTGGGAGATACAGAAGTTGATATTATTTAAATAAGAACACAAACATACACACACACACACACACACACACACACACACACACACCCCTCAGGACTGTGTAGGAAGCCCTGCTGCTCTGCCCACAAGCATATGTCGATTCAGCACTACAAGTCCAGAGCTTGCTGTCCCAGCTGCCGCAGGCGATGGCATCTGTCTGCTGTGAGAGAGCAGGGCTCCAGGCATGGGTCACTGTGCTGACAGAGGGGACAGACCAGCGAAGGGGCAGGCACCTCAGGGTGGTCGCCGAGGGCCATAGAGACATCGTCTGGGGCTGCCGCTTAGCCAGAAAAACCCACTCTGACTGTGGCCTGCAGGAGTCCAGAGCCCCTGCGATGATTTATTGGTCTCCCTCTCCCAGATCAATAGGTGCATGGTTATAGATGCAGAGGGGCCGCCAAGGCCCGTGGCCCCAAGGTATAAATTAATATGGCCTGTCGAGGGGCTGCCTCTCCTAGTGTGGGAGATGACACGCTCACGAGTGGAGCTGTCACCGCGGGGGCCACGGCAGGCACAAGCCAGCGGGAGCCCCCTCGAACCTCCCCCGCCAGCCTCTTACTGCAACCTGAGGATGCAGTTTATAAATCATTCAGCATCTGACAGGCACGCCATGCGGGAAGGTAGCTGGGGCACTGCTGCTGGCTGCGGTGGGTGCTAATAGGTTGGCCTCTTGGACCAAATCCAACTCTGCACGCTCTGGGCCCTGTCTGGCCACCACTCCAGGGCTCCTCACATGCCAAAGCACACAGGATGACAGGGCTGAGATCCAGGAACTACTGGGCACCAGCAGAGAGCAAGGATGCTTTCAGTGCCTGGGAGGAAAGTGGGGTGCAGGGCACATGTGAAAGTGCCCTTGCCAGCTCAGTGCCAGGCCTCACCGCTCTTCACCCAGCCCTCGCCCATGCACAATAAGGAAGCCCTCACCTTGGTAGGCCAGCTGGCCAAGGCAAAGCACTTCATGTAAATGCTCCTTTTGTCCTCACACCACCCAAGAGGCAGAGGTTGCCACCTGGCTGTCTGCATTTGTGAATTCCATTCACTCAAAAGACACCGAGCACGGTCCATATGCCAGGCCTAGGGCAGGGTGCTGAGGATGCACAGATGACCAAGCTCAGTCTTTGCTTAATCTGGTGGGAGAGATGGACACACAAACAACAGCCACAACCATTTCCTGAGCACGCATTTATCCTGGGCCTGGGCTGAGCACTCTACGTGAGTGATCTCATTTACTTTAATCCTCACTATGATGTTTGCAAGGCAGGTATAATTATTTCTACTTTGCAGGTAGAAGTGAAGCTACTTGTCAAAAAGTCGTGCCACCCCAGGCCTGCCTCCTAATCCTGGCTCCATCCCTTGACTAGCTTTGGGCATGCCATGTAACTGTCCTACTTCAGTGTCTGTCTCAGTAGGATGGGAATGACAGGAGTGGCTGCCCCAGGAGGTGGTTGTGAGGGCTCCCTGAGATTCCATGCAGAAAACAGTGTTGGGCACACAGGAAACCAACAACAACAATAAATTTATTATTACTGTCACCAGAGAAATAAATTATGTATTTGATCTCCTTGACAAATGGCATCCAGGGATACCCTTCTCTACGCCTTCCCATCTCTAGTAAGGAGGTACAGGGAATGAGCAGCTTTCATCCTTGTTAAGGCACATGGAGAGGTGGTTCAGGTTAGTGGGGCCCAGGGCCAGGAGGCATGGCTTTGGCTCTGACCCTGATCCCAGCCAGCACTGAGGCTCAGGCGAGGACCCTCCATCTCTCAGGCTCCCAGGATCTCACCCCAGCTCCAGCCCTTCCCCATAGTAGCCTCATCCCTGCCTCAAGCTGGTCACCTGAGGCCATCAGACAAGGATCTGTGCAGCACCTGTCACAGAGACCTGGGCAGGGACCCAGAGGCTCACTTCCAGCCTGGCTTTATTTCTGTGAGGTAACAGTGGAGACCTGCAAAGGACACACACCCACCTAGCCACTGTCCCTCCTCAGCAGTGTCTCTAACCATAAATCAGAGTTGACTTTCCTCTGGGAAATTCCAATATATGAAAATAAGCTATAGGATCCTAGAAAGTGAATGATATTCATAGACACCATAGTCTCTTTCTCTAACGAACTCCTACTCAGCCGCTAAGGCCCCAAACAAATAGCCCCCATGTACAGACCACACTGTTCGCAATATACTATGCACATACAAAGCTACCGTGACATTTAATACATTTAGATGTAGTTAGACATTCACTTACTTGTCTTTCTCTTAGTAAAATTGCCTTCACCAAGGACAAAGACCTTGGTCTTAATCACCAGCCTTTTATTGAATATACCATGAGCCACAGGCTGTGCTAAGGACTTTTCCTAGCTACATTCTCTCATAGCAATCCTGCAAGACAGATATTGTTGCTCATCTTACAGATAAGAAAGCTGAAATCCAGAGAGGTTAAGTCACTTGTCTAAAGTCACATGGCTGGCAAATGGTAGCATCTTTTTCCTACCCTGCATGCCCAAGTCAGCTCAGAATCCCTGATCCTGTAGCTATTCAACAAATGTTTGTTGTGTTCATTAAAAAAAAAAAAAAAAAAAAAAGGTCAGATCCGAGCATGGTAGGTGAGATGTGGGCTTTGAAGGACAGGCAGAGTTGAGTTAGGCTGAACTCCAGTACTAGTTAGAAAAGTACAATGTGTGTGTGTGTGTGTGTGTGTGTGTGTGTATGTTAGAGAGAGAGAGAGAGAGAAACAGATATGTATCCATTGCCATTGAATTGACTCTATGGCTGACAGGAGAGTTCATATGAAGGAATAGCAGAAGAGAATACTGAAAAATAAGTTGGGAAAGGTAGGTTGATGCTAGATGGATAAAGGCCTAGACTGCCCAGCTAAAGAGGCTGAACTTGTCAGAACTTCAAGGACACAGTCATCTCTGAGACTCCAGCAGGTCTTCCAGATTCCCTGACCCAGTGAGCCACCTGGCACCACCTGACTTCTAACCTCACATTCATCTTCCTGCCTAAACACCCCAGCACCAGGGTCACCTCCCTGGGGCACACTGGAGGGCTGAGGGGGTGGCCCTGGGAGGATCAGGGAGGGGGCAGTGCTGAAGGTCAGTGAGGCAGGCACGCGCCCCTAACGGAGGTACTGGAGCAGCACCGCTGGGCACAGACACAGGCAAACACGTTTGAGCAAATTGGTACGCCATAAAAGTCTATTACAGCAAATCAAACAGCAGTCAGCATGACAGCCATTAGCTTGAAATGAATACACGGGGACTTAATGAGGTCTGTCGAGGCTGGCTTGGTGAATTAAGTTGCCAATTCTAGCAGGATTTCCCTTTTCTTTACGGACTTGAAAGCATCTACGCTGCCTCGTTAGGACTTCGACAAGTGAATTGCCGGGCCTTTCACCCTGATAAAATGGATAATTACATGGAGAACAGCTTAGTGAGGGGAGTGGGGTGGGCAGGAGGGGAACCAGAACAAACAAACCCAAACACACACCTGCCTGGCTTCTCCTGAGCTGGGGGCTGGACCCGGCAGAAGCTTTCAGAGGGAGTAGGGGCCCAGGAGAGGCAGGCAGTGGGGCAATGCCTGGTCTTCAACTGCCTCCCATTCCCTGCTGTTCCTGGCCTGAGGACATGGGTCCAGGTGGGCCATGTCTCCAGGCAGCCATGGAGGGGTTGAAAGTTCACATCCAAGATGGGCTGCCCTCAGCACCTCTCACAAAACCTCTAGTGGGATCCTCCAAGGCTCCCCAGGCCTGGCTGTTCTCAACATTACCAGAGGAATTTGTTAAAAATGCAGCTTCCTGGGCTATCTCTCCCCAGCCTACTGATTCACAACTGCGGGGGTCGGGAATATGCTTCCTAACCAGTCCCCTGGGAAATTCTGCTGGGGCATGTTTGGGACCCTCTGATTCATCACTTCCCCAACACGCAGTGCTAGACGGCTGGAGGGAAGTGGTCCTCCTACTTCTGCTTGCATAACTCCAGGGATGGGGAGCTCAGCACATTCTCAGCAAGGCAGGGGCACAGACTGTGTGTGCATGGGTGTGTGTGGGCAGTCTTATTATTAGGAAGCTCTTCCTTAGATAGACCTGGATTTGCCACCTTGTAACTTTCTCCCTGTGCCAATCCCTGGGTTCTGCACACAATAGTCTCCATCATTATTAGGGCCCTAGATGGCTGAGATGGCCAAGAGGGGAACTGAATGGATGGAGGCGGCCACCAGAGCTTCTCCGCCATCCTGCAAAGAACGATAAGGTGCTGAAGGATGGGAAGGAGCTTCTCCTGCTGGGTTTTGTCCTCTCATCATGTGATGTCAGCCCTGGAAGGGGCTGGGTTCAACTTCCTAGTTTGAAAGCTGTAGGGCCTGAAGCCAGCAGACTAGAACCCAGGTGTCCTGACTCCAGTTTCTGTCTTCCCACGAAACAGCACAAGAGCAACCACTGCTTACCTCAGCCAGACTCTGCTGGAAACCCACCTCCTCCAGGAAGCCTGCTGAGATTTCTCTGATCACCCTGGCAGACCCTGGCATTCACACCTAACAGGGTCTGCAGTGCTCCCCCACCCCATTTCTCCGGCTTGCATCCTCACCCTGTTCACATTTGCAGGGTCCTTTGCTGCTGAATCACACTGTAAAGAGCAGGGGCCTGGGGTTTCCAGGGTGACCTGAATGCAAGCAGGAAACCTTGGGCTCATTTCCGGGCCAGGGACCAGTAGACTCTGGGCTGGTACTCCAGCTGCGGTCAGAGCCAGGCAGCTAGGTTCCAGCTCAGGTGACCACACCAGGCCAGGGCTGGTCAATGCCAAGATGCCTCAGATCAGGAGTGGCCAGGCTTCTGTCCAGCTGATATCACATCCCCACTGGCCACACTGAGCAGCCCCAAGCAGGGCATCGAGTATCAGGCCACTAAAGCAACCGGGGATGTTTACACATGAGCAAGTAAACCACATAGGCCTTCCTCCAAGGACGGTGTGTCCTTCGCAGCTGGCCCCTCTCAGCCTGCCCTCTCCTTGTCAGATGGGTGTCAGGCAGGCCACTGTATCCACCTGCCCTTTGTTTTCATTAGATAAGGAGGGCCGTGGCACAGAGAGGTGAAGTGACATGCCCAAACACACCCAGCAAGCTGGGAACAGAGCAGGGGCTGGACCCAGGGTCTCCTGCCTCTAGTTCTAATTCCTGTCATTCCACATTCCTGCGGCCTCCGAGGTCTCTGCACAATGACAGCCTGGCTCAGAGCCAAGCCCACAGCAGACATTCAATAAATATTTGTTAAATAAATGAATGAATGATTGAAGAGACTCTCTCCTTGGAGGCACAGGCCTTTGGAGAATCCCAGGGGATTCCAATAGGGCCGAGTGTTGGAAGTCACATCTCCTGAAGCAGGAGAGAGGAAAAGGCTGGCCCGCAGCCCAAGGGCGGGAGAGGAGGGACGTGACCCCTCGTCCCCTTGCCAGTGCGGCTCCCTGCTGCCCTATGAGAGGGAAGACAGAGGGCAGCCATGCCTGCCAGGATGGCAGCTGAGCAATGGGTCCAAGGCTCATTAACTCTGAGCCATGCCCTTGGTTTCTGAGCCCAGGCCCGGAGTGCAGGCTGGCACGTAGAGACCCTTAATTAAATTAGGGAGACTTCCAAATGAGAGAGAGCAGGAGCCAAGCTGCAGTCCCTGGGCACACTGGCCACAGCTTAGGGCACCGCGCTCCCATGTTTAGGACTGCGGGCTCCCCAGTTCTCTCCCGCCCCAGGCAGGTGAAGGGCATGGCGCCTCTGCTGCATCCCCACCTGCACATCTGTCCTCTCTTCCATCTGGTGCCAGCACAGGACCCTTGGCTCACAGCTCAGTAACAGAGGCCAGGGAGTGGGGTGTATGAGCAAGACCTTGTCACCCTTGAGGCAGGCTAAGCCTGCCCTGGAAGCCAGGAGGCTCGAAGTTAAAGCTGTGTGACCTCGGGCAAGTCACTCTCCCATGCCCAGCCTCATCCATGAACTGACCATGATATTCTCTCAAGACTTTTTACTCCCTGATCACTCATTGGATCAAGGGGTTAGAACTCAAATGACATGGTGCCAACCTATCTTTCCAGAGGGTTCTATCTCCCATTGTTCCCATCCCAACCCTTCAGTACCACCCCCAGCCCAAAACCCCAAGGGCAGGCCCAAGGGACACCCAGCGAGAAGCCCTTTACCCTCCCGCTTCAGAGTCTTTGAATCACTAACTGCCAGACCATAAGACTGCCATCAGCCACCCAGGCGAGGGGCCGCAAGCAGTGGGAACCCTGGTGCCATCAGGAGCCGGCAGCCAGCTTATTAACGAACCGTTTGTAATGCAATAATTTGTACTTCTCAATTACCAGCAATGGCTTGATTTTACACGCATGGACTCATGCAAACATACTCAGAGTACACAGTACAGGGGCCTGGGAGACTGTGGTGGAGAGCGTGGGGCTAGGGAAAGCCCCTTCCTAGAACTGTATGCTCCCTGAGTCCTGGAGGGACCTGATTCTGGCCAAAGCAGGAAGATCTGGTGTTAGGCCTGCCCACCCACCCTGCCCAAGGCCCATATTTGGATATGAGTGGAAGGAAAGAGGGTACAACACCCGCTTCTCCCAATTCTTGTTCCACCATTGACTCCACCTGGAGGTGTGGTGCTCAGCCTCCAGCATGAGGCTCCCAACCTACCGGCCCAACTGTTCTTCCCAACCCCAGGCTGGGCCCTGACCCCGGGTACCAGCATGTTCACCAACCTGCTCAGAGTTGGCACCTGGGCTGCAGTCTGGGCAGAAGAGCCAGAGCTGCTCTCCCCACCTGACTCTTCACCTACACCCTGGGTGGTCTGGGGAGCAGCAGGTCTTCGATACCCCCAAGGGCGACCCTGGTGGCTCCTACCTCAGGGATGCGGACGCTGTAGGGCTGATTGTGAAATGTGGGTGCGTTGTCATTCACATCCCCGACCTGGATGTTCACCTTCCGTGTGATCACCTGGCAAGAGAAAGGCAGGCAATTAGCACTGCCACCTGACTCTAGCCTCTTCCACCCTAGGGGCCCAGAAATCCTGTGACCCCCAGGAACATGCCTCTAGGGTCCCAGGGGACACTCACCCCCTGGTGGTCGCTGACAGAGAACTCCACGGTGAACTCTGACTTGGTCTGAAAGAAAAGTGAGAGAGGGAGGGGGGCAGTTAGTCAGCGCTGAGGTCCTGGGTCCTGGGTGCTGGGCCCTAAATGGGGCGGGAGGGGCTCCAGGATTGCCCTAGGAGCTTGCCTGGAACCAGGCATCCAAAGTCTTCCCTAAAATACTAGCATTGCCCTTTGGGTTAGGGAAGCAGTGTGGAATATGGATCCTTGCTTTAAGAGAGCAATAAAAGACAGAAGTCAAGCATCCTGGGTGCTAGTCGTGGCTCTGCCTCTAAGATGCTGTGTGACACTGAGCAAGTCATTACACACCTCTATGGTTCCTTCCTCAAACACAAGAAGAGGGTAAGGGTTGGGGATGTGTTCACACCTTTACCTTAACTTGCTAAGGGCTACCAAGTCGTCAATTCCTGCTTCTCTGGATATTGGGGGAATATTTACTCGGGGTAGGGTAGACTTGTACCCTCCATGGAGCCCCATTCTACAAGGGATGAACCCAGGGTCACTGTTCTTCTTGCCTCTCCAATGTAGCTGCTTGCTTGGAGACAGCTCTAACTACCCATGCCAACCCTAAGTCCAGACACCAGCATTGGCCCTTGAAGAGGAATACCATTCAGGCAGAAAGATGCCACTTCGGCGTCAGAATGGAGTCTTAGAGGAAGACCCCAAAAGATGGTGGGCCATCCTTCCCCCAGAGTCTCCTCCCGTCCCCAGGAGAGAACTGGGGCAGGGGTATGGGCAAGTCATACCTCTCTGTCCAGTGGCTGCCGGAGCCACACCACGCCGGTGTCAGGCTCCACTGCAAAGAAGCGAGAGGCCTCCTCCCCAGACACGCCAAACACCAGGGGGTCATTGTCCATGTCTCGGGCCAGCAACTGGGTCACAGAAGAACCTGGAATAGCCAAAAGAGAGAGCAGAGGGGAAATATGGGAGGTCAGGTTTATGCCTTCCTACCTTGCCCAGGTGGCTGAACTCTCAGCAGGGAGTGGCCGCTCAGCAACCCTCCAGCAGGCCACGGATCATCATAAGGCCCTAGCGCATCTGTGGGCTCTGACCCAGGTACCCCACCTCTGCCCTGGTCCACTTTTCACAGTGCGTCATGATGGTATCAGGGGACCATCACTCACCATGCTCTGGGTGTGTAAAACACAGTTGTGACTTCTGCCTGCCCCACTTTCTCTGATTTTAATTTGAAGACCTCCTTCTCCAAGTGGCTCAGATGAGGACAGGCCCCCAATATTTCAAGTCCTATGTTCCAAGATGAGCACATAAATCAGTGCTAGCCAATCAGAGCGTGCCATTTCCCTGGTCATGATGATTGGTTCAGGGATGAGCATGTGACCCAAACTAGCCAATCAAAGCCAGCCCTGGGATTTTTGCTGGAACTACTGGGAGAGAGGAGCTCTCTTCCAATGCTCATTGGCATTGTGGGCAGCCATCTTTGGCACCACACAAGAAGAGCCTGAGAATGAAACACACAAGGAGGAAAACAGAGGCAGATGATGTATGGAGAGACAGATTCCTGATGGCTTTCTGAGGGTCTGCCACCAGCTGTGCCTGATATTAGCTCCACCCTCTGGACTTTTCAGCTCTATGAGCTAATAATCACGTTGCAACCTTTTCTTTGAGCTCAGTCAGTTTAGCTGGACTTCTGTCTTTTGCAAATGGAAGTTCCTTTCCTAATTCAGAATTCTTTGCAAAATCTTTTGGCATTTATTCAAGAGTGACCAGGTGCTGGCCTGATGATGAGCACTGGAGTATGCAGAGGTTAAGAAGATGTAGCTCAGCCTCAAGGAACTCCAGTCTAGAACTAGGTGACAAGGTCTAGTTCCCATCCTCAAGAAGGGGATTGAGAGGCAGGTGTCATCCCTTACCAGAAGCAAAGCCCTGGCCTGAGGGCGCCTAGGCTTCAGGATGCCTGGCCTATACCCTCCCTAAGAAGAAAAGGGCATCTTCTCCTGGGGCTCACAGCTCCCCTGTGTAACTTTCAGGTAGGGTCACCAACTGCCCTGCTTTGCCCAGGACTGAAGCATTTCCCAGCACATCTGCTAAAACCAGGAAGCCCCAGGCAAACTGGGATGGTTGGTCTCCTTAGCTTCAGGAGGTCCTTAAACTCACTAGATGGTACACAAAATGTTATGAGTGTACAGTGCGTCATTTTCTGAAGACAGTGTCTATAGTCTTCATCTGATTCTCAAAGGGGTGAGCAGATCGGAGCCATGACCTTAGGCAAATCACTTATTTCCAGGTTTCAGTTTCCCCTATAAAACAAGACAGACACCACCTGCCCCAAATACTGACTCTCACATTTACCAGATAGCTCTGAAAATCAAGCTAGACAGAAAGGATTCCAAATTCTTGGAATTTTATCTAGAAAAGAACTTCTAGAACAGTTCTAACATGATGACGCTAGCTAACATTTTTGAGCCCAAATCATAAGCCAGGCCTAAGCTGAGCTATTTCCACGCACTAATTCAGTCCATAATGCGATTCTCCCCATTTAACAGGTTAGGCAACAAAAAGTGATGAGGTGATTACCATGGCCTCACGGTCAGCAAATAGCAGAGCTGGAATCCACATCCCAGGCAGTTGGGGCTCAGAGTCTACATTTGTTTCCACAGCACAAACATCTCAACACTCAATATGTAAACTCAAGATTCAGGACTTCATGGACATGATCTATGAGATCCTAACAGGTAGCCCAAGATTTGGAAAATGAAGACATTGGGCATTCCCTGGGCTCTTACGATATGCCAGACACAAGGTCCATTCATGTGGATTCTCTCATTAAATCCTCCCAGCAAGTCTGTTTGGTAATTGTTATTCTACCCATTTTGCAGATTAGGAAGCTGAGGCTCAGAGAGGCGAAGCAGCTTCTCCAAGGTCAGGCAGCAGAACAGCATAGCAGGAAATGGCAGCATCCAAGGTGATGGGAGAAGGTGAGATGGAGGAGTAAAATCGTGGAACATCTTCAGAGCCCAACCCTCCCATTTCAGAGTTGGAAAAGCTGAAGGCATTTAACAAGTTGTCCAAAGTACAATGGTAAGCCACAAAGGCAGGATTCAAACCCAGGTTTCCAAACTCCCAGATTCCCAGTTCATTGCTCTTTCTAGATAGTGTAAGAGGAAGTATGTGAAAGCCACAGATAAACCAAGCACATCTTTCCAAAACATTTGCATTGCCCGATGACAAATAAGTGTTTTATACTAAAACAAATGGGAAGACACTGGGGGCAGCATTTGATTGATTAATTAATTAATTTTTTTTGGAGACAAAGTCTCGCTCTGTTACCCGGGCTGGAGTGCAAGTGGCACGATCTCGGCTCACTGCAACCTCCACCTCCCGGGTCCAAGTGATTCTTCTGCCTCAGCCTCCCCAGTAGCTGGGATTACAGGCATCTGCCACCATGCCCAGCTAATTTTTTGTAGTTTTAGTAGACATGGTGTTGCACCACGTTGGCCAGCCTGATATTGAACTCCTGACCTCAAGTGATCTGCCCACCTTGGCCTATCAAAGTGCTGGGATTATATGTGCGAGTCACCATGCTCGGCCTAATTTATTTATGTTTAATTTATTTGTAAAGATATAACCTAAAGCCGTAAATGAGTTTCCAGCCTCCCCTGACTTCTAGGAGCATACACTTCCTTTCCATTGCTCTCAGATATTCTCTAGTGGCAAAGTTTGAGAAATACTGAGTTACTTCCCAAAGGCTTGGGCAGATTCTAGATGGGGAAACTGAGGCCCATAAGCGCCTTACTTGTCCAGGTGCAACAATGAGTCCACGGCAGCCTGCAGTCCACTGGACCGCAGTCCTCACCTGCTGTACCTCAGGGCCCAGCCCAGATGGGGGATCTGGGGCCAAGCTCCCAGCTGGCCAAGGGGATTCTGGGAAGACCATCCTGGCCTTCCAGCCAAGGTTGCATGACTGGGTTCAATATCCCAAATGGCTCTCTCAGGTCTGATGCTCAGGTCCTCCCAAGAAGTGGGGCGCTGGGCAGAACAGGGATGGGGCCATCAGCTGCTGTCACCCACCCTGTAATTTCCTGGACTTTTATCCATTTTCCCCTCAATTATGTGCTGCTCAAAATGGTCCTTTTCAGCTTCCTCACGGGCTCTTGCCTGCTCATGCCTTCTTTGTGTCCCAGGTAATTGCTAGTGACCTTTTCTAAGTGTACTAATTAAAGGTGCCGATTTAATATTATATTTAAGACAAGAAGTCCCGCAATTTTCCAGCTGGGCACATACTCCCCCGCCCAGTGCTGCTCTGCCTCTCTACAGAAGCTGGGCCCAGCCCTGGCTTCTCCAGGAAGCAGGGCTTGTTTCTCCACTAGGGGAGGTTTCCAGCAACCTCTGGCTGTGCTATTCCTACAAGAGTGAGGCCAATCTCTGGGGTTCAGCTCCAGCCCAGTGCTCTTAGTTATAGCCATGCAGGAGAATCATCTCTGGCTGGGGGACCCTGGGGTACACATGCCACACAGGTTTGCTTCCCACCTGAGAAACAGAATATACCTTGCATCTCAGGGCTGGAGAATACCTGGAGTTCCTTTTGTACAAATTTGTGGTAAAACACACAACACATGAAATTTACCACTTCAACCATTTAAAGTACACAATTCAGTGGCATTTGGTACATTCATGATGCTGTGCAACCATCACCACTAATTCCACAAGATTTTCATCATCTCCAAAGGAAACCTCATGCCCACGAACCAGTCACTCCCCATGACTCCCTTCCCCAACCCCTGGCAACCACAAATCCACTTTCTGTTTCTATGGATTCGACTATCCTAGAGATTTTATATGAATGAAATAACACAATATCTGGCCTTTTGTGTCTGATCTCTTTCACTTAGCCAAATGTTTTCATGGTTCATCCATGCTGCAGCATGTATCAGTACTTCACTCCTTTTTAACAGCTGAATAATATTCCGTTGTGTGAATGTAACACATTTTGTTCATTCATTGATCAGTTCACAGCTATTTGTGTTGTTCCCACCTGTTGGCTATTGGGAATAATGCCACTATGAACATTTATATACAAGTTTTTGTTCGAACATCTGTTTTTAATTATTTTGGATGTATACTTAGGAGCACAATTGCTGGAACATATAGTAATTCTATGTTTAAATTAATGAGGAACTGCCAAAGTGTTCTCCATGGTGGCTGTATTATTTTACGTTCTCATCAGCAATGGATGAGACCTGGTGTTTTTTCAGTGGTAAGGAGGATACCCTGCTATTCACAGGGGCTGGAACGCCCTCTTATGATAGAGAGATGGGAGCTGGCTGGGTCTCCGCAACAGATGCTATTGGTACCCTGCCCTCTATCCCTCAGCACACACATTTCCACACACACCAGCCTGACTGCTAACTGCCAGCACCTGTGAGTGTTCACCCAAGGGGTTCTGGCCATCAGAGACTGCTCCTCCTAAATACAGCACGGCCGGGAAGTGCCGGGAATGGATGCCCCCGTAGCAGAGCTCACCGAGTGATTGTGGAAGATGATAGATAAGGATGACCTTGTCTACCATGATTAGAGCTCAAAAATGTTAGCTATCATCGTCATGTTAGAACCCTCCTAAAAGTTCACTTACAAAAGCTGCTTAGTCTTCTTTTCTAGATAAAATTCCAAGAATTTGGAATTCTTCCTTTCTGGTGGGGTTTTCAGAGCTCTGTGGATAAGGTAGGTAAACAGCCCAGCTCCAGCACCTCTCAAGGGCATAACTCAGCGGTCCGTGTTCTACACTGGCAACTTGGTTGACAATAACACATCTTTAGGGCTTCCTTCCCTTCCTGTCTCACTTCCTCACTCCCTACTTGTGTTTCCTGGAACCTCCTCCCCAGTAAGCTTCTTGCATTTAAGTCCTCATTACAAGGTCTATTTCTGGGGAAGCCCAAACTTCCAATGCATGTTTAAGACCGTGCATTGGAACTACTGTACAGCTTTACAATGCAAATTCTCAGGCCCTCTTGACTGGGTTGGCTAGTGGGAAGCCCAGAGTGTAAACTTTTCAACAGCAGCCCCTACTCTCCCTGTAGGAGACACTCACACACAGCCAGGTTAGAAGTCCTGTGGCTGGTTTATAGCAGAATGATATTCGAATATTTAACAACAGGCACAGTACAGACATCAACCAATCAGGAAAAAACACTGGCCATAAACACCCAGACCAGTAAGTACTGCCTGTAAGTCAGCCTGGTTTATGGCTCCCATTTTAGATGCAGAGAAAAGCTCCACCCGTCCCAGGATGATTGAAAGGCCCAGTCTTAGGGCTCCTGGCTCAATCAGTGCGGCAGAGGATTCTATGCACCTGGCCTCTCCTACCCTCACGGGGAAGGGGCATCCAGCTAGGCCAGCCCCTCCACTCTGTGCCACCCAAACCATGCCCAGCCTAACCTCATGGGTGGAAAGCGGAACATTCAAGAACTTAATCACTATGCATATATGTTCATGCCGGCATTCTTTGCAATAGCCAAGAAGGGGGAAGCGATCCAAGTATCTGTCCACAGATGAATGGATAACCAAAACGTGGTAGATACAGCCAATGGAATATTATTCAGACTTAAAAAGAAAGGAAATTCTGACACATGCTACAATATAGATAAACCCTGAGGACATTACGCTTAGTAAAATAAGCCAGTCCCAGAAAGACAAATAGAGTATGGTATGACCCCCCTGATATCAGGTACCTAGAGTAATCCAATTCAGAGACAGGAAGTAGAATGGTGGGTGCCAGGGGTCGGGAAGGGCAGAATGGAGAACTATTGTTCAATGGCTACAGTTTCAGTTTTCAACAGAAAAAGAGTTCTGGAGGTCGGTTATGCAACAGTATCAATGTGCTTAACGCTACTAAACTATACACTTAAAAATGGCTAAGATGGCAAATTTTATGTTATGTATATTTTACTATAATTAAATTTAAAAAAAAATCTTAAATCGACCATGTCTAAGGCACTAGTGATCTGGCCCAAGATAACATCTGTCACTACATCTCACAGCCTCACTGAGCTGAGCCCCATCTGGCCCCACAGACCTTCTTTCTGTTCCTGAATAGGACGAGTTGGCGGCTGCCTCAGGACCCTTGCCCTGATTGTGCCTTTGGCTGGGAAGGTTCCTACCCTAGGTCACTCCACCTCCATGGCAGCTTCCTCATTATTCACCTCTCAGATCGTGAGTTAGCACCTTGGGGAAGCCTTCCTCAAATTCTCAATCAGCAGAGTCTAGCTAAAGAGACGCCTGGTCACTCAGTGTCCCAAGACTCTAAGTTATTATCTTCACAGTCCTCTCTCTCTGAAAGGATCTGCTTATTCACTAGACTTGCTGACCACCTACCCCAACCCCCTGCCCATCACACAGCACATTCAGCCTGACCTGCCGTATTCCTTGTCATATCCCTAAGCCTAACACGGGGATTGGCATCCTGGAGGCACTCAGTAAATAGCCATTGGGTAAATAAATGAATCCTGCTAACAACTGCCCAGAGGTGTTAGGAAAAGACAGCCCCCCAAAGCCATGAAGGTCTATGAGCCACGACAGGAGGAGAGAGTATAGCAAGTTAATTCTTAATTGTGTGCACAAATGGACAGGGGAAAGGATAGCTGATCAAAACCTAGTAACACCCAAATCAGTAGCGCTTGGCTTTGGGCCCAGGCAAGAATCACAGCTGTGCAATGACTGGGGGTCCAGTCTCTGAGGAGCCGGCCCTGTACCCCATCCTGGGGTCTATGTACCCCATCTTGAGAGCTGAGTACCCTGTCCCAGGATGTACCCAACCTGGGAGGCCAGGTGTCCTGGTGGAGGTAGGAATCTGCCCAGCAGACTGCTAAGGCCCCTTGGGAGTTGCAAAGCTGGTGGCACATCCTCCACTGTGGCCTCAGCCCTCAGCAGTAGTCCACATCTGCCTTCCAGGCAAGGGGCGGACAATCACAGCCTCCCCTGAGGCCCCGCTGGGCCCATGCTGATCGCTGAGATGACTGTTATTACTATTATTGTTGTTATTTGCACTGAGGGGCAAGGGCTGGGATTGGGCATTGTTATCACACGGTTTCTGGAGAGCGGTGCCTGCTAGATGAGGGGCGGGCCAGAAACTGGAAGGGCAGCACAGGCTGCAGGGCTTTTTATTTTCTCTAGATGAGAGAAGGATGAAAGCAAGATTTGTTTCCAAAACACGGAGAGAGTGAATAAGCGGTGTGGTGCGAGAACATGCCCTGCTCCCTTCTTGCAGCAGCGTCTCCTTAAAGCACACCTTCCACTGTGCCACACTCTGCTCAAACGCCTGCCTAGTTCCCAGAGAATGCAAACGAATTCCTTACCATGATGTCTAGTGCTTCCCAATGCATCCTTAACCTCCCTGGCCATGCACATTTCCCTCTGCACCCCTGGGCCCGGCCTTCCACACTGCTGTCACCCGAAAGCATATCAGGCACCTGCATGGATTCATTGTTTGTACCTCTGCACAGCAGGCAAGAGGCCATCACCCCTTGGAGGTAGAAGCTGATGTTCTGGGACACGCTTGGCAAATCTTCCTTCTCGTCTTCCCCATCCCTCATGGTTAACTACTGCTCTTCTAGGGCCGGGGAGCTAGCCAGTCCCAGCTCTTGCCCACACAGACCTTACTAATCAATCACAGCACCTTTTCCCATTGAATCGCATTCAACTTCAGAATCCTTCACAACACAGGGTTCCATGCAGTCACCATAATCAATCCTAAAAGGTACAAGAAAGCAAGGCTTTGCAACCTGTGACCTAAAAGGACTTCACACCAGCTGTGATCTACTGTCTTTCCCCATCTAGGGGCCAAGGACCCAGCAGTCTGCCCCTGCCAGGCTCAGGGTTGTTAGAGAGACAGAACCAGCCTTGGTGTCTCCAGGCTAGCTCAGAAACAGGGACTAGTTATGACTGAAGTGAGAACCAAACAGACAAAGCCCCCTTCTCATTTTGCAGAGAGGGAAGCAAGGGTCCTGGCCAGGAGAGGGCTGCCTGGGATAGAGCTGCGCATGCGTGAGTAGCTGAGTCAAGGAGCTGCAGACAGCAGGCCCCCAGCCTCAAATTCCAAGTGCATGGGTATGGCCAGGGTTTTCTGAGAATAACTACTCCTCACTCCAACCATCCCACCATGGCCATCAAGCCTGCTGCACACCCCACCCGCAAGAAGGGAAACCCACCCTCCTCCTCCTGGCTGGCCTGGGTCCCTGCCAGGACCAGGGGCTCCTGCCCTCCCCCTCTCCCTGGGATGGGCTCTCCAGAGCCTGAGCTGGCCTTGGAGCCTGCCATCTCATTTGTCTCTCCTCTGGGATCAGACAGGCCAGTTAAGTGCCTTGATTCCTGGGGATAATTTCATTTGTCTTAGGTCCCCCTCCTACCCTCCTGCCTCCAGTCTCTCAAATCCCCTGAGTCCCGAACTTGGTTTGACCTCAGAGGAGTTCTTTTCTTCTTCTTAGGCTCCACCAATATCCCCATCTGGGGGAAGTCAGAGGGAGTAGAGTGAGCTCTGACACTGGCCGGCTCTCTCCTGAGAGGCAGGCGGCCTCCAGGCTCACCCTCCACTGACCCACGCCCTCACTGTCATCAGAAAACCCTTGCCCTGAGTCAAAGGAACCATCTCTGCCATCAAAGCCCACAGGCCATCTTCACTCCTGTGCTCCCCTGCAACTCTGTCCACTTGGAGTGGACGGCATGAACTGTCTGGGGGAAAGGAAACCAGCATTCCATTTCCTGGGCATGACTGTTTGCCAGGTACCACACTCAATGGTTTTCATTCATTCACTCTATCACTTATTTTCTCCTAATGGCCCTACACAGAGGGTCAGCATCCCTTTTATACAGGTAAGAAAACTGAGGCTCAGGCCAGGTGCAGTGCCTTACACCTTGTAATCCCAGCACTTTGGGAGACCGAGGTGGGTGGATCACTTCAGGTCAGGAGTTCAAGACCAGCCTGGCCAACATGGTGAAACCCCGTCTCTACTAAAAATACAAAAGTTAGCTGGTGGCGGTGGGGGGCAGTGGTGGCACACACCTGTAATCCCAGCTACTCAGGAGGCTGAGGCAGGAGAATTGCTAGAGCCCAGGAGGCAGAGGTCACCGTAAGCCAAGATCATGCCACTGTACTCCAGCCTGGATGACAGAGCGAGACCCTGTCCCCAAACAAAACAAATCAAAACAACACACACACACACATACACACACACACACAAAAAAAAAAATAAAGAAAGAAAGAAAGAAAAAAAAAGAAAACTGAGGCTCAGAGGGGTAAAGTGACCTACCCAAGGTCACCCAGCCGGAAGTCCAATCCAAGTCTTTCTCATTCCACGACCCTCGTGGCTTTTATCACAAAGCCTTTTATCCAAATCCAAAACTCAGCCCCTGAATACAACCTTCTTCTCACCCCAAAGCAACTAACCCCATGGGGGCTGCCTCCAGGTGGACCCTGGTCTGAAGGTGAGCAGCCCTGAGGCAGAGACTTGGTGGGGGTGGGCTCCCCGCTAGCACCCTGGCTTTCCACAGTCTACCTATCACTACCAGCAAGATGGCCATTCCCTCCTGAGAGTCAGAGAAGGGGCTGCGGGCTCACCTGGCCACACAGGTGTCTGGATGGATGGGGACAGACTAATCCAGGGAAGAAGGAGGCATTAAACAGAGCCAGATGACACAAACTCAGAGGCTTTGGTGGCAGGGAAGAGAAGGAGTAAGTGAAGTACACACACGCATACATATTTTTAAAAATGTATTTATTTTATTGATACATAATATTTGTACATATTTATGGAGTACCTGTGATATTTTGATACATACAGAATGTGTAATGATAGAATAGCAGGATTTAGAATATCCATCACCTCAAACACTTATCATTTCTTTGTGTTGAGAACACTTCAGATCTTCTCTTCTAGCTCTTTTAAAATATACAATAAATTATTGCTAACTATAGCCACCCTATTGTGCTACACAATACTAGATTTTTTTTTTTTTTTGAGATGCAGTCTTGCTGTGTCACCCAGGCTGAAGGGCAGTGGCACCATCTCGACTCACTGCAACCTCTGCCTCCCAGGTTCAAGCGATTCTCCTGCCTCAGCCTCCCGAGTAGCTGGGACTACAGGTGGGTGCCACCATGCCTGGCTATTTTTTGTTTGTTTGTTTGTTTTTGAGACAGAATTTCATTCTTGTTGCCCAGGCTGGAGTGCAATGATGTGATCTCGGCTCACTGCAACCTCTGCCTCATGGGTTCAAGCAATTCTCCTGCCTCAGTCCCCTAAGTAGCTGGGATTACAGGCATGCGCCACCACGCCTGGCTAATTTTGTATTTTTAGTAGAGACGGGATTTCTCCATGTTGGTAAGACTGATCTCCAACTCCGTACCCCAAGTGATCCACCCACCTCGGCCTCCCAAAATGTTGGGATTACAGGCTTGAGCCACGGTGCCTGGCCGGAATTTTACTCTTGTTGCTCAGTCTGGAGTGCAATGGCGTGATATCAGCTCACTGCAACCTCTACCTCGTTAGGTTCAAGCAATTCTCTTGCCTCAGCCTTGCAGGTAACTGGGATTACAGGTATGTGCCACCACGCCTGGCTAATTTTTGTATTTTTAGTAGACAGGGTTTCACCATGTTGGTCAGGCTGGTCTTGAACTCCCGACCTCAGGTGATCCACCCGCCTTGGCCTCCCAAAATACTGGGATTACAGGCATGAGCCATGGAACCTGGCCTATTTTTTGTATTTTTAGTAGAGACGGGGTTTTGCCATGTTGGTCAGGTTGATCTCGAACTCCTGACCTCAGGCGATCTGCCTGCCTCGGCCTCCCAAAGTGCTGGGATTACAGGCGTGAGCTAGCTATATTTTTTAACTCATTACCATCCCTTCTTTCCCTCTCTCCCCAGCCTCTGATAACCATCATTCCACGCTCTACTTCCATGAGATCCACTTTTTAAGCTCCCACATATGACTGAGAACATGCGATATTTGTCTTTCTGTGCCTGGTTTATTTCACTTAACATGATGATCTTCAGTTCCATCTATGTGGCTGCAAATGATAGGATTTCCTTTTTACAGCTGCATAGTATTCCATTGTGTTCATATACCACATTTCTTTATCCATTTATCATTGATGGACACTTAGGTTGATTCCATATCTTGGCTATTGCAAATAGTGCTGCAATAAGCATGGGAGGCAGCTATCCCTTTGCTATCCTGATTTCCTTCCCTTCACACACACATTTTAAAAAAATTAATATGCCCAAGAGGAAAGATCAGACATTGAATACCAATACTTCAGGGACCTGGCCCTGACTCTTAGAAACCCAGAGCTCCTCTGCCTCTGACATAGCAAATAAGGACCATCATTTGCTAAGGGCTGCGAGGCCCAGTCGTAGGCAACTATGTGCTCTATTCCCCTACAACCCAGTGCATCACAGAATGGTCAACTCACTTGCCTAAAGTCACACAGCTAGCATAATCAGAGCTAGGATTGCTCAGTGACCCTCCTGTTGACATCCTCCAGGTGCCTGGGCACCTGTTGTCCCTGGCACTGCTCCAGGCACTGATGATACAACGAACACTGCAGCCAGAAGCACCTGCCCTCCTGCAGCTGACAGTTCAGCAGGCAGACCTACAAATTCACCACACTTCACATTCCTCCTGGCCTTTCCCTGGCACACTGCGGAAGTTCAGGACGGGCTGGGGGCTGTTTGCAGACTGTAGACATGAAGAACTGCATCCCTGCCCTTCACCTGGCCCCGAACGTGACCCTTAGGATGAGCATTCCAGGGAGTCCAAGGACAGGGGTTGGGGACTTGGGACACAGGCTCAAAGGGCACAGAAGAAGCTGTGGGAGCAAGGCAGCCTTACAGAAGTCTCTACCTTTAAGACTGACAGAATCAGCCAGGCCTAGAATTGATGTGGCTGGCCCTGGTTCACACTCAGCCAAGACTAGCTGTGTGACCACGGGCAAATTACTGCTGTCTCTGAGCTTCTCCTTCCCCACTGACACCACGAAGGGGCTGGCATCAATGGCCAAAGTACAGAGGTCCATGAGGAGAACTGAAAACCATCGTGGCAAATGGGTCAAGGTTCACGTGCCCACCCCAACCTCCAGGTTACAGTTTCGTGGGCATCGTGCTGAGGAGTGTGAGGTTGCATCTGAGGTCAGCAGGAAGGAGCGTGTGATTGGTCAATGACACACGATGCACACAGGGGAGGGAGTAGCTCTACTTGGCTAAATATTTGTATTCTTGATATGGCCAACAAGCTCCTTTTCCAAAGGAGAAAATAGGGCTGAGTGGCCTGGTGACAAGTCCACAGTCACCCCGCTCAACAGCTAGCAGGTGGCGGAGCTGCCACTCAAATTGGTTCCTGGACTCCCCATACGCTTTCTTTCCACCACACCACATTAAGGTCCCTTCCAGTTTAAATATCTACAATATTACAGCCCTGTTTTCCACAAACTATGTACAAGGAAGATGCTCCGCAGCGGAGGATACACAGGCAGAGAAGACCCAGCCTGGCTCCCAAGGGTTTACAGTCTGGTTTGGACACTTGGGGAATGAACTACCACAGAGCCAGCAGCCAGGGTCCGCGGCAGACTGGATATACTTTTTCTGCCCAGAAATAGCAGCCTGAGCATGAAACGGCCATGAATAAAGGAGCCCTGGGATGTTCTGTTTGACCTTTCTGAGTCCTTGTGGCAGCTCCCAGGCCCATGAGGGTTGAAGTCTTGTCTCAGGGCTTGGAGAGCCAAGAGGTAGTTACCAGATTTAATAACAGTGATAATAGTGGGGTGGGTTTTTTTCTTCCCTCTCCTGAAACTTTTCAATTCATTGAATTGTTCAATTAACTTTACAAAAGGAAATGTGGAAAAATGACGGCAAATTGAACTTGACATTATCATTAAAATAAACAGAGCACTGCAGGCCATTAAAGGCTCACAAGGAGATTATCCAAACACTCGCAGGCACATGCTGGTTCCTTCCTGCTCAGAAGTGACCCTGATGTCTTCTCCTTCCCTGCTGCAGGAAAAGTCACCAGTCACCCTCCCCACAGCTCAAGAACGAGGCTGCACTCGTGAACCCCTCACAGTCCCCTGAATGTGACTGTGGGGGAACGGCAGTGGCCTGGCTGGAGGACGACTCTCCACTACGAGGCTGCCATCTCCGGGGCATCCCGTCCATCTTGGGCCTCTGTCCCAGTGCAACAAAGGGTCATTTCAGCCCTGGCTGCACCTTAGGATCACCTGTAGCCCTTTTGACATCCCAGCTGTCCATCTGTACCCCAGACCATATACATCAGGATCTCCAGGGAGGGACTCAAGCATCAGGATTTAAGAACAAACTGAACCATTCAAGTGATTTCAATGGGCTGTGGAGCTGATATCCAGAGTCTTGATGATTTCTGAGGTTCCTTCAACCTTCAGGACATATCTGAGACACTGTGATGGAGGAAAACCTAGAGGTCAGCAGTTCCCACACTTGTCAGCACACTGGAATCACCTGGAGCTTTCGAGCAATACTGGTGTCCGCCACCAGTATTGTGATTAGCCAGTGTCTCCCACCATGGTGTCTCCCACCATTGTGTCTCCCACCAATACTGGTGTCTCCCACCATTGTGATTAGCTGGCCTTGGGTCCAACTTGGGCTTTGGAAAGTTCTAAATTGCCAGGTGATGTACTGGGCAGGCAAGAATGGGAATCACTCCTCCAGGGAGGCCAGCTTCCCTGAGCCTCTTCCAGTTCTCCATGTGCTCACCCGTGTGGAACCCAGCTACAGTGGGGGCCCCCCAGGCACATTCAGCTTAGACCAATCCACAGGTGGAGAAAAAAAAATGTTTTGCTTTGTTGCCCCTTCCCATGTTCAAATTTTTCCAAATCCCAATATTAAAAAGATGTTAATTCATCACCTGGAGAGCTTCTAAAACTAAGGATGCCCAGGCCCCACCCACTAAGGATTCTGTGTTAATTAACTGGTCTAGTGCAGGACCCAGACAGCAGTATTCGGATATAAATTCTCAAGTGATTCCCATGTACAGCCAAGTTAAGAACCACCGGGTTAGAGCAGCGATTCTCAAATTTGAGTGTTCATCAAAACTACCACGAGAGCTGTTAGAAACAGATTTACGGGCCCCTCCCAGACTTTCAGGTTCTGAATACGCATTGTTAACAAGCTCCCAATTGCCACTAATGCTGCCTGAGACCACATTTTTGAGAACCCCTAAGTTAGAGTTTCCATGAGTCCAGGTCCTAGAAATTTAAGATTTTTCTTTTCTTTTTTGTTTTTTCAAAAACTCTGTCACCTGGGCTGATGCACTGCCACAATCATAACTCCTGGATTCAAGCGATCCTCCTGCCTCAGCCTCCCAAGTAGCTAGGACTACAAGTGCGCCACCACACCTGGCTAATTTTAAGTTCTTTTTTTTATAGAGATGAGGTCTTGTTGTGTTGCCCAGGGTGGGTTCAAACTTCTGGGCTCAAGCAATCCTCCCACCCCAGCCTCCCAAAGGGCTGGGATTATAGGTGTGAGCCACCGTGCCCAGCTTAAGATTCTTTTCTAGAATAATTTGACTCTGGGGAATTTGGGACTCAAGGCCTGATTTCAAAATTCCATCACCTCCTGTGCCCCTGCTGTCCACCCCTTAGCCACAGACCCAACCCGGCTTGTCTTCGCCTTTCAATAGCAGGAAAAGAAATGAAGAAAGGTGCAATCATAAAAGCAGGTGAGCAAGACACCCTCCCCTCAGCCCAGCTCTCCTCCCACTCTCCCGCAGCAAAGGAGGTCAGAAAAGTCCCTCCAGAAATCACTTCCTCTTTGAGGAGACTCATAATTACCCACAATGATCACAGCACCATTCATTTTTCCCTAAAATTAATACATCATGTTAAGAATGATATCACACTAATTTATCACAAGATTTATGAAACTTGCACTTTTTCTAATGAGATTTATGCAAATGCCGCTCTTGCCTCTGTTTGTGTTTTTAAAAGTTTTGACAGGGAAGTGGGGGTCCAGCCCAGTTGGCAGAGGCCCTGTCCCCACTCAGGGGCAGGGCCAGGGGCTCCATGGCGGTTCCCACCCTCCGAAGGCTCCAGGTGAGCAAGGTCTTCAGCCTTTTCACTGGGCTCATTCTCCATTCCCCTCTCTCCAGGTACACACCCTTTATTCATCTGCAGCGGGATCCTCTCATGGGGCTCACCTGCTGTCAGGTGGGCAGGCAGTTACAGGGGGCAGGGTTGAGTCTCTCTCATCCTATCAGAGGCCTTCTAGGTGCTCAGTCTCTGAAATCAACTGCAGGGTGTTGGGGAGGGAGTAGCAGGACCCAGCTAGACAGGGTGGAAACTAGCGTGAGGCAAGCCAGGCACCCAGGAGGCACTCACGCTCAGGTCCTGTCCCTGTACTTGCACAAGTCTGAGAATGTCTCCTGAATTTCTGTGCCCTGGGGGTTGTCTTGCTTCACTATAGTCCCGGCCTTGCCATTATTTATTGAGCATCTACTGTATGGGAGACACTCTGTTAAGCACTTTGCACACATAACCTTACTCGATATTTACCTCTAACGTGTGAGGAAGGTATTCCCGCACTCCAATGAGTGGACTGAGTCTCAGAGAGGTTTAGCAACTTGCTGAAGATCACACAGCTAGGAAGAGGTAGAGCCAGGATCTAAGATCCAGGACTGCCTGACCCCAAAGACAATGTTCTTATCCAGTACCAGCCCCAAATGATTCACAGAAGGCCTTCCCTCTGCTGGGGTCACATCCTACACACCCAGTTATCCAGAACATAGATGAAAAGCAGATTAGCCCCAAATGTCTTTAAGCAGGTAAAAGCCATGGCACAAAATACATGCACTAAATTTCAAGCTTATTACGGAAAAGAAAGATAGATCCGGGTCCTCACTCAGAGCCTGCTGACTTGTACGTTACACACAGTTCTGATGAGCTTGGCACTTTGCTGCTTGCGATTCATGGTAATCCCAAGCAGGTGCATGGACAATAATAGGAGCAAACAAACAACAGCTTCTGCCGCTCACAAAAGGGAAAGGCAAAAAATTCTCTGAAAAGTGAAAACTGAAATAATTTGAGTCCCTTCCCTAGCTCTTGTAAATGGCAAAACATCATCACAGATTGCTATTCATGGTGATATGTTCAACCACAGGCCAAGGAAATGCTGAATGATGAGTCATCCTATGTAAGAAGGCAGGTAGGTATATAAGAGACCTTATGAATATTCCATGCAAGCTATTATAATTTAAAAAAGGATTTTATGTTTAAAGGAATACTTCCCAAAGTGTATTTCGCGAATCATTAATTCCCTGGCAGGCTAACGGGTGCTCCATGAGAAAACGTTCCTTGGTCCAAAAGGTCTAGGGAACACTGCATTAGAAAAAAATTTGAACAGGTTTCTTTCCTGCAGGATCTCTCAGAGCCTTTATTACACTAACGTGTGCTGTGAAGCTCCACAAGGTGGTAAAGAAAATACAGCCTTCCCCAAATCTATTTGTTCAGGAAGCCCTTTATTCTGAGAGCAACTCAAAGGACGCCAGTGGAATGGGAAATAATAACTGGGGAAATGCTGGGCCAGGGGCTTTTCTGGCTGTTCTTACCTCAGGCACGTCTCTTCTTGGAGTGGGTACATGGATGGACGGATGGACAGATGAGCAAATGAGTAAAGGAAAAAAACAAGCTGTTCTCATGAGAATCTCTGTCGTGGAGGGGGAAGCATGAGTGTGGAGTCTGAGAACACTGCCTAGATGATTTCTGCCCAGGGCCCTGCCTGCTTGCAAGTCACCTGGGCCTTTCTACTTCTAAGGGTGGCAGGTCAGGGGCAGTTTGAGCTGCTTTCACTCAGGCCAAATCCTGAGCACCTGGGATCATAATCGTAATAACTTGAAATATGTACACAATGCACATACTTTCCTGGCCACTGATTCTGGGATTCCCCTACCAACAACCCCACTACTCTCCACGCAGTGGGCTGTCTGGGGGCTACACACTCTTTTAACAGATGAGGAAACTATGGCTCAACACTGCTGACTAGTATGCCCAGAGCTGTACAGTGTGGGCTTCTGGACATGGAGTCAGGGTCCCCGGTTCCACTCTCGGCCCTCCTGGGTAGCCTAGGCAAGTCGCCCCACCTCTTTGGCCTTGTTGCTGCCTAAGAAGCTGTGGCAGGGTCAAGCTGGGAAACACAAGAGGAGCGCTGAATCAATCCCACAATCTGGAAGAGGCCGCGAGCACCCCACGGCAGACTCCAAGCGCAGCACTCCCCGCCCTGTGTCCTTACTGGCCTTTGATCCTCCCAACCGCATCTCCCACCTGACTGTGAGTGCCCTGAGGGCAGGAACTCTGACCCTTGTTCCCTGCTGTATCCCCAGAGCCTTGAGCAGTACCTGGCACAGACAGGCCTGTGGTCAATGTCTACTAAACAAATAATGAATGAATGAATGAATGAATGAATGAGCGTGTAAACACAAGGTGATGTGGTTCTAGTGTTTGCAGGAGTGTGGTTCTTATAACGTCAAAAGCTACACCAAGGATTCCATCCCATCTCTGCAAAGCACATCCCAAGGAGCGTCCTGCTGTCTCTGTTTGAGCGGCAGAGAGAAGAGAGCACGGGTCAGTTTTCCCAGTGCTTGACCTGTCTGGTGTCTGCGTAATTGGGATGGATGTTCTTTAGTTGGGTGTGTTTGGTTTTTAACTAGGCAGAGGGAAAACTTCTGGAGTCCTCAGATGTCCTCTTTCCACTGGAATTAGTATCTACCCTTCCAGTCTAGAACAGACAGAGCTAGAAGCTCTCAGGCCCCACATTGTGGAACTGGTAAATGTGGGTGGGCAGGAGGCAGGAATGGGTAAGTTGAGGGTAGGCTGCAGAAAGCTCCATTTGCCATTTAACCAAGGAACTGCCCAGAGATTGGCCCCTACATACCTCTGTGACTCCTATGACACCTGTCACCCATGGCTTTCAATGCCCTCTGTTCCTGAGCATTGGGTAATTTCATTCCTGGAGCCTGTGGCAGGACTCTGGGCTCTGTGCTCTCTCTAGCTGGGGCCTCCCTCTTAAATTGCCCCTCTCCAGGGTGCAGCACTACTGTGGAGCTGTGCTGGGCAGCACAGTGGGGCAATAAGCCCTGGACATGAACTCCCTGGGTTGCTGGCACCAGGACCTGTATGTGTTCAAGTGGTGAAGGCTCACTTCTGGTTCCAATGGGAATCGCGTAATGTCACAGCTGAACAGGGCCTCAGACCCACCGAGTGTCCTCCAATTGCTCACAGAGGCAGGTGAGGGCTGCTGGAGACCCCACAAACAGGAGCAGAGATGGAGCTAAACTCCCACTCTCCTTTGTTGCTATGAAGACCTCTTTACCTCATCTTTTCCAATGTATGTTTCCCCCATCTGCCAACTTTGCTGAAACCCTCTTCCTCTGACAAACTGCACTGAATATCTCAGCAACCTCAGAGGATTAAAGTGTGATACTCCCAGTCGTATTACAAATGAAGGGCGGAGAGTATGGCCTTTGCTGAGGTCAAAAAGAGAAGAAATAGCTCACTCCTCCAAAAACACCTTGGCCAAACCAACCCCCACTACCTTGGTTTAACAGAAGCTCTTACCTGGTAAACAGGTCTGGGGCTAAGGTCACTGTGGGCATTTTGTTGGATTTCGACAGTGTGTCCAGGGCTGTGCAAGTCTGTTTGCTTGCTTGCACATCTCAGGGTCTCTCAAGGTGACTGATGTTTCCTAGGGTGTGCAGGAGGAGGGAGCTGATAAGCCAGCCACACTGGACTGACAGCAGCACTGGGGAAGAAGTCTAACGGGGTCCAAGCAAGATGCAGCTGCACTGCAAAGTAATCAAAGCCCCCCAACCCCATCACACCACCAGCCAGTGTGTGGGAGGGGGGTCTCAGGGCAGACCTCTACCAATCAATCTCAATCTGTGATCACATGATGCAAGGAGTTCCCATCCTGACTTTAAAGCACCCAATCAATGCATTTGGGTGCACGGCTACCTGGAATGGCACCCAGGTGGGTGTGGGGGCCAAGACTGGTTACAGCCTCTCTTTTTTTTTTGAGATGGAGTCTCACTCTGTTGCCCAGGCTGGAGTGCAGTGGTGTGATCTCAGCCCCTCTTAATACAGCAGTTGGGAGGGTGGGCTCTGCAGCTAGATTTGCTTGGGTTTCAATCCTGGATCTGCCACTTTTACCAGCTGAGTGACCTTGGACAAGTTACTTTGCCTCCCTGTGCCTCAGTTTCCTCATCTGTAAAATGGGAATAATAACATGATCTATGACACAAGGTTATTGTGAGAATTAGTACATGTAAAGCATTTAAAAAGTGTCTAACAAACACGTAAGTCCATGTTCAATAAATGTCAGTCATTACTATTATTTCCCAAGTCATTCATAAGATATCAGGGTGGCCTGTTCTAAGCCAGGCCCTGGTTGTCCCTAATGACTCTCATTTGTGTAGCCCTGGCTCAGTTATCAACTACTGTTCAGCTTTGGAAAGTTACTCGGCCTCTTTGGGCCTCAATTTCCTTCTTTGTAATATAATGATCTCCCATTTTATCAACTAATCTACTCATTATTCACTTATCTACTCAGCCACTCGTTACTCAATTAACGTTTATGGAGGACCTACCACGTGGCTTCAGTAGTTGTGCCAGACACAACCCCAGACAATAAGAATCAACAAAAGTCATAAGATAAATAGAAAAAAATCTTGCTCTTAAATAGGCCATAGTTTAAGTGGTCTTGATTTCTGATTCTAATAACATGCTGTAGGTACCGGGATCAACTTGAAAGTTGCAAACAACTGAAAATAGCAGATAAAATGTGTTTAAACTTATTAAATGAATAAATGAGCTGATAAACAAAATCAAGAATACTCAGGCCAATGCTAAATGAAGGAAGAAACCCAGAGACGCAGGGTCATTTACAGAACCAGGTAAACCCAAGTTTTCATTGTTACAGCTCCCAGGGCCCAGAAAAGAGGAGAAAAGGCCTTGCCCCACCCAGCATAGGGGTCTAATAGGAAACCCCCCCTCAGGCAGGCACCCCAAAGAACCTCCCCCTTATTGTAAGAGTGACTAGAAATAAATTCATACCCCCACACAAGCCAGTCTTAAAAAAAAAAAAGAAAAAAAGAAAAGAAAATGACGTCTCTGAAATTGTCATGCTGAGTATAGAGGGGAATGTGACTCTTAAGGATTTGTAACCCTAATGGCCCATATCTGCAACTGCAGCCCAAATTCACACGGCCTGGGTATCTAAAATCCTTAAGTGAAGAATTTAATTTAAGGTAGTCCCAGACAAGTAGTGAGCCTAAGTGCTTAGCAAAAACAAATACAAATCCCCTCTGGAGGAACTCTCACCTTTATATCAGGTCTCAAAGAATCACTCTCCCCACCAACCAAATGAGTATCGCACAGTCAAAATTCACACCCGCCCCCAAGACACTGTGAATGAAAACCTAAAGAAAAACTAGATGGCATAATCAGGCCCTCAAACAGTTCAGATATTACAATTATCAGGCATAGAATGTAAAACATGTTTACTGTGTTTCAATAATGGAAAGAGAGGCTTGCAAATATAAGTAATGACCAAGGACATTTTTTAAAGGATCAAATAGAGCCCCTAGGAATCAAAATACGATCATTTGAATTTCAAACACATTAGCTTTGTAGAGGATTAGACATAGCTGTAAAGAGAATTAGTGAATTGAAAGGTAAAATTGAAGAAATTACCCAGAATGCCACATAGAGGGGTCAGAGATGGAAAACACAACAGAAAGGCTAAGAAGAATGGAGGATACAATAAAATATCTAACTTGCATTTAACTGAGATTCCAGAAGCAAAGAATGGAGCAGATGCAATATTTGAAGAGATAATGGCTGAGAATGTTTCAGAATTAATCAAAAACTCCATAGATTCAAGAAGACAGGTGAAATCCAGCAAGATAAATAAATAAAAATTCAAACCCAGATAGGTCATAGCAAAACTTCAGAATACCAAAGAAAAATAGAGTATTTTAAAGGTAACCAAAGAAGAAAAGCAGACTACTTTCAAGGTACAAACATTTAAACTTACAGGTAATTTCTCAATGATCATAGTGGATGCCAAAGTCAATAGACTGATATGTTCAATGTACTGAAAGTAAATGGCAACCTAGAATTCCACATTAAGCAAAAATATATTTTAAGAACAAGAATGAAACAGACATGTTCAGGCTATTTAAGTAGTCAATGCCACTAGGGATCAGTAGGAAAAAAAAGATGAAGAAAGAAGTTCAGGTGAATGCTGTGGTGAACTGCAGGGCACATGTGTCCCGTTTAAGGCAGGCAGCTTTCACAGTTCCCACTGATTGTTGCCAGGTGCAATCAACAAAAACTGGAAATCCGTGTTTGTAAGAAACATTTCAATGCTTAAGTCTTAACGAAAAATCAGATGTTTAAATAAACTCTGAGTAGGTCAAACAAATCAAGGCTGGGAGCAGAAAGCAGCAGATGGATCATGAGTAACTATCGGTTTGGAAGGATCAAATGATTGATAAGTCAGGTGGACCAGGAAAAGGGGCATTATAGTGGCCAGGGCAGCACTAGAAAAGGTTCTGCTGCCAAACCCAGTGGCTCATGTCCAAGACTGGCAGGCAGCCCTCACTCCTGGGCAGAAAGGTTCCTATCTTTTTCTCTAAGAGCTGTACCCAAATTTACAGCATCTTGTACTCAGCAAAAGGTGCCAGGCCAAAGTTCCTCTGTCTGGAAAACCCTTTACCTACTTTCTCTTAGTAAATGCCTTTCCTCCACACTTCTGCCCAGGTACCTCCTGACCTTCCCTCCACGCTGCCCATGCTCACTGGCAGATCCAGCCACACAAAACCACTGTTGATGGTCCATCTCCCACTCTCCTGAGGGCCTGACCATGACCCAGGGCCTGGCCCCTTGCAGGGCACAGAGTTGGTACCTAGTGGACAATAGCTGAGGTTCCCAGAAAGGTACAGAGAGGGGCAGGGGCCAAGACCTGAGGAGTGCAGATGCTACCATATTATGTATGCAATGATGGTGTACACACAGGGTGGATATATTATGCAAGGGCCTCTGGCTGGATGCGTAAGTGATTATAAAGAGCATTAATAAGCAAAAAATGAGAAGGAAGTAGACTGTTTTTATGCATGGGGTGGGAGAAGGAGAGAGGTGAGAATAGTAGCTGGCCTGAGGATGATGACTGGGTATCCTCCAAGGCTCACCAGGGTGTCTAGGCACGGGGTTCCCATGGTGGGCAAGACCACTTCACCCCACTTATGACCAGGGGGTGGAGACAAACTCTAAATAAATAACCACACCATGAATTATTTCATTACCGTGGTGATAAGGGCCATATGAAGAAAAGTGAGCAGTTAGGCCCCACCCCACCAGATGATTTAATGATTCCTTTTAAACTTCTTTGTGCTTTTAATAATTATTTGATTCATTTAAATTTTATTAAGTCATTAATTTACATAATTCAAAATTCAAAAGGAACACAGAGCCTCCTACCCATTTAGCCCTTTGCAAGAACCGCTGTTTGCAGTTTCTTATGTCTCTTTCTAGAGACACGCTTATGTCATGCCCACGTAAGCAAGTATGTATGTGCATGTACAGCTGACCCTTGAACAACACGGGTCTGAACCACTTGGGTTAAGTTCTCAGGAAGTCAAAAGTTATACGAGGATTTCTGACTGTGTGGTGGTCAGCACTCCTAGCCCCCACATTGTTCAAGGGTCATCTATATACACATAGACACACTCATATACATTTATATATACTTTATTTCTCTTTTTTACACAAGTAGTAGTCTACTGTCCTGCACTTTGCTATATCTCTGATAGTAGATTTTAGAGATAAAGGAAATGATGTGTGTACTTGGATTTGGAGGATGAGTTGGAGGTGGAAGGTGAGAGAGCAGAGGGCCATTCCAGGCAGGGGAAACAGCTGGTTCTAGATGCAGCTTGGGGAGGTGGGGGAGGCCAACAGGGGAAGGGGCACAGAGCATATGCCTGGCCCAGGGTTGCATCCCTCCCAGGGGGCAGTTTATGCCCAATAAGTAATTGGTAGAAAGGTATCAAGTCCTGGCCCTCTTGCTCAGTAGGGATCAGCCCCTCCCCAGGGCTCCCCAGAGGGTCGGCTGAGGCCTTTCCAGCAGCTGCATTGCAGCTCCACTTCTCCCTCTGCCCAGTCCTGCTCCCTCAGTCCTGCACACCCCCATAAGCCTCCTGCACAGCAATCTTCGGCTCAGAGTCTGTCTCTAGAGACCCTGGCCTAGGACAATGAGGAGTGGCCCAAGAGTACAGCACTGGAGTTTGACACACCAGGTCAGGTCCAGGTGCGCCCCCTACTGACCATGCAACTGCTGTTGTACCCTGAGCCTCGGTTTCCCATCTAGAAAATGAGGACTATGATATTTGTCCTACTCTGTTGGAGGTCTGGTGTAAGATGATATTTGGGGAAAACCCGGTAGAGAGTGATGTCACCTTATGCCACATTACTTGTATCCCCTCATAATCCCTGCCTCCTGCCCCCCATCTAGCCTGGACTGTGCTACAAAAGCACCAGGCTGCTCCCCTCCTCCCATCCCATCTTTCCCAGTTCAAGGCCCACCCCCTCCAGGAAGCCTTCCCTGACGGTCACACATTCTTCTGCCTCCCTCTCCTCTGTAATCTCAGAGTGCCTGGAGTCTCCACCAAATAACCTGTTTATTCAGTACTTCATATCAAAACATCCCTAGATGCAGAGGAGATGGGAACTAGTATCTCTGGAAATGAGGACCCCAAAGAAGCAGACCCCAAAGATGAAACTGATTCAGAGTCTTGTGTTTAATAATGTATTTGCATCTTCATTCTCCTATTTATCCATTCAATAACTTGTCGCTGACGTCTACATAACGACAGGACAGGCGTGGCTCCAGGAGCTTAGGGTCGAGTGGGTCTGACCTGAAAATCGACATAAACTCTGTCTTCTACTCCATAATATATTGATGCTTATTTTAACATAAAATTTTTCTTTCTCCATCCATTTTCAAATACAATTAGCCCCCCAGGAAGATAAGTCAGACTTCTCTATGGCTTCTCGAATGCCAGTTGGGCATGGGCAGCTCAGAGTGAGACATCTGGACAACCTCCTGTTCAAATGTGACTTTGTCATAGAAACAGAGCACCCTGAGGGCAGGATGACACCCACCTGGAGCAATGGACTCCAGCATGACCACCCACAATGGCCGGCCGATGTGCCCACCTGGCAACCATCCCACTCCACACTGCTTCTCTGCCCACACAGTTCCGATCTGTTCAGACAGCCAGTAGAGGACCCTCGGCCCCAGGGAGGTAGGACCATCCCCTGCCTCGGGACATGAATCATTGCTGGGCTGGGGCAGTCAAATCACCTCACCTGCCCTGGCTGACTCTGGCCAATGAGATGTAAGCCGACTTGGCTTGGGAGCAGGTGGGAATATCCTCTCAAACAAAGAGCGAGCTTTCAGCTCCTCCTCCCTTGTGCCTGCCTGGAATGTCGCAGACATGGCAGCCTGAGCACAAAAGGTTAATGCAGGACAGATGGCCAAAAGCAGAAAGAGCTGGGGTCTCTAATGGTGTCATTCATCCCCTGAGCCAACCAACTCCACAACCACCAACCTTTAGACCACTTTTTTGTAAGAAAAACACACACCCAGCCAGGCACGGTGGCTCATGCCTGTAATCCTAGCACTTTGGGAGGCTGAGGCGGGTGGATCACGAGGTCAGGAGATCGACCATCCTGGCTAACATGGTGAAACCCCATCTCTACTAAAAATACAAAAATTACCCAGCCTGGGGGACAGAGTGAGACTCTGTCTCAAAAAAAAAAAAAAAAAAAGAAAGGAAAAGAAAAACACACACCCTTATTTGTGGACACGACTGCCAGCCAATTTTCTGTAACTTGCAGCCAATACACTCTTAAATGACACAGCCCTTTAGTGTGTACATGAACTGGTATGTAAGTTTCTCATTCAAGTCCCCATTTTACAGACATCAATGCATAGGAAAAGTCAACATCTATTTGTAATAAAACCCCAGCAAGGTAGGAATAGAAGGGAACATCCTTAACTCGATAGAATGTATATACCAAAAACCTACAGCAGGCATTGCACCTAATGAAAAAAACTTTAGACACAGTCCTTTTGAGATCAGAAACAAGACAGAGGATGCCCAGCATTCCTGATAATGGTTACAAATGACACAGTGGGTGATCCAAGGCATCCCCAAGGTCACCACCAGGAGATGGCAGAACAGGGCCGGGCTCTGACCTCCTGACTTTCAGTCCTGCACGCGGCTGAAAGAGCTGTCAGAGCATTCCCTGAGCACTACACAAATGCTGGGGCACAGGGAGCGCCAGCCTCCCCAGCAGCCAGCCTGTCCTGCGCTGCCCAGCTCCTCTGAGCCTGGAAAAAGGTGATCCCGCGGCCCCTCTCCGGGTTGGAGGAACACCTCCTGTTAAGTTTCCTGCCGCTGCCTCCTCTTTCTCCCACTCCCCTGGGAGATGGAGGAGGAGAGAGGAAGGTACTTGGCAGGTGTCTTGCAAGCACTTCGGCCCCGTCTGCTTATCTGCGTCCCTGCCACCTCGCCACGGCAAATTGCTTGTTGATAAATGAGGCTATTTAAGAGCGAATGATGCTGGCATTACAGTTATTAATGAGGACAACGTGGAGAGATGTTTAAGAGTGGCTCGACTGTTCTCGCGTCCTCCCACCTGTGAGTAATGGGGCCACCATGCCTCAGGCCCTCACCCCCTGCATCTAGGTATAGGCCCTGGGACAACCACAGCTGCATGCCGTAGCCGTGGGAGGTGTGGAATGGTGGGAGGATCCCAGAACCATGATTTCCATAGGAGCGCTCGGGCTGGAGGACAAGACCCAGCACCTCCTTTTGAAAGCTCTGCAGCAAGGATGTAAAAATGTGCATGTGAGGGGGCACGTGTGTGTGCACAGGCACATGTGTGTTTCGGGGGGAGAGTGGACACAGAAACACAGGAAATGTATGTACACCAACAGAGTGATTTTTGCATTACCCAGTCCCAGTCCTGGCACTTAAACTCTCTATGCCTCAGTTTCCCCACCTGAAAAATGGGTGTAGGATTGCATCCACCACACAGGCCACTAGGAGGATTAAATCAGCAGATCCACCTAAAGGGCTGAGCCCAGGGACCGGCCCTGAGAATGGAGAAGGCCCAGGAAAGGGTGAGGAGCTTCTCCCTTGTCCCATGACTGTAGTGATTAAGACGCACTTGCACGTGGGAGCGAGTGGGGGAAAGTGCTAGAGTGGAAAAAGAGAGATGGTGCCCGCCTGGGTTCTTGAGGGAGCCTGGGAACAGGGCAGAGAGACTGGCAAAGTGAGGAGCAAGATGAGGGGCGGGGCTGAGACCCAGCTGGGATGCACCAGACTAGCCATACTGGTTGTTAAAATGTCCAGCACCACCTGCAGATTGATAAAGAGCTGCTATCCCAGGCACTCCCACCCGCTGCCTGGGCCTGCTCCCCAAAAAGCTCAAACCCGCCACCAGCCTCTTGTGGGCTTGGGTGTCCCACGCTGGATAGGTGAGTGAGCGTGTTGAACGTCACCCCTGGAAGGGTGAGAGTGAATGCACGGTTATGCTGGGGTGGGTCGCCAAGTCCAAAGGACAGCCTGGCATCCAGGGAGCTTCCCAGAAGGCAAAGCCCCCAGCCCCAGCCCCAGCCCTACTGGTACCCAGGCCCCAGCTGAGTTGTGATTTAATGTTAGGCCCCTGCCACTGAACAGCATTTCTGTATCTTCTGCAAAACCGCAGCTGAAGATGCTGTTGACTGCACCCCTCAATGTCCTTTGTACCAAGACCCACATGATCAATTCCTGCTGAAGATTTACTTCCACAGAGAAAAACTGCTCTATAGATTAATGGGCACGCTTTCTGTTGCCTGGAAACACTTCAGGATGGCTCCCTTTTGGATTTAACTGTCAGAAAACTTAGGGCCAAATGCAATGCCCCAAATGTTGTAATCTGTTCTTCTCAGGCACCTGACACCACCTAATCCCTCTGCTTCCTCTGGATGAGCCACGATGTTTTATCCTCCTGTGTCTCCAGTTGCACTGGGCTTTTCCTGCTAAGCCCCCCAGGTCTTTTTGGAGGCAAGAGATCTGAAATAAACCAGCCCAGCAGCATTGATGATATCCCTAACCCCTCCACCTGCCCAGTAGTCCAGCGCCCCCACAGGTGGTCCTGAGCACTGGCACATCCCCACCAATGGGGTGAAGGAGGCAGCCTCTCCCATTCTGCGGGGTCTGTCTCCCCAGCCTCAGGTGTCCACTATGGCCTAGAGAACAGGAGGCTCCCCAAGGGTCAAGAAACTTCTAGCATCAACTTAAAAGCAGTCCTATGCTGAGAAAAGAAGTTAGAGAGGTATCTCTGTTGGGTGGGGGTCCAGGAAGGTGAGGAGGGGTAGATCTGCAAGGCAGTCTGGGACCTGAGGTCCTTTATCACAGGGAACTCTACTTTGGAAGCTCAATACTAGAGGGAATAAAGAAACGCAAAGAGAGAAAGAAGAGGAGCGGAGGGAAAGAGAGAGAGGGAGGAAAAGAGGGAGGAAGAAAGTGATGAAGGGAGCAAGGAAGAAAGTGATGAAGGGAGCAAGGAAGAAAGAGAGGGAAGACAGAAAGGAGGAAAGAAGGAGGGGTAAAGACTTTGGCAGTGGGCCTCATACCTGGAAACCTGCTTTGGTCATGGGGATGGGGGCCCACAGAATGGAGACCCCCACCAGGGACTTGGCCAGGTCCACATTGCAAAGGGCCTCAATCAAGCTCCTGATGCTCTGGACATCAGGAAGGTGGGAAGAGGATTCACACTCATGCCAGGCCCAACTCCCCCGACCCTTTCCAGGGAAGGGCAGCCCAGGCTTTCATGGCCACTTGGCAGGAAGCTGACCTAAAGCAGATGCCACACAGGCCCACTGCTGTGGGCTGGCAGGGGCTCAGTCACCCACATAGGCAAGAGGACCCCACGCAGTGCCAGACTCAGCGCTGCCCCACAGGGCCCCACACGCAGCCACCTCTCAAGAGTCAGCTCTACGAGCTGAAGAAGAGGAAGGCCCTAGACACGGGGAGCTTGTTCAGGATGGAATCGCAGAGGAGAAACTGATCCAAGAAGTCCTTTGCTCCCATTTGCCTATTCTAGCAATTTCCCAGCTTCCAGCACTTAAAACCTTTCCTACCTGGCCCTATTTGTCCACCATTTAGACAGAGACTGGTACTGACAACACTATTTGCTGAACGACATCCAAAGGGAGGGATGTGGAAGGTGAGCCCGGCCTAAGGCACCCAGGGCTGCAGCCACTCTTATCTCACATGCACCCTGAGAAAAGGCGCCATTCAGACACCGCCTCAAACCCTGTTCTCTTTGCTGGGGCCGTGTGGGGTCTCCTGCCCTTCCCCCCACCATCACACACCTCTCCTTTCCCCATTTCCTGACTCCTAAGGGTGGCTGTGAGCTGGCAGCAGACTGCCTGTTCCAGGGAAGGCCCAGTTAATGCCTTCACCCCTTTGCTCATCCTGGCTGCTCTGCACTCTCTGGAGGCAGAGAACGCCCTCCTTTTTAATGAATCTGTTTAGCAGGGTGCCTGTGACTGTGCTGGGGCCCTGCAGACACCCAGAAGAAGCCAGCGCACCCATGAGCAGAGCAAAGTTCCGGCCTCCAGCCATGAAAACGGGGCTGCCACCGGGACACAGCTGGACATTGGGAAGTGGGGTTCCCCAGGGGTCTCAAAGTCCCCTTTCCCAACATCAACCCCCGCCCCCCAAGTTTCCCAGGCTGTCAGGCTGCAGATTTTCACAAAGCCATCTCGGCACATCCACTTGGATACCCAAAGCCAGCAAGTCTAAAATGGAACTTCCATTTTCCTCCGAAAGGGTCCGTGAAAGACATCACTACCTGTCCAGGTCCAAAAGCCAGACACTGGGCGCCATCCTAGATTCCTCCATCTCCCTCATATCATTCCATTGGCAAGTGCTATCGAGTCTACCCCCAAATATAACCCATCTCCATCCATGTCCTTCTTCTTGTGTGAGCTGAGACCACACAACTGCCTCCACCCAGTCTCCCTACACTCGTCCCAGCTCCTTCAGCCTTCTCTGCACTCAGTATCCCGACCCCATCCGTTTTCTCATCAGCCCTGACAGTGGCTCCTGGCTTACAGGATGTGGACGCCATCCCTGATGTGTGCAGCAGGTCCTGCTCCATCCTGCCTCCGTACCTTTGTTCCTCTGCCCTCCTCACTGGAAACGCTCCTCCATCCTCACACCCAAGTTGTCCCTTGAGTCTCAGCTCCAATGCAGCGGCCACCTCAATGCCTCTCCAACAGCCCAGGCTCCAACAGGCCTTCAGAGCAGCCTGTGCTGGGCCTCACTTTCGAGAGGGGTTGACTGATGTTAGTCTTGCCCCTGTCCGACCTGGACAGCAGTGTCTGCATCCTGCTCACCACTGTCCCCCAACAGCATAGCCTGGCTTAAGTGCTTGTTGAATAAGCTGCTGCAGAAACGATAGGGCCAGACTGGGGTAAGGATGGGAATGTGGGCAAACACGCTGCAGACTGAACACCACAGGTCCTGCCCAGCCACCCACTCCCTGAGAGTCTTAAGCAACCCCTCACTTCCCAGTCCCCTGGCACTTCAGGGGGGGCATGCACTAGGTCTGGCCAATGGGCCACAGGAGGAAACGACCTGTGTCACCTCCCAGCTAAGGTGTAGGGGAGCAGAGGTGCTTCTCCCCACTCCTCCTCCCTGTGCCACAGTGGATTCTAAAGGCAATATGTTGAGACAGCGGCAGAGCCACGGGACTGAAGCAGGTGGATCGCTGAATCACCACGTGGCAGGCAGGTATCCAGAGAGTCGCCCAATTTGCGACTTGACTGTGTGACAATTTGTGTGAGCCTTGACTGTGTTAAGCCCCTGTGATGATACCAACAGGAACATCATCTCAGCCATGTCTCTGACCTTTGGCTCCCCGAGTCCCTAAATCCAGTCCCCTTATGGATGCATACACACATCCGAGTCTCTCCGCTGCTCTCACAGGAGTGTATGCTGCTGGTGTCCTCCGCTTCCCCACCCCGGCATCACCCCAGCTTGGTTTCCCTGGCCCTGATCCTCACCAGGCCCCTGCTCTCTAACTTCCTGGCAGGGGCAGACCCTCACGCAACTCATGACCCAATAACCTGGGTAAGATGTGAGGCTTCCCAGGAGCACTTTACCTTTTGGAGAATCAAAAGTATAAAAACCCAAAGGAATGGCTCCCTAATGGTGGACTTTATGCCATTAACAGGAGCAGGAAGCCTTCCTGGCTCAAGAGAGCCTACTGTGTCCCTCTGAATCCACTCTGCCCCTTGCAAAGGCTCCTGCAGATGAACAGGCTCACTTTGGCCTCAGTCCCTTCCCCTCTCACTCCGACTTTCCTGCAGGATTCAGTTCACCCACCCCCAAATCCTTAGACAAAAACCTCCTGAAGGTGTCAGCACTGCAGGTTCCCTGAAGAACCCTGAGAGGAGACAGGAGAGGAAGGAAATGAGTACGAGGAAACCCCAAAATGTTAGCTCTGCCTTCCGCTCCCCCTTCACATGGGCAGCCTAGAGATCAGTCTGGAAGAGATCAGTCTGGCATATGAGTTTGGGAGACAGCCAAACCTAGGTTTGAATCCTGCCTCCTTTAATTACCTGCCGTGTGAGCCTGGTCAGGGCACTTAACCTCTCTGAGCCTCATCTTATATAATGGGGACAATTATTTAGTTTCTTAGGGCTGTTCTGAGGACTCAGTGAAGAACCACACGTAGAAGTCCCCTCCTTGAAGTGGACACTCGGTAAATGGCCACTCTCTTCCTCTCTCAACCCAAAGGCATAAAGTCTCCACGTGACCCATGAACAGACATAAAAAATAACAGGACAAATAAACCATGCCTGCTCAGGCTCTCCATTGTTATAAAAAAGGAGAAGAAAAGACCTTCTTTTTGGCCAAGTCAGTTGTTAAGGAGGGGCTCTAAGAAAATATGAAAATGTTGTCATTTATGTATTTCAGGCTTTGGAGATGGGCTCTTAGATTCCTCCACAGTCACTGGAGTTACTAATGTACCATTGAATTTGGGGTGACCCTTAGCTATGGAGAGCAGCATCAGAGACCAGAGATAGATGGGAGGGGGCAGGGAAGGCATGGGATCCAGACCCCCGCCCCAACGGCATCTAATGAACTACCTGGGGCCATGTGTGCCCAGACCAGCACCAGATCCTGGAGATGTAAAATGAACCACATGCAGCAGAAATTGCAAATGAACCTCAGTGACAAGCTCTATCATGCAGGGCTGCTCAGGATGCTCCAAAGGAACCGAGGGGGACAACTCCCTGTGACAGGGGAAGGGGCCATGGCAGTGCAGGAAGACAGGACCCTGAAGGATGAGAAGGCATCAGCAGGAGGCCAAGGAGGGGGAGGGCACTGGGCAGAGGGAACTGCAGGTGCAAAGGCCCTGAAGTGTGAGGTTGCATGATGTATCAATAAAGCTGTGAATCTCCAGGCACAGCAGGAGGGAGGGGGTCAACGATACAGTGGTAAGAGATGATGGTGAGAAGCTGAGAGCACTTGGCAGAGCACGGGCCATGAAGGGGCCTGTATGCCAGGCTAAGAAGCTTTTATTCTACCCTGTTGGCAATAGAGAACTATGAAAGGACTTCAAAATAGAAGGGCAACCTGGCTTCATTTGTACTTTTAAAAGATTCTTTTGGCAGACATGTAGAAGACAGATTTGTGTGGACAGACACTGAAGGCAAGGAGACTAGTTGGAAGGTTACTATGAAACCTAGGCCATAAATAGCAAATCACATTTATCTTATGTGCCAATTCCGAGAGATTGGTAGGGGCTGCCTGGGGTACTGTGTGGAGAAGAGAAAAAGTACTATGATAGACTAGTAATGTCTGACCCAGGCACACGATAGGAGAAATGTGGCATGAGTTCTGGGGATACCAGTCCTGCCTAAGCAGAGACAATAAGAGCCCAGCAGAGAGAGAAATGGACAGGCAGTGTGAGTGATATTTTGCAAGTAGAAACAGCAAGATCTAGTGACTTAGTAAATTGGTTTAAGAACAAGAAAGTTGGCATACAAAGCTCTGGCTTAGGCAATGAACTAAATGTTGGATGAGAGGGGAATAAAGACCTGGTGTCTGAGGTGCTTGCAGATGTCTCAGGTAAGATGCAGGGCATAGGCGGACATGCTCGTTTAGCGCTCTCAGGGTACAGGATGGGCTGGAGGAGCTTTTTGGAGCTGGACCTTGCACATGGCAGCCGAAGCCATGCGAGTGGTGAGGTCCAGAAGAAAGGATCTTAGAGGGAGCAGGGAAGGAGCTGAAGACAGAGGCCTGAGGAAGATTTAAAGAGGAGCCCAGGGCCAAGCGCTGTGGCTCACACCTGTAATCCTAACACTTTGGGAGGCTGAGGCAGGTGGATCACCTGAGGTCAGGAGTTCGAAACCAGCCTGGCCAACGTGGTGAAATCCCATCTTTACCAAAAACACAAAAATTAGCTGGGTGTGTTGGCAGGTGCCTGTAATTCCATCTACTTGGGAAGCTGAGGCAGGAGAATCACTTGAACCTGGGAGGTGGATTGTGAGCAGAGATCGTGCCAATGCACTCCAGCCTGGGCAACAGAGCGAGACTCCATCTCAAAAAAAACAAAAACAAAAACAAAAACAAAAACAAAAACAAAAACAAAGAAGAGCCCTGGATGAAGGCCAAGGAGGAAGATGGAGAAGAGGTAGGGGTCAGCCATGTGGGATGCTGCACAGATCTCCAGTGCAAAGATGGAGGAGTGGCTCCCTCTGGGATCTCATTCAAGGTCAAGGGTAGAACGGCCCTAACATTTCCAGTGCTCCTCTCAGCCAAGGTGCTTTTCCCAGGTTCTCTCGGGAATGTTCTCACTCTGGAAGAGCCATGAGAGGCGGCGTGGCCGGCTGGGAGCAGGAGGAGCTGATCAAGCCAGCACGCCAGAGGGGGTGCTCTGAAGTTCCTGGCAATGTCCAGGCTGAGATCATACATGTGTTCGGTTTATCATACATGTGTTTTCTTTAACTCATATATCCAGGTTCTATGGTACACCCTTCTGTCTATGTGATACATTACATACCTGAAATCAAAAGTACAAATAAGAAGTTGAAAGCAGGGGCAGACACATCCTCCCTTAAGCTGCGGTGCTCCCATCCTCTGTCCTCTCGGCCAAGTCAGTGGTTTTCCATTTGTACTTGAAGTGTCTGTTCCGGCCCCAAATCTTTCCAGAGAATCCTCAGGAGCACATTGGAGCTGGGGACACATCTTGCCCCTTTCTTGGCTTCCTACCCAGCCATCTGCTGTATGACCTTGAGCATGTCACTTCCCTTCTCTGAGCCCCGGGTTCCTTCTCAATACAGTGAGAAGCCTGGGCTAGAGATACCGGAAGATCTTTCCAGACACAAGTCTCAGATTCTCCCAAATCATCGACTTGCTATTACCGGGTTCAAGATGAGGAGATAATAAAGACACAGCCCTCCTCCGCATGAAGGGGTAGGGGTGGGGGCGTGTGCATGAAAGACGCAGCCATGAACCGCAGCATCCTGCACTTTTCCTGGGAGGGGGAAGGAAAACGCCGCCTGCATTGTTGATACCCTATTTAAATACTCCCTCCCCACCTGCGTGCTATGTGTCTCTGTACAGTTAATATCAGCTCCCATCAAACCAATCACCAAACGTCTAAAAGCTGCCAGTGAGGTGGGGGCTCCACACGAACGACCAGAAGGTAAAGGACCTCAGAAACCATCTCAGCCACCCCCTCGCTTTGAAGAGTGGAAACTGAGGCCCAGGGAGGGCAGCCAACCTGCCTAGGCCACATGGCAGATGGGAAATGGAGCCAGAGCTAACCCCAGGCCCCGGCTCCTGGCAGGGTGATATTCTTCCCATCCGCCTGCAGGCTTCTGACCCCAGGCATGGAACTGGGGCCTGCTCCCTGCCTTCCAGCCTCCGCCCCTCAGGGCCTGCACTCCAGGGCTGTTGGCTGCAATCCTCAACCCTGTCACTGGCCAGATCCTCCCTACCTTTTCCTTCATACCCCTGCCTCCCAACCTGCCACCCCTCCTCAGGCAAAGCCAGCAGGGGACGGGGACCCCTTGGGTGACAGATGGGCCTCACACTGTTTTCAATTGTCACACGGGCATACAGGATGACAGACCTTGGGAACCGGGCATTAATACCGAAGATTTATAGTCAAATCTGTCACGCCTGAAGGCACTTCCCCCAAAGTTGGCTCAGCCTGAAGGTCGATTTTCGGAGGTGATAAGTGCAAAAAAGATGTCCTCACCCGCCCTCCTAGGCCCTCCCCTCCTGGGAGCCAAGAGCTCAGGCTGCACACAGGAAACAGAAGGGGGAGCAGGAACAGGAACTCCAAACCAGAGGGTCTAAGACCATCCCCCGAGTGCTTTCTCTCTTCCTACCCCGCCCTCCCCACCGTGATGCTCACACCTGGGAGATCCCAGCAGGGTGGAGAGGCCTGGGCAACTCCTGCGGATGTCGTGTGTCTGAGGGCTAAACCAGGTGAATGCCTCCCTGTGTTGGTGGTGAGAAGAGAGAGCCACACTAGCCCAGCAAAGCAGCCCTGCACTAAGGTTACACAGCTCTGACCAGCAGCTACTCTCAGGCCCCATCTGAGAACTAGAAGTCATCCTACGGGGCCTGGAGGGGCAAATAAGTCATCGTTCCCGTCTTCCTAGTGAGAGGCAGAAGCCAGCATCCATCCACTCACCAAATTCTTACTTGAAGTCATCAAAGATCTTGAATGGAAGAGATGAGAGCAGTCTCAGACATTGACCAAGCCAATGGCCCCATTTTACAGACGGGGAAACTAAGGCTCAGAAAGAAGTAAGAATCTAGGTCTATTCATTCATTCAACAGTCACCTGGTGTGCGCTGGAGGCTCGGCCTGATAGCCAGGGCTCTTGACCTGCTGCCTGCTCTGAGCACAGCCCCTGTCTTGTGTTGATCACACAGACGGGCAGAAGGACAAGTAAATTCTCTCAAGAAGGAGAGACTACCAGAAGATGCATGTGGACCTGTGAACCACAATGGGAAAGTTAAAAGCAATGACCGTGGCAAGGCACTGGCTCATCTCACCCACCCCATATCCCTAATGAGCAATATGTTATTTTCTGCATTTTACCAGAGAGGAAACTGAGGCACCGGTCTAACAGCTGCTAGTTGCCAGAATGCAAGGCCCACCTTCTGAGCACCGTGTTCCACTGTCTCCCAGGAGAAGGCAGCATGGCCAAGGCTGTTTGCTGCCAGATGTTTGACCAGTGAGAGTTCTACTAAGTGAGGAAAGGTCTCTGTGGGCTAAGGCGGTCTCTGAAAGCTTCCTGAAAGAGGCGACAGAGGCATTAGAACTGACAGAGCGAAAGCCTCAGCAGGGATGGTATCCTAATAAAAAGGAAGCCTCCCAGGCTGAACCTCCTGTTTCAGACCTACTCCTGGAGCTGATTGGCACATATTCTGACCCCTTCCTTAGGGATATGCCCTTTGGCCCCATCCTGGGGGTTCCCTGGAGGTGAAGGCCACTGGACCCTCTGCAGAACAAGCTGGCCCTGGTAGCATGTGGGAACAGGCTGTACTGGCAGCTGGTGCCTCTGGCATTGTGGAGAGGAGGTGGGGAGGCAGTGGGCACCAACATCCTGGACTCTGGAGCCTGGCATGAGAGCAGTGCCATTCCTGGGTTATAGATGAGCTAAATTAGCTGTGACGCTCATTAGCGGCAGCTCCTAATTAGTGAAAATTAATATTGGCTTTGATAAAGACGTCGGTGCCAGCTCTCCAAGGCAGAGGCATTATCGACCTTGTCAGCTGGGCTAACGACTGGGTAAGTGGAGGAGCCAGGGGGCCTGGGAGTGGGCAACAGGTCACTGGGGAGGGAGCTTGATGCTGGCAGGGGCCGGCTGTGGGCACTCCTGCCCACTGCTCACCTGACCCTCCAGTAACTATACTGCAAGGGCCCGGCCCCATGTCCAGAGCTGCAGCTACAATCATTATCTATAATATTATTGGGTTCTTCTGTGCCCCAGGCAGTGTAGCAAATGTTTTCACATGTATTTGATGATCCCGAGAATGTTGGAAGTAAGTACTTTTTCATCTCCATTTTACAGACGAGAAAAATTGAGGCTCAGAGAAGGTGAGGAACTTGCCCTGGGACGTCTGGGTACCAGGATTTGGGCCCAGGCAGCCTGACTCGAGAGCCGTGATCCTGACTTTGGTATTATCCTGCCCTTCCCCTCAACCTCACCCCCAAAAGGGGCACTCTGGATGCCAGCACCATCGTACACCAGCACTTAACATCATATCCGGCACACAGCAGGGGATCAGCAAATACTTATGAATGAACACGCAGGTGCACAGAGGGCCCTTGGCATTCCTTCGCAGCATTTATATTGACTTCTTTTTTTTTTTTTTTTTTTGAGACGGAGTCTCGCTCTGTCGCCCAGGCTGGAGCGCTGTGGCCTGATCTCAGCTCACTGCAAGCTCCGCCTCCCGGGTTCCCGCCATTCTCCTGCCTCAGCCTCCAGAGTAGCTGGGACTACAGGCGCCCGCCACCTCGCCCGGCTAGTTTTTTGTATTTTTTAGTAGAGACGGGGTTTCACCGTGTTAGCCAGGATGGTCTCGATCTCCTGACCTCGTGATCCGCCCGTCTCGGCCTCCCAAAGTGCTGGGATTACAGGCTTGAGCCACCGCGCCCGGCCTATATTGACTTCTTATGTCTTCCTTCTACACCCTTTGATGCTATGCAGAACCTGTACTTCCATTTAGAGCCCCTGAGTAAGTCCAGGACAAAGTCTCCAGGCTCTGTATTCCAGAACACCACCTCTCCAGTCGGGAAGACTTTGGGAGCATCCTGTCTTCCCAGGTGACAGGGAATGGAGGCCGGGAGGCTTTGCCTGGACCTTGGCTGTGCTATTGCCAAGTGACCAGCTCTGGGGCCTGGCTCCTCCGCCACTTGGGAGGGGACTCGGCGGATGTGGCTTCCCTTCACCCCAGTCCCTGCTCCCCAGCCAGAGACCCTGAGTTCCAGCCCAGGGTAATGAGGGGAAGTAACAGATACACCTATTTTTAATCCAAATAAAGGGAAAATGTTTGCCACCATGGAGTTTATAAAAATAACAATGCATTATTTGGGTATTAATAACAATAAAGATGTCAAACTGTCAGATAAGAAGTTAATCTCATTCCGAGCACAATTAAAGATGCTATTATCCCACCACCTGGGACCACACTGGCGTCTACCACTCAGCAGGCTTAATAGATAAAGGGCCACGCACAGAGCACAGGAGTGCTTGGCACTGCCAGCCCGCCCTCCCACCACTCGCCGCCACCTCCAGACCTCTCCCTTGAGACCCTAGCACAAGGGCTCAGGCCTTGCTTCGCTGTGGAGTATCCGGTAGGACCTTCAAGGCCAAAGGGCGAGGGCAGAGCAAGTCGGGGTCTGGCCCATGTGCCTGCCATTCACCCAAGCATTTCCTGGACAAGTGATTCCTGGGCCAGCGCTGTACAAGCAGAGGGAACAGTCCCTGACAGCTGGACTGAGTGAGGGTCCAACCAGAAAGAGGGAGACACTGTTGGCTGCGAAGAGAGGGGATTTAACGTGGGGAATCAGTCATGTGGGTGATAGAGGATCCAAGAGGCCAAACAGGGTGGTGACCCAGACAGAGGCCCAGCAGAAAGCCACACCACCAGCCCTCCGCGGGAGGGACAAGGGAGGAGGTGGTGTTACCAGGAGTCAAGAGACACAAACTGTGGAGCTACCACCCAAGGAGAGAAGGAAAGGCGCACCCTGGCTCCTCCCGTCTTCCCCCCGTCCGGTCTCCTGCCAGGGCCTCCTGTTGGGTAAATCCAGGCGGAAACCAGCTGACTTGGGAGCCTGGGGAGGGCAGCCCATGGGGTCAGCTCCCTGCCACTCGGAGCAGGGCTGGAGGTGGCCAAGAACGGATCTGAGGACAAACAAGCTCGGGACTGGCCCAGGTCCAGCCCTGAAATTGAATCACCCATCATCTGCCGAGTGCCAGATCCATTCCAGGCACACCTGTAGATGTGGGGGACAAAAATACAAATGAGAAGTCACATCGACTCTCAAAGCAATTACCGCCTATCGGAGGAAATAAGTACATAAACAGGTCATTTCCATGTAGGATGATACGTGCTAGGCTGTATTACAGGCCATGAGTACAGAGGAAAGACTCCAAGGATGGAATCCCAGCAAAGCTTCTGGGAAGAGAGATGGCTTGAGATGCATGAAAGAAAAGAAGAGGAAAGGAAAGCGAGGGCAGGCATACCAGGCTGCAGGAGTGGCAGGAACAAGGCCCTGGGCTCGGAAACAACACGGCGTGGGATGGTTAGAGAAGGAGAGTTCAGGGAAAAGTTCTCACAGGGACACGTTAATGGGTGTGCCTCTGGCCCTCCTGGTGTAGCTTCCAGGGCTCAGCTGGGTCCATGCAACTGGAGTCCGGGAAAGTGGCTGGGCTGGAGACTGCAATCTTGGTATCACTCGCTTAGGGGTGGTCATAAAGCAAATATGAGGGAAATCCCATCACAGAGAGCACATAAAGGGGGCAGAGGGCACGTGCCTGGGAAGCATCACTGCTGAATGGAAGAAGGAGACAGAGACGGCACAATCACAATGGTGGGAGAGAAGCAGGGGTCCCTGAGGAGCACGGTTCCAGGTCGTGAGTGACCTGCAGGGTCAAATATAGGAAAAGATCCTGGGCATATATCATCTGCAACACATTTGCTAAACTAGGCAGAGTGAGAGCCACTGGCTGGCCTTAGTGGGTACCTCGTCAGTGGTCTGGTGGGAGCAGGAGCCGGGCTGCATGCAGATGGCAGTGCAGTAAGCCAGGGACTGAGGTCAAGAGTGGGCAAGGGCATGAGCTTGGCTGCAAGACCCACAAAATTAAACTTCTGCTCTTCAAAAGACACTGCCAAGAGAATGAAAAGACAAGCTACAGACTGGGGAAAAAAATTTGCAAATCATATATCTGCTAAAGGACTCAGATATATGAGTCCTTTTTCTGTATATAAGGAACTCTCAAAACTCAATTATCAGAAAGTGAATAACTCATTTTCTAAACATGGTCAAAGATTTGAATAGCCACTTCACCAAAGTAGATATATGGATGGCAAATAAATTTGTTTATGAAAAGATGCTCAACATCATTAATCGTTAGGAAAATGCAAATAAAACGACAATGAGATACTATCACATAAGTATTAGAATGGCTAAAATAAAAAATAAGGGCCAGGCACAGTGGCTCATGCCTGGAATCCCAGCACTTTGATAGGCCAAGGTGGGAGGATCACTTGAGTCCAGGAGTTTGAGACCAGCCTGGACAACATAGTAAGACCCCATCTCTACAAAACATGAAAAATTAGCCAGATGTAGTGGCACATGCCTGTAGTCCCAGCTACTCAGGAGGCTGAGACAGGAGGACTGCTAGAGCCTAGGATGCTGAGGCTGCAGTGGGCCGTGATGGTGCTTCTGCACTCCAGCCTGGGCAACAGAACAAGACCAAAAAAAAAAAAAAAGTTAAATTAAAAATCAAATACCTCCCATAGTAGACATCGCCAGAGGGTAGGAGGAAGGGAGAATGAGAAGCTATTATCTAATGAGTACAGAGTTTCTGTTTGGAAAGAGTAAGAGGGTTCTGGAAACAGACAGTGGTGATGGTTGCACAACACTGTGAATGTAATTAACGCCACTGAACTGTACACATAGAAATGGTTAAAATGGTAAATTTTATGTTATGTATATTTTACCACAATAAAAAAGAAAAGCCTCCCATGCCACATGCTGCTGAGAGGAGCAGCTGGGACCCCCGCCCACTGCCACTGGGAAGGTGAAGGGGTACAACCACTTTGAAAAACAGCGTAGCAGTTACTTAAAAAGTTAAACCTATGCCAGGTGCAGCTGTGTCAGCCTGTGATTCCTGCTACTCAGGAGGCTGAGATGGAAGGATCATGTGAGCCCCCAGGAGCTTGGAGACCAGCCTGGGCAACATAGCACAATTTTTTTTTAAAAAGGAAATGAAAAAATTAAACATATACATATGATTCAGTAATCCCATTCATAAATATTTTCCCAAGAGAAATAAAAACATGTGTCCACACAAAGTACACAAATGGGTTGGGCACAGTGGCTCGTGCCTGTAATTACTGCACTTTGGGAGGCTGAGGTGGGCGGATCACCTGAGGTCAAGAGTTCGAGACCAGCCTCGGCAACATGGGGAAATCCCATCTCTGCTAAAAATACAAAAATTAGCCAGGTGTGCAGCACATGCCTATACTCAGGAGCCTGAGGCAGGAGAATCTCTTGAACCCAGGAGGCAGAGGTTGCAGCAAGCTGAGATTGTGCCAGTGCACTCCAGCCTGGGCAACGAAGCAAGACCTTGTCTCGAAAAATAAAAAAAGGACACAAATGTTCATGAAAGCTTTATTTGGAAAAAAAAAAAACTGGAAATAACCCAAATGTCTATCAATGGGTGAAAAGAGAAATTGTGATACAGCTTTGACAATGGAATATAACTCAACAATAAAAAGGAATAAGTTGTGGTTATATACAACATAAAAGGACTCCAAAATAATTATGCTAAGTGAAAGAAGATGGATAAAAAGAGTACATACAGTATTATTCCATGTATGTAAAGTTCTGGAGAATGCAAACTAACATACAGTGACAGGGAGCAGCTCCAAGGTTGCCTGGGGAAGGAGGAGGAGTGGAAAGGAAGGACACAAAGGGGCATGAGGAAACTTGGGGGTGATGGATATGTTCACTGTCTTGATGGTGGTGATGGTTTCAAGGGCGTGTGCCTATGTTGAAACTTATCCATTATACGCTTTAAGTGGTGCAGTCTATCATATGTCAATTACACTTCAATAACACTATAGAATAAAGATTGCTTTTCTTTAAAGGAGCTTGGCTGAAAAAGGAACGAAAATGGTAGAGGGAGATACAGGGTCCAGGAGGGTTGTGTGTTAGGATGCAAGAGACATGAGCCTGCTTTGGGGCTCTTGGAGGGGAAGGGAGCTACTAAGTCTCCCTCAGGCCCACAGAGAAGCAGCCTGGCAGAAAGACAGCTCTGGAGAGCCAGCGTGAGGGCAGTCACATGCTGAAGGCTGGGAGGGAGGAGGGTGTCCTGGAGCAGGTGAGGAACAGAGGCGTGCATGGAGTAAGGTACCTGCCTCAGCCCTGCCCTGCCTCCTGCTGGGCCCCGGCAGAAGGCTACAGGGACTATGCAGGGGAGTGTGTTTACTAGGAACCAGTATTCGAGTTAAGAGGGCCACAAATCACCATAAACCAAGGGAGGGTGTAGGAGCTGAGGTGCCAGACACCACTTCCAGCGACAGATCAGCGAGGACTTTGTGGAAGAGCACCTAGCAGGGAAAAGGTGGCAGAAGCCAGAGCTGAACAGTGCAGGGCAAGTGCAGCCTGGCCATGCTGTCTGGGGCTGTACAACAGGATGGCCCTTAGAAAGTGTGGAAGATGACAGCAGATCTTTCTAGAGGACCAAGCATCCACACGGGCTGGGAGGATCAGGCATCATGGATGCTAGTACAGATGGCCTGGCCTGGTAAGCCAAGCAGCCTGGGATTGATGTGTGGGCAGTAGGAGCCACTGAAGGTTTCTGAGCTGAGGAGTGACACCAAGAGAGCAATGCTTCAAAGACCCCGCATTTATCATGTCCAAGCACCTGCCACGGCTCACCATTACCCAGGCTCAAGTCCAAGTGTTAAGGATTTGGCTTAAGGGCCCCCACAGTGGGACCCTGTCTTTTCATACTCTCTTTCCTGCCATCAAGTCTCAAGTTTGGCAGCTGCAGGGCTTGGCAGAGCCAGGAGCTTTACTGGCAGAGCTAGAGGAGCTGGGGACAGGAGGACAGGGGGCCAGGTCACAGGTGGACAGCGAGGAGCGTGTGGGCTGGGGCAGAGCTCAGAGCTTCCATCAGGGTTTGTTTCGCCCGCAATTCCTCTCTAAGAGGGAAGAAGTTAAGTGTCTGCCCACTTTTCCTCACGAAGGGAGGCCAGGAAGCATCTGCTGGGGTAGGCCAGAGGGACAACGGGAACCAAGGGGTTCCCATAAAGCAGAATTGAGGAGGCCAGGGTGGGAGAAGCAGGGAGCAGAGGCACTGGCCGGGAGTCATGGGACCTGGGTTCTCATTTCTAGCTTTGCCTTAACTTGAAGTGTGACCTCGGTTTGCTCCTCTGTGCAGTGGGGATAATAATATGAGCCAATACACATAATGCTGTGTAGGTCCCAGGCACTAGTCTAAGCTTTTTACGTGCACTAAGTTTCTGCACACCAGCCCTGTACAGTAGATACGATCATCCTCTACCCTTCATGGGTGAGGAGGCCCCAGCACGGAGAGGTTCAAAACCTTGTCTAAAGGCACACAGGTGGTGGTGGCAGTCAGATTTGAACCCCCCAGTCAGCTCCTGTGCTCTTCATCTCTGCTCCTAAACATTATGGCACACTGCCTCCCACCCAGTCTCACTGGCTGGTGGTGCTGGGGCTGCATTAAAGGATTTGTCAGAGGTGTGCATCAGTAGTTCTCAAAGTGGGTTCCCCAGACCAGCAGCATCACCATCGCCTGGAAGCTTCTTAGAAATACCAGTTCTCAGGCCTCACCTCAGACCTGCTCAACCAGAAACTCTGGGGACGGGACCCAGCCATCTGTTTCAGCAAGCCTTCCAGAGGATTCTCATGCACGCGGAAGCCTGAGAACCACTGGCATACATTATCACCTACAACATGTTCTCGTTCAAGTTCACACATTTATGTCTGTACAGTTAATACGCTGAACTGAGGTTCAGGTCTTAGGACCCAGCAGCCCAGGTCTGGGTGGTCCTTCGCTCTTCCCTCTGGGGTCTCCAAAGGGGCTCGCCGAGCCCTTCTGCCTTGTGCCCAGCTCCTCCTCGCAGCTCCTGTTAGCATCCTCTGCGGAGAAACACCTTTGGCTCCACAAAGAAAACAGAGGCAATGTCCTTTAAGTAAGGACAAGCCTGAGTAGAGCACACCCATCCCTCCGGGGCTCACGAGCTGTCTTTTGCTCTCCTTAGATTCCAGCCTTGTAATGAACAGCAGCCTCCAAGGCAGTCTGCAACCCCATGGATATATGTGCGTGCACACACACACACACACATACACACACCTCATGCTGCCTTGTCAATGGGCGGAGATGTTCCATGTGGGCTGCTACAAATATACAGAAGAAGCAAAGTATGAAATAAAGGTGAAGTCACACACTCTTAAACAGATACCACGCAAGAAGGCAGAGGTGTGTTTGTAAGCGGGACACCACCCCACAGACACATCAGTACCTACACACACACATAAATGTAGGCAAGGACACACTCACAAATGCACACATACAGGCAAGGATACACTTGCACACATAATGTGAGAAGGGACACACACACTCTCATATACACATGAGCCCACACTCACACGTGCACACATACACACATGTGCAGGGACAAACACACATGGGTAGGCATCCACACTTTCACTCACACACCAGCAGGGACACACGCACATCCATGAGGTGGGGCACACTCACGCACTCTCACATGCACATGCATGCACACTCACACACACGGGCAGGGGCTCACACACACAGGCAGGTACACACATTCTTACTATCACACACGGGCAGGGACACACGTGTGCACACACTCATGAGCTGGGACATATACACATGCATGCTCATACACATGGGCAGGGACTCACACACATGGGCAGGTATACACGCTCACATAGGTGGGCAGAGACACACTAACATGTGTGTATACACATGTGAACAGGGACACACTTCACATGCTCATACACATGTCTGCACATGCACACACACAGATGGGCACATGCACCCACAATCGCTCCCTTTCTCAGACACACACTTACACACACACAAGGCACTTTCCCTGCAAGGGGTGGCCCTGGAGTGGGTGAGAGGAAGTAAAGTCCCTTTTGCTTTTCTGGAATGTCCTGTCTGCGTTGACGCCGTCCCTGGGGAGCAGCAGCAAGAGCCGCCCAGCACAGGCCGGGGTGATGCACAAGCTCTTCTGAGACATCACCTTTCAAACACCCTATTCCTCCCACCCTCCGGAGAAAAATTATGACTTTCTAGGGAGGATGTTTTTTCTTTCTGGTGTTTTCTTCCTCTCCCCTCGTTCAGTACCCGGCACTAATTTATGACTATTTTTCCAACTCCACTGAAGTAAGAGGGTAATGGCTTTCGGCCGTTTGCTTTCTCTCACCTGTCACTCAGCGCGGCTACCTGACAGGACTGCAGACAATGTTCCAATCACGGGGGTTGTTTTTTTCCCAGGAAAGCAAAGAATTCATAGTGGCTGTGGGGAGAGTTATTTCATTCCCGGACTGAACAGCGTCAGGTAAACAGCGGTAAAAATTCACGGCCAGCAGGGCTGCTCCAATTGAGGGGTGGGCCTATCAGCCACGGGCCATCCCCCCGCCCTGAGCTGGCCCAGCCAGAGATCCAGACCACTCGGTGGCACTCGATGGCTCAGGGTCCTCTGTTTCTACTACCCAGGCAACTCCAGCCTCTCGACCTTGGGGAGGTCACACTGCCTCTTTGTACCTCAAGTGCCTCGTGGCTAGAGAATGCTCTTTGTCCTAGGGATAGGGGATGACAGCTAGGCATTGAGAACACTGGTCAAGACCACAGGAGCTCCTTCAGGGGCTGCTGCCTCCAGCTGAGTCACTCTGGGCAGGCAGCTGAGTCTGTTTCTCTTTTATAAAATACAACTCTACACCAGCGCTGTGCAACAGACTTCACTGCCATTATGGAAACATTTTCTATCACAATGTCCAATACAGTAACCACTCAACACATGTGGCTGCCCAACACCTGCAGTGTGGCCAGTGTGAGTGAGAAAGTGAACTCTGCGTTATTTAACTGTAATTAATTTGCATGTAAAGAGCCATACGTGGCTAATGGCTACTGTATTAGCTCTAAACTTTTCTGCATGCCTGAAGTATCTCACACCAAAATAAGTGGAGATAGAATCACTGTGTCTTCATCCTAGGTTGCTGTGAGGACTGAATGAGATCATGCAGATATAGTCCTGGCACTTAATTGGCCCTCCATAAGTGACAGCTCGCATGAACTCTATGGGACACAGTCTGGACAGGAGAAAGGGGGACTGGATTTAAACTTAGGAGTGTCAGAGTATAAGGAGACTTCACAGAACTTACTTTCCTGTGATTAGTGTTTGATTTAATTGGTAAAGAGATCTAGTTGCCACCAGTAAGAGGCACATGAGAACACGTGAGCTGGGCCAACAATCAGTCATCCGCAGAAGGCCTGCCGTCCTGCTCTACCCACTCGCTCCCACTCTCTCCAGCCCCATCCCCACCACCCTGACACTGGCATCACAGGGAACTGTGACAGCAAGTCATCCACCCAGGCTCCAGCATAGTGGGGCTGAGCGAAATTGCTTCCAGATGAGACAAGTCCTCATCACTGATACCTGGTGGGCCTCAGAGGAACCCACTTCCCTGGAGCCAGAGCAACTAGGAAGTGCAGCAAGACCAGTAGGGGAATGACTGCTGGACCATCTTCTCCATCCCTGCAGGGAGACACACAGACAGGCTGCCTTGGATTTCAGTCTTGGCTCCACTGTTAACTAGTTCTATGATCCTGGGCAAATTCATTGTTCTTTCTGAGCCTCAGTTTCCTCATCTGCCACACACAGGCGGACATAAATATCTACATGATGAGTTATCATAAAGATCTGATGCAATAATGTATATAAGCACCTGGCACCTTATAGGTGCTGAATAACCAGGCGCTGCTATTACTCTGTCATTATTGTTATTAGCAGGTAGCAGAACACCTTGGTTAAGAGGATGGGTGCTGGCGCCCAGACACCCCAAGTTCAAATCCCAGTCCCACTCCCATTCACAAGCTGCATGATCTTGGGCAAGTCACTTCAACTCTGTTTGCCTCCATTTTCCCATCTATAAAATGGGAATGATAATTGTACTTTCCTCACAGGTTGTCATAAGGATTAAAAGGGCTTATAGTAGTTATGGATGGAGAGCAAGTACTATAGGTGTTGATTTAGTGAAAATATTCTAACGGGGACTCCAAAGATAGGGTATTAGGTAGAAAACATCTACAACTTCCTTACAAAGAAGTGGCCAGTGTAGGGAACCCCAGCAGGCCTAGGTTCTGGTCTGTTAATGGCAGGACACTGCCCAGATGTGGAGACAGAGAATGAGAAACTCGGCCAACAAATGTCAGGCAAAACAGGTGAAGTTCTACCATGAAGATGTCTTTGATCTCTGGGTCCTGGCTCTCAGACACCCGGGGAACTTCACACCCACTGAGGCTTGGTAACAAGAGAGTCACTGTCCTAATTTACAGACAAGAAAACCCTGGCAGGAGAGCTGGCAGGTAAGGGAATGCTAACTTCCCCCACCCTCCCTTCGCGGATCCCTGCTGTGCACTCCCTCTCCCAGCGCTCTGGGGACCCAGAGAGGGGCTCCTGAGAAAGGTGCCTCCCGGAGCGGGAAGAATGGCAAGGGATGGAGGACGGCCCTCAACCCATTGTTCATTACTCTTTTAATGGGCAGAGGACTGGGCAGAAAATAATTGGATTTCAAGAAAGGAAAACACTTCTTGGCAGCCGGGTGTGGGCAGGCTGGGATTTACCGGCCTTGATGGTGTGCCAGGCTCTGTGTTGGGCATACGTCACATGTCATGTGCCATCTCACCAAATGAGGGCACCAGGCTGGAGCAGGGACAGGCACCCTTGGGCTCCCAGGCAGCCTGCCTTCTTTCTCAATATGGTCCCAATCTAATTTCAGAGCGCGGCCTCTTTACTGCCACTTCTCAAATAGACTCAGATATTTATATTTTGGGAGCTAAGAAGCAGTACCAGTTTTCTCATTGACACATTTCTAGTCAATCAAGTAGGTAATCTAGGTTGTGAAAATATACGCCCTCCTCCCCATGGCATTCAATGAAGCGATTTTCATTTTAGATGGGGAAAATGCAGCCGGTAAGCATTTTAATTTTCCTGAGTTGGCCTTTAGGCCAATGAAGAGGTTGTTCACTCTTGGACCCGGGCTCTCTGAGGGTGGAGGCCTGGCCCAAAGAAGCATTCCCACGTGTGTCTTCCGGTTGCCTGTGTCTGAAGATGGAGTGGGGACTGAGGCAGACCTAGGACTGTTGACATATGAAGAGCCTTTGCTTCTGAAAAGCACCTGTGCAGGCAGGGGCAGGTGAGGCTTCCCAGGTACAACAGGAGTTGCCATCCCAATCACTGAGCATCTGGTGGGGGCCGGGCCCTGTGCTGGCCATGTCTGTTATTTCACTAAACAATCAAAACAGATCTGCAGAGAATGCTTGGCCAGCCCCATCTGACAGATAAGAGAGCTGAGGCTCTGAGAGGTGACAGAATCACCCCAGGTCTCTGCATGCATCAGGGCAGAGCCGGGGCACAGAGCACTTTGCTCCTTGGCACATGGCCTCTCACGCCACACTGTGAGTGTTCCACCAAGCTCTGGTGACCGGTGGCTCGGCCATTCACTCTTGAGGACAGCAGGTTCACTGGCTTCAGAAGCCCCACTCTTCCTCCTTCTCCTCCTCCCTGAAGCCCCACTTCCACCAGACCCACAGCTCCAGCAGGGCTCCCTCTGAAGCAGGCGGTGGTGGGGTGCCTGAAGAGGGAGACAGTTCCTTTCTCCTTAATTGACAGCAAATTGCTCCAGAGTCTTTAATGAAGGCCGTCAGGAGTAATTATGTCCGCTGCTGCACGGCCACTCTGTGTAAACACACAAGGCAGGGCGGGGGGGCGAACTGCGCTGGGCATCTCAGCATCTCGCCTCCCGGGCCTGTCTTCCCCCGTGGGCCCCCTCTTAATTCACACATCTGCCACCCGATGATGAGCCCCAGCTGAGCTTCAGAGACACAGGCGATGTCTCAGGCAGGGGACCCTCAAAACGACTAGGTAAGTCCCCAAGCCCAGCATGCTGCCCAAAGGGCAGGCGCTGCCAGGAGCTGACCAGGCGGGTGATGGAGGAGGACTCACACCAGACTCATGGAGCCAGTTCGGAGGCTGGGAAGTTGCATGGCCAGAGCAACGGTCCTAAGTGGGTTTCCCAGACCAGCAGCCGCAGCAACATTACCTAAGAATTTCTTGGAAATGCAGATTCTCAGGCCCCACCCTGAACCTACTGAATCAGAAACTCCAGGGGCATGGCTGGCAATCTGTGCTGTCACAATCCTTCCTGAGGGTTCTGAGGCTCCTGGGAGTCTGAGAACTGCCAGTGGAAGGAAAAAAATGGAATGGGAGAGGCCTGTTATCCTCAGTTTATAAGCTGGGGAAACTGAGACTGGTAGAGCTGAGGCAGCTTATCCAGGAAGCCGGGCACTGCCGACACAAGCCCACACCCCAGGGCCTGGACTATTGGGTTGGAACCTTGGTGCTGATGTGTAATGAACGCTCTGACTTTGCACAAGTCACTAGCTTTTCCTCATTATAAAGTGGGGTTGAGGGTGGCCTTCAGGGTTGCGATGAGGACCGAGTGTGTGGGAACACGGCACAGGGCTTGCAAGCTGCTGTCAGGCCAAGTCGCTGTGGCCGCGCTGTCCTGTGAGGTGACGGACCGGGCATGGAGATGAACAAGCATGGAAAAGACGCAGACTGTGTAAAGATGACAGAAGGCTGGTGCACCACCCCTAGGGCGATATCTGCTCAGGATCACCCTGGTGCTGTTGTCCAGACTCCTGCTGTGGGGAGGCCCCTGCTGTCCCTGTGTGTCTCCTGTTGTTCCCTCTCTAGACGCCTCTTCTGGAGAAAAGGCTTCCCCGGCCTAAGGCTGTCATGACCCAGGATGGATGTCTTATGGGCTGACAGGTACTTAAGGCATCACTCATAGAACTGGCCCCTTTCGTGTGCCACACCCCATGCCATGTCCCCAGGGGACTCCAAGGGAGAAAGGCCATCATGCCCACTGTCAGTGTGGTACACACTACAGGCCATCCCACCTAACAAGGCTCAAAGACATGGGCCCGGCCTTCAAAGAGTTCGTGGTTTGGACTCTTCCCTGTCTCCGGATGGTCCCCTAGAATACTGTGTGGCTGCAGGGGTGGAGGGAGAAGGCTGATTAGGACAAACACCCAGGATGGCCAGAGTTGAGCTAAGTTGAACTTCCACATCCCCACGAGGGGCTTTGCTCCCCTGGCCTCATGCCTCTGTGTGTACTAAGTTTCCCAATAGTGTACTAAGTCCCTGCACTACAGATCCTTTCTGATATCCCAGGGAATATGCAGAGGTGGTGTCCCTAGTGACCAGGCTGGGCTACCCGTCGAGGAGACAGGTGTCAGAAACCAAAGAGATGTGTCCACAGGCTCTGCCCACTCACTTCTGCTCTTTCTGGACTGTCCAAGGCAGGCTGGAGCCAGGGACCACAGCAGGAACCCACCAGCTGGGCACCACAGTCTCCGCTCCACATTCAGGAGCAGGACAGGGCAAGAGACGGGGCTGGGATGAGCAGGGTGGGAGGGACAACCGTCGGCACCGCGACGAGGCTGGAAGCTGATTCTTGGCTCATGGATGGGGCGAGCAGGGCGCCTGGGCCCTGTTGGACTGCTCACTCCGGAGTGTGGGAGACAAACGCCGCTCCCTGCCCGTCAGGCCTGAGTTATCTACAACATAGGGTTTCTCTAGAGAGCTCATAAAGCAGCCGATGCGGCAAAGCAGGTTCAACACTCAATAATCTCTCCATCTCACTCCAGTCGGACGCCAGCATATTCATCTTGAATTATCCTTTCAAAGGCCAAATCAATCCTAGCAAGTGCCCGGGTTCCGGCCGCACACAGTGCTGCTGCCAAGAGAGCCCAGGAAAGGAGGGCCCACAGGCAGTACTGCGACACCAGGGCATACCCTCTCCCTTACCCAAGGGCACAGGGCCAGAGGGGACCAAAGTTGGAGGATCTTGTGCCCTGTCCACCATGTTATGAAGGGAAGTGAGGAAGACGGTGGGTGGGGACCCTGTACCAGCCCTGGGGCTGGAAGTTTCTCCTCTTCATCCACTCTGATCTGTGCCAAGAAGAGTAGAGCATTGGTTACAGAGAGAGAGAGACATGTGGGCTTGAATCCAGCTCAGCAGCTTAATGCCTATGAGCCCTTGGGTGGGCAGCAACCTGTCTAAGCCTCAGTTTCCTCATCTGTAAAACGGGCTCCATAACTACCTCCTTCATAGGGCATTGTGAGGATTAAATGAGTGAGGCACGCAAAACATTCCTAGCATAGTTTCTGGAACACAGGAAGATGACCAGGAGGGAGAAGTTGGGCCAAGTCTGTCCTGAGGATAAGGACCAGCTATAAGAGCTGGCCACCTCTAGAATAAAGAAGAGCAGACTTGGGAAAGCCCTGCAGACCCTGGACAGCCGCTGTATGAAGAGGAACAGGCTGCCTCCAGGGAGCTCTGGGGCTGGCCAGGGGCAGTAACAGCAGGAGGCAGCCAGCCTGATAGTAGCAGGTGGGGCTCACTGCCTGGTGAGATGTAGAGTTGCCCACTGCTGCCAGGGCCCACCAGCGCTTGCACCACCTGTTGGCAGGCAGCTGCATCAAGGGGATTCCTGGTCAGGCTGGGAGGTGGGCCCAGGAGCCTCTAGGCCTCTTCTACCTGGAAAGTGAAAATGTCCCTTGGAAGAGTAAGGCATCAAATCACACCACATATTTACGTGGCAGCACAGTGGACTTTGGCCACATAGAATATCGTTCCTGTCCCCAGGCTGCTTCTCACCTAGTTGGGAAAAGTACTGGCCAACAACAGCACCACCACAGATAATAATAGTTAACTTGTACTAGTGCTTACTATCTGCCAAGCACAGTTTAAAATGCCTGACTTAGCCAGGCACAGTGGCTCATGCCCCCACTTTGGGAGGCCAAAGTGGGAGGACTGCTTGAACTCAGGATTTGAGACCAGCCTCAGCAACACAGGGAGACCCCCACCTCTACAAAAAAATTTAAAAAACAATTAGCCAGGTGTGGTGGCACACACCTGTGGTTCCAGCTACTTGGGAGGCTGAGGTGGGAGGATCACTTGAGCCCAGGAGGTTGAGGTTGCAATGAGCTGTGATCTTGCCACTGCACTCCAGCCTGGGTGACAGAGCAAGACCCTATCTCTCTCTCTCTCTCTCTCACACACACACACACACACACCCCACACACACGCACACACACACACACCACACACACAAAGCCTTACTTTAATTAACTTACTTAATTCTCACTGCAACTCTATTAGTAAATATAGTGTGATCATTTTCCCCAATTCTGAACTGAGTAAACTGGGACAGAGAGAGGTGAAGTAGCTGGTGATACAGTCCATACTTGCTAAAGATGCAAAGGAGTGCTCGTTGGAAGAGGAGGCATTTAAAGATGAATTGCTCAATAAAAACAGTGTCCACCATTTGCACAGCTATTTCATTTCTAAAGCTCTTTCATTAGCTCCCTGTGAGGTTGTGCAGGCAAGTATGGTCATCTCCATTTCCAGAGGAGGGAAACGAGGTTCAGAGAGGTTAAGGGACTTGCCTGTGGTCACACAGCTAATAAGTGGCAGAGCTGGGATTGAAACCCAGGCCTTGTGCCTCCCACTCCATGCACTGTGCTCAGATGTGGAGAGGAGGAAGGGAAGGCACTTGGGTGAGGGGACCTTCAAGGAGATCCTTGCACCAAGGAACAACTTTCCTGGTCATCCAAGCCCTTTCTTGGTCAAGAACCAACAGAACAACTTGATCTCCTATTCCAGGAAAAGCTGTTGTTGGACAGTCAGGCTCACAGGTCTCCTGAGAGGTGTAAAGAACAGTCAGGACAAGGGGAGTGATGACAAGTTCAAAGTCGGCTCTGCCTGCCCCTGTCTCCTCAGCCAGCTGGAGGGTGTTCAGCTCTTGTAAATTACACCTTTGCCAGTTTCTAGGGAGTCCAAGTGTTCCTGGTTGGCTGCAAGCTCAGCACATCTTCGTCCCAATGGCACAGTTGAGCCAGGCTCATCTGTCAGCCCCCCACCCCTGCAAAGGGGGTGCCTGCTGCCTGGCCACAGCACAGCTGGGTGAGACCCCCACCCCCCGTCACTGCTGGTCACTAGAAAAGGCTGTGGACCCAGGAGCAAGCAAGCTGACTAATCTCATATTTTCATCTATTTTCTCCAAAGTCATTTTCAGCACTCTTGCTTACTCTGCATAGTATATCCAGCAAGGATGTGCATCTTCTGAGAAACAGGGAAGCAAGGGCTGAACAGGGAAACTGACTTGCCCAAGCTCACACGGTTGCATAGGGGCAGAGCCAGGCTTGGACTCAGGCACTGGCCCCAGTCCAGGGCCTGGTCTCCCAGATCAAGCTGGGCTGGCCAATCTCCCCTCCCTAGGAGCAGCTGCCCCTTCATCCAGCACCTCTGCTGTGTGGACCCTTGGCCACTGAGGCTCTTTCCTAGGTAACAGACTGAGGGAAGACTCTACACAATCCTGGGAGGCAGCATCGCAGGGCAGTAAGAGTGTGGCCATTGGAGAGTGAACATGTGGAATTCAAATCCTGACTCTACTGCTTACTGGCTGTGGGACCTTGGGAGGCTTGCTGGATCTCTCTGAGCCTGGAACAAGGTGATCGTACTAGAACAGATTTCCTGTCATCACCGTAAGGGTTAAACAACATCATGCAGGTAACCTAACTAGTAAAACACAGGGGCTAAATAATTACTATTGTTATTTTCATTTTTAACCACAACTTCAAGACACAACACAAACTGCTTGCCCCACAGCTGGTCAGCCTGTTCCATCGCGTCCTTGTGAAATGTCCCCCCTCCAGCTTCAGCCTATCAAAACCCAACCACTCAAGGCCACCTCTACTAGGAAGATTTCTCTGTCCCTACACCCAGGATGAGTTTCTTCCTCCTCAGGGCATTAGCAAGGCTCTTTGGTTCATGCCTCCCACTTGCCTGGTGTGAGGTGGTGATTTACCATTGGTTCTCTTCTCCACTCCAGACTGGAGCTCCTTAAAAGCAAAGACCTATATACAGAATCCCCGATTTGTGGTGAAGTGCACAGGCTTTGGGGTCAGGGGGCAATAAGTTCAGGTTCAATTTTGTCCCTACACAAGCTGTGTGACCCTGTGTGAGTTACTTTTCTGAGCCTCTGCTCCTCAACTGCAAAATGAGGGTTATAAGACCCACTTTTTTGCTGTTAGTATTCAATGAAGCAATGTGTATGAATGACTGATCTAGAGAGATTAAGTATGTAATAAAAGCTAGTCACTATTTCCCCAGTTATCGCTAATGTGCATATCCCTACCCCACCCCGGCACAGCCTGGCACAGGTGTTCAGTGCCTGGCATTAATGGCATGCCCACACGACAGGTGGCACATCATCATTATCATTAGTGTTATTATGGCCGCATCCAAAACACCAGCCCTGCCCCATACCCACACCTGTGTGTTGAGGGGCAGTCTATAGCTAGGGCTGCCACAGGCTCCAGATGTGCCCAGACAGGGACCTCTTGGGAGTGACTGCAGCCCCAAGGACCTCCAGGAGGGCACAGTCTGTTCTATTACCAGGAGGGCCTATGCTGCCCTGGATAACAGCAGAGAGGAAGCAAGGACACAGAAGCACCCAAGCCCTCCCGGGGGTTCTATCAGTCACCCCTACTCCCAGAAGCGAGAGAAAAATCCCTTCTGTGAGGGCACCAAGAGCCCAAGGCCCTGGGCCCCTCAGTTCCAGCACCAATCATCTGGAAAGACACTAGATCACCTCCTTCCTCCAAAACCACAGCCCACTTGCTAACAGTCCCAGGAAGCCTCCAGGCTACCCTCACTTCCCCTCCTTAAGCACTCTAGTCCCAGATCCCAGCAGCTGTGAGGCAGCTGGAGACTCTTTCCCAAACTTCAATTCCTGAGCTCACAGCCCACCAACCCAAGAGGACGCCCCTTCTTGCCTGGGGCACCAGTGACTGCATGGGCAGAGCCCCTGGAATTCCCTCTGTAGCTGGTGTGTGAAGTCAGGGCAGATGCAATCTGGACCCCGCAGTAACTCACCAGGGACCCTGGGCAAGCGCCCCATTCTCCACCTCAGTTTCTCCATCTGTGCAACTGTTTGTCTAACAAAGTGGTCACAAACAGTCCGACAGGAGGCCCCCGGCGTTTATCACGGGTCCTCTGATTTAGTATAGAAGTGAACACACAGGTGTAAAATACAGGCTCTTTCACCCCTCACTGCTACCTGTGACTTTAATTTCCACCGAAGACGGTTCTTCTTCCTTAGCACCTGTTACAATTGAACATACTGTATATTTTTTTTCTGTGCTGCTTTCTGTCTGCTCCCCGCTCTAGAATGTCAGTTCCATGAGGACAGGGATTTTTGTCTCTTCTGTTCGCAAGCACAGTACCTGGAACAGTGCCTGATGCATAGAAGACACTCAACAAAACATTTGTTGAATGAATGAATATAAGTATATATGTGCATCTGTCTGTCTACCTATCTATCTATCTAATCTATCTATCCTAGACTTCTGGGCAAGATTACATTTGCCCAAACAGTTCCACAGCTTAGAAAGGAGTTTAAAAATCATCTTAACTGCAGGAAAAAAACATTAGTGGGAAAGTTGATAAAATTTGCATAAACTGTCATTAACAGTATTACATCAAAGTCATTTTTCTGGTTTCCATAATTGTATTATGGTTATGCAAGATGTGAACATTATGGAGAGCTGGGTGAAGGGTATGTGGGAACTCTGTACAAATTTCAACTTTTCTGTAAGTCTAAAATTATTTCAAAATAAAAAGTTTAAAAATAAAATAAAGGGCCAGGTACAGTGGCTCATGCCTATAATCCCAGTGCTTTGGAAGGCCAAGGCAGGAGGATTGCTTAAAGCCAGGAGTTCAAGACTAGGCTGGGCAACATAGCAAGACTCCTGTCTCATACACACAAAAATTAAAAATTAGCCAGGTGTTGTTGCATGAGCATGTAATCAGCTGCTTGAGAGGCTGAGGTGGGAGGATCATTTGAGTCCAGAAGTTCCAGGCTGCAGTGAGCCATGACTGCGCCACTGCACTCCAGCCTGGGCAACAGAGTGGCACCCTGTTTCTAAAAAAAAATAATAACATAAAATTAAAAAAGTATTTATTTTAATATGTGTTAGGAAAAGAGGGTCAGCATCTCAGCCCTGAGATTTCACTCTGATGGTACAAAATGGACATCTGTCTCTCTATGCAGGTGCTGTGTCCAGTTCCACCCCTCCTCTTTTTGGAGACTCTCCCATTGGGCGTAGCTGGGAGGGGCAGACCCTCACTATCGCCTGCCCCTTTGCAGCCTGAGCACAGACACATGCTCAAGTTGGCTTGGCCACCTGGACACTGCTGTCCGTGCCATGAGTGGTAGAATTCATTCAGGGTGCCAGCAGTGACCGGCTGGACAGATTAGCCAATTTCCAGTCTAGGTCCTTTCGTTGTCAATTCCAAGAGCCTCCAGCAGCCTTCCAATAGAATGGACAGCCAGAGGAGGTTTCTCCAGCGGGCAACCAGGAAGTTTGTCTGACACATTAAAGTTTCCTTTTAAAAATATGTTTATAGGAGCTTAAAAGCAAGCGAGTGATTTTAAATTACAGCTTGGATTTCTAAGCACTTGCTATGAACCGGACATAGTTCTAAGGGTTTTACAATTTGCTTGCTTAATATCCACGTAAACCCAAAGAGGTAAACTGAACATTGTTCCCATTTTGCAGAAGAGGAAAGTGAGGCACACTGCTAGTAAGAGACAGAGCTGGGATTTACACCCAGGCAGTCTGGGCCTCACTTTCTCCATCTTCATAATGGGAGTGTTTGATGAAAACAGCGGCTCTCAAACTACAAGTCCATCCTGGGCCCTCTGAGGACGCTTCAGGTTAGGGTGAAGGCAAAGGTGGACAATACAGGCTATTACAACCCCACTGTTTACCTCCCAGCTTAACTCCAACCAAAGATGATTATTTCTTCTGGGCACCTATTATTGTCTAACACACCCTATATTTTTTTTCGTAGAGCTGATATCTACCAGGCTATACCACCTCTGCGAACACAGTAGGCAGAAAAGCCCCAACTATGCAGACAGCACACACCCAACTGATGTCCGGGAGCCACGGGACTCCTCCCATCCCCGTCCCTCTAAGCTCCACAATTCCTGTGGCTTTGCCACCAGGCCTCGCCGAGGGACAGCTCTGGGGTACCATGACCCCTCTTGCCTATGTCAATCTTAAGCAACCTTCTGGTTAAGAGAAAAATAATTCTCCCACTGTGGTTCTCCACCCTCTCCCAAGAATGCTTCTCCTCTTTAAAGGGACATTGGGAGGAGGTTCCAGGGAGGAGGGACAGTCCTTTCTGGAGCACCAGGGCTAAAATGAGTCCCAGAAAAGTCCTCGATGCCTCCCAGACTTCTCTCTCACCTATGCCTCGGTGCCTGCCAGCATCTACGCTCATCACCCCTGAGCGTCGGCTGCCCACACAGCGCACCATCCGCCCTCCCTGGCCTCCCATTCTGCTCCACAGGCCTGCGGGGAGTTGCCGGCCTGCTTGCAGGCACACCGCTCCTCCGTCTGCTGAGACTGCTGACGCGAGGTCAGCCCACCTGAAAATTGCTCTCCCTGGGTCCAGACGAAACAGCTGGGCATTGATGGAGTTTGGAGAGAAATTAATCAGCGCCAACTGGCAGCAGTGCCAGGCGCTGCCTGGGACCAATCCATCCTAATGAATCCTGGGTTCCCACCTTAATGGCTCCTGACAAGACTAATTTACTCGTGTCGGTGATTAGCATGGCATTATCACCTTAACTGTGGCTCAAGACGCTTTTGGGGTGCTGGGGGTTCTGGCAGGGGAAGTCAGCTCCATGTGTACCAACCTCAGTGACCAAAGGAGGGACAGGGAGGCAAGGGGAGGGGACCCAGCAGGACATCTGACATCTACTCGTCCATCCACTCATCCACCAAGCAGTTGCTGAGGCCCCCTTTGTGCCAGGCACCATGCTTGGCACAGAGATGGAGGCCCAGCTTGTTCTTCTGTCAAATGCAGATCATGCCATCTCTCCAGGACAGTCACTGCAAGTTCTAACAGCAGGCCAAGCACTTGAAGTGCCTAATAGAGGCTCAGGCGGGAGGCTGGCTGTCAACAAACCGTAGCTCACATGAGCTCTCCACGGTCTTGTATGATACAGAGACGCTAAAATCACCGTTAATTATAATGTCAACATTAATAAGATTAATCAGTAAAAATTAATAGTCCAATGGGGAGTTCCACACAAATAGCCACGCTACAGCGTACTGAGGGCTTTCACAGATGCAGACAAAGCCAGCAGAAGGGCGGGCCGGGGAGGCTTCGGAAGCCTGTAAGCACAAGGGACATCTGAGCTGCAGCTTGAAAGAGGAGCAGGACTTTGCCAGGCAGGGAAGGGAAAGGCCACCCCTTGCCAAGGAAACAGCATGATGAGGGCACGGCAGTGGGACAGAGTGCCAGGTGTCGATGCTGGGGGGCAGGGTGTCTGTGGAGAGTGGGGGCGACTCGCTGAGATAAAGAGCTCCACTTCTTCCTGCAGGCACTCGGGAGGCTTCTGGCTGTGGGCGGTTACCACTGTGACAGGAACCCTGCCCCCTCTAGGGCATGGGGTATGAAGGTGGTGGCCAAGGTGCAGGGCCTCGATGCCCTCCAGGATCCCTGCTAGTCCCCCTTGATCAACTTGGTGTCTCCAAAACAGGTTTCATGCTGCCACCTCTGCATTCCTCCCCCAGGGCCAGCCACGGCTCAGGGCCCCAAGGGTCCCCAGCAAATATTCTACATACAGCTCAGGCGGGCAGCTGGGATGGTAAAAACAGGACCCCGGCACAGCACGGGCCTTGCCATTCACAAGCATAGGCACGTACAGCGTCTGTGCCATCTGCAGGAAAGTGCTCTCCTGGGCCCACTCCCTGGGCAGTCATCCCCATCGCCACCAACACCTCGCTCCTGACAAGCCCCAGAGAGAGGAGTGCCTGCCTGAGCCTCCAGGAGGGATGGTGATCGGGACTTGGAGCCAGGCCCCGGGTCCTGCCTTGGAAGATTCCCCTACATGCTCACCAAGTCCAGACATGCACTCCTTCCCTAAGTTCTGGGCACACACCAGGGCAGGGCTGGGCTCTGGGACACAGTGATGGCCAGGCCACCCAGAGGCATTCACAGACCAAGAGGGGAGCCAGAAGAGCAACTGAGTAACAGCAGCATCTCCATGGGGCTAACAGAGAGGATGGCTGGGCCCCGGAAAAAGCAAAGGGGGCAGCACTTAACCCCCAATGGGGAGACCCAGGAAGGCCACCCAGAGGCAGTGGCATCTGAAAGAACCTGGTAAGCGCAGGCTCATAATGTTCCAGGCAGCAGGAACAACAGCTGCAAAGGCCGTGAAGTGGGAACTTGCCTTTCACACTTAGGGAATAGAGGGAGACCAGCACAGATGAAGTAGAGCTGGCGAGGGGGATAGTGGGGTGGGGGTGAGGTCTGACAGGTGGCAGGTGCTGGGCTGCAAACAGCCTGGATACCGTTGAAGAACACGGGCTTTTACTCCATGTGGGAAGGAGGGACTTGAGCAGGCCTTGGAGCAGGCTCTGCCTCAGGCTGGGCAGGGCCATCCACAGGTGGGATAAAAAAGGCCACAGCTTGGGTGAGGGGAGTCAGGGAGAACACTGAGACCTGAAGAAGCTGCTGGGGTAACTGGGCTTGGACCTCGGTGATGGGAGTGGGAGGGCCGAGAGGTGAGAAGATTCTGAGATGATCTTGGAGACTGAGCCAACAGGATGCCCTGAGGGATGGGAGGGGAGGGGAGGGAGAAAGAGAGGCACAGGAATGAGTCCCAGCTTTCGGCCTGGGCAGCTGGCAGGATGGAGCCGCAGCTGAGATGGGGAAGGCTGCTGGTGAGGCAGGAGTTTGGGGGAGGTCAGGAGTCCAGCTTTGGACAAGCTGAGGATGAAGATGTCCCTTTAGACACCAGGCAGAAATGTTGAGTAGAGAGGTGGCTACAGGAGTCTAGAGTCTTCCCTGAGGAGTGGCCCAGGCAGAAAATGTAAAGCTAGGAGTTGTCAGCATATAGGTAGTGTCCAAACCAGGAGGCTAGATGGGACCACCATGGGAATGAGAATGAGGAGAGGAGAGACAAGAGCTGAGCCCTGGGGCCCTCCAATGCTAAGAGGTGCAGGAGGAACCAAAAGAGAGGCTGGAAAGGGGAGGGTGGTATCCTGGAGGAGAAAAAGATCAACCAATTGAAGGCCACAAGGTCTGGGAAGAAACGATGGGATTTAGCAACACAGAGGCTGTTGGTGATCTTGACATCAGCAAGGCTGGTGGGGCATTTCAAGTAGATTCAGGGCCAGGCACGGTGGCTCACGCCTGTAATCCTAGCACTTTGGGAGGCTGAGGCAGGAGAATCACTGGAACTCAGGAGGCGGAGGCTGCAGTGAGCCAAGATTGCGCCACTGCACTCCAGCCTGGGTGACAGAGTGAGACACCATCTCAAAAAAAAAAAAAGTAGATTCAGGTGGTAAGTGGGAGACGGCACCTCTGCAGCACCTGTCCCTCATGCTAAAGGTGTCATGTGACCATTCAGGGCTGATAACCAGGGCCAAGGTGTGGGTGAGGCCAACCAGCCTGACCAGGGACTGAGCTGCTGATCTGCCCTCGCGCCACTCCACCCATTCCAGGCTCTGCTGCCAACACCTGATGTTCACATCTGGAGCAAGACATGCAGGGACGCGGGGCCCTGTCTGGGGAAGCAGGGCGATGTGAACAGACCAGGAGAAGGCAGCACTAGTTAATGACTTCATTTGGCTTCTGTCTTCTCCGGCTGGTAGACGGTCTTCAAAAAGAACATTACACAGAGGGAATTGGAGCCTGAGATAGGTGAGGAGATAGCAGTGAACACGCAGTGTCTGTGAGGGATTTCAGATGGCCATGCTGTGCCCTCCGATTCTGCTCCCAGGCCACTGGCCCCCTGATGGAACGCAGGCAAGAGCATATAAAACGACAAGGCTCAGAAGGTTGGGGGTGGCTAAAAGTCTCAGTCTCTAACGCAGGAGAACACATTCACAGAAGCTACACACAGATAGACCCTGTAGCCCAACTCTACCTCTGATTCTTAAAAGGAACTTTTTAAATGAATTAATGCATAAAAACACTTAGGACACTGCCTTGAACAGTCAATAAATGCTGTTGTTATAATAATTTATGTTATGTGTATATATAGTATGTCGTATATGTTATATTATCATTTTTAATCTATGAGGCTCCAGCAATCAGAATTAGACCCAATGGGTAGTTCCAGGGAGGCAGGTTTCCTGTTACTCTTAGGAAGAATTTTTTCTTCCTGGAACCGTCCCACAGCACAGAGTGAGCTGCCTCGTAGGCCCATGAACTGACCATCACTGGGTGTCTAAAGAGAAACCAGGTAATGACGCCTCGAGCTGGAAGTTCGATCTGCCTACAACTCTGACCTCTGGTGAGCTGACACGTTCAGCCTGGGTTGGGCTCTGCCTCTTGCCCTGGCACTGAGCACCACCCTGGATCCAGCTTATCTGTGTGTTTGTCCGCCCTGAAAGCCCATGGCTGGTAGGACAGCCCAACCCGCCATCCCTGGGCCACACACGGGCCTCCCTTTAGTAACAACGAAACATTCCCAGGTTGGAAGCTTTGGAGGCAGTGGTATTGTGTGTAAACTTCCCAACAATCCAGTGAGGGGACTATCCCATCCCCATTTTGGAGACTGGAACTCTGAGTCAAAGAGTGAATGGTTCGTGAGAGCCAAGTCTTAAAGTTAAGTCTCTAGACCACCCCACTCCCCATGGCAGGCAAAAGGCCAGTCCCCTGGACAAGCTGTTTCAACCTCCCCCTCTCCCTAGCCTGCTGGTGGGAGGCCTGCACCCATGAAGCCCACCACGTCCATGTGAGTCCATACCCACCATCTGCTTGGCCCAGGGCCAAGTGGGTGCCAACACCCAGCAGACGGCTCCAGGCTGGTCTCCTCTGAGGACCTGGAAACAACTGGGGCCAGCCAGGCTACCCCAGCCAAAGTCCACTGGGTTTATCTTTCCAATGCCCACTCATTGTTGAAATGAGGAGATAGAGGCCCAGAGAGGTGCAGTGCTGTGCCCAAGGTCACACAGCGAGAAACAGATGTTGGGCTCCTAACTTTCAGGTGAAAGCTGTGCTGCTCCCATACTGATGCAAAAGGAAGGGAAGAGGCTGGGAGGGCGCTGAGCCAGCTCCGCACCCACCCCCTGCCTAGAGAGATGAGCACAGCTATCTTCCAGCTCACTGAGCCCCCTCTCAATCCTATGGCACCCTGGAGTCAGGGATCAATCCCCACGCTACTAGACAGCCACCCTGCTGTGACTGCCAAGTGCAGCCTTAACAGGGCTTGAGGCCTGGAAGCTGCTCCCGGAGGCCGATCGATGCTGGAGTTTGCAAAAGACAATCAAGAGTCAGAGCCGAAGGCAGCAGGAGAAGGGCCTGCTGGAGGGCTGGCCACTTGGGCATCCAGCCTGGGCTTGTCACCATCAGCACAGGTCATGCAATGCCCACACCTCCACAACCCATCCCAATACATAGGCCTCTGAGGACCCCATGCTCAGAACCTGGCATGCAAGTCACAGATGTGGGGACAGAGTGGGGACAACTCACTTGAGAGGGGCCTTCACTTCCCCCAGCCGGCAGCAGGGTCAGTTAGTGGCCGGCCACACCTCTGCCTCAGTGGCCCACCTGCCCCAAATATATCCCTCCACCACAAAGGGATCTCCCAGAGGTTGAGATTTAAATGGACACGAATGATGATAAACGCTGCTAACAGCACATCCATCTGCCTAGACACACGCACTGTGTGCTGCTCTGTTGGCTCCATGCCAGCCCCACCCCAGGTCTGGGTGGAGAGAGGAGTCACAGGTGAATTCCACCCAAAGAACACAGGTGTGTTACAAGTCCAGTCGCCCACAAATATTGCCCAACCCAATCCAGAGGGGAGCAAATAGCTTGGCAGGGTCCCCAAGGGATGTGGGTACACTCTCTACCCTCAGAAAGGGTCTCTGCCTATGAGAGGGCATTCCAAAAAGGCAGGAACCTTCTTCCTGGGGAGCCCTCAAACACCCAGATCCCCAAACCTTAACCCCAAATGTAGCCTTACAACACAAATCTGTCACTAAAGTAGTAGCCGGTTTCCACAGAGGGCCCCCCCACAGCCCCCATGAACAAAGCGCTACTGGGCCATGGGGACAATCCCCACAGCAAACAGCCAGACACACACCTGCTGTGCCCAGCACCCCTGAAAAAAAAGCCTCTAGCAGGAAGAGTGAGAGGCGCTTCTCACAGGCCCCCACTGACAGCAGGGGAGAGTCTGGGTCCGCGTAAGGCACCCCACTTCAGCAGAGATCGTTGACAAATTATGCATCCACTCTACCAAACACCTACACTGGGTTTTATATGAAAGAGTGTGTACATGACCTATCAGGTGAGCATCTCAATATCTCGCCCCACTCTGAGCCATCATGCCTCATTTTCAAGTTCCAGTGATGCTCCCTAAAGATGCACCATGCTGACCCCTGACGCACTCGGCCTCCGGCACACAGCCACGCCTTTGCACACGTAGAGCAGGCAGACCTGAGAGTGAGAAGCCCCAGATGATAGGCACTTTCCCTAAAGTGACACCAGCGAGAATGACATGACAGAGGAGGACTGTCCGTGGAGGTGGGCAGGCCCTTTTCAGGTGCTGCTGTTTGGCTGCCTGCACACGGGCACAGGTGCCTTCCCATCAGCACAGCTATAAGACAGCTCCTGCAATTCAGCCTCGGTTTCTCGAGAAGCTTCTGGGTCCTAAGAACTGAGCTAGGACCATGGGGCCACAGATGTAGGAGGCAGGCCCTCAGTAGGGGGCCAGACACTGGAACAGACCTGAGTGATGGGGTGACGGGCCGAGCACCAAGATGTTTATAATCACCCCCTAGTTCATGTTTTTTCTAATACCAAAACCAGGCAAACTCAATGCAGAAAACTTAGTAATCACAGAAAAGTGCAAAAGGCCACAAAACACAGTCCACAACAGCTGCCACTTCAAATATTCACAAGGCCTTCAAGTGCAAGAGGAATCCCAACTAGTGCGGGAGTGGAGCATCTGAGGCTCAATGTGATAAACCATTTGACGTTCAGAGCTCCCCTCTGTGGGACTGAGTACCCCGTCCCCGGAGGCATCCTAGTGGGGGCCTCTCTGAATACCATGGAAAATATTCCAAAATCAGGTGGAAGATGACCTCAACCTATAAGATCCCCTTCATTTGTGGGAAGGGATTGCGCCCCAGGCCAGCCGCACGCCCACCAGCCCGTGTCCCCACTCACCCACAGGCGTGTCCTCGCTGATCAGCAGGTATGTATCAAAGAAGTGGTTGGTGAAGAAGGGCAGCCGGTTCACCTGGCCTGGAAGTCAGAGGACAAGAGCATCAGCCAAGTACCCCCCATCAGCTTTACACACTCTATAAGGTGACACAGGGTGAGGGCTGCAGTGGGCACTGAGCCTGTGTCCATGGCCATGGTCAACTTCCCAGGACCCTGGAAGTCACTATCCTGCCTCAAGGCAAGTGAGGGACAATGCCAGTAGGTCGGCAGGCACCTGTCAGGTGTGTGGCGAGTGAGGCCGCCTGCCACACGTGCCTGCTGAGCATGGCCCACATGGAGCAAGCACATGACAGGGGCTCCCCAGGCAAAAGACAGGATTTAGAAGCCTCTGTATGAAAAAAATTAGTGTAAAATAGCTCATTGATCTTTTACATTGATTATATATTAAAACGATTATATTTTGGATATATTGGATCAAGTAAAATATATGATTAAAATGAATTTCACCTGTTTCTTTTTACTTTTCTGATTATCATTTTTTTTAAGACAGAGTCTCACTCTGTCACCCAGGCTGAAGAGCAGCAGTGTGATCACGGCTCACTGCAGGCCTGACCACGCAGACTAAAACAATTTTCCCACTGCGGCCTCCCAGTTAGCTGGGACCAGAGGCATGCCCCAGGCCAGGCCATTTTATTTTATCTTATTTTATTGTATAGATGCGTTGGGGAGGGTCTTACTATGTTGCCCAGGCTGGTCTCCAATTCCTGGGCTCAAGCAGTCCTCCTGCCTCGTCCTCCTAAAGTGCTGAGATTACAGGCGTGAGTCACCACACCTGGTCTCTTTTTACTATTCTACTGTGGCTCTTAGAACATTTAAAATCACATGTGGCTTGCATTGTCTTTCTATTGGGCAGCGTGGCTCTAGCAGAATATGAGCTCTGCAAGGACAGGGCTTGGTTGACGGCTGGAACCCCGGTGCCCAGAACAGGGCCTGACACTTAGATGGCCCACAGGATGATCTGGTATGTACAGGAATAGCCAGCTGATCCCACAGAATAATAACAATGATGATAACAGCTGCCATCTCAGGAACCCCTTCTCTGTGCCAGCTATTTAAACCACCTCACTCAATCCTGATGGCAAGGCAGGGGAAAATGAGAACTCCAGGGGATAAGTAACATGCCTTGCTTACACAGCTGGCAAGTGGCGCTGGCCATCCAGGAAGCCAGACCCCAAAGCTCGTGCTGTTAACCATGTGCTGCTCTGTGATGGCTTCAGAGGGGGCTGGGGCTGGAGGCGGTCAGGGTGATACCCACATGGGCTGGGGAGCTTAGCACCTATGAGAAGCCCCCACTCGAAGCTTCCCTGAGGCTGACTCCCCCTGTCCCCCCAGCTTCTCCTAGGGGCCTTCAGTTGGCAAGTGAGGGCACTTCCCCTTGGTCCCTCCCAACCAGGAGGCAGCTGGTTTAGCTGGAAGTGGGATTGTCATTGTGCAGCACCTGCCATCGGGGGGGCACCGGCTCAGCCCTCCAGGGGCCCTGAGCATGGGCATATGGGGCAGCTCTCTCTCCCTCCCTTTCTGCTGACCCGGGCTCCCTCAGAGGAGTGCCAGGCTCCCAGAGGGTGAGAAGGCTGGCATCTGGGTATGGCACTTCCTCCTCCAGCCCAAGATGCCTCCTAGTTGGGACCAGGCAGAGCTGGGAGACTCTGGCCTCTTTTCCTCCTCCCCACCTCGATGTACTCAGGCAGACAAGCTGATGCCATTTCTAGTCCCTCATTCTGCCCGCTCTCACTTCCTGGCCAGGACCGATGGCCCTTCTGCCTTCATTTGCCAAATTCCTATTCACCCTTCAAATCTCATTTCCATTGGCCCTTCTTCCAGGAAGCCCTCCCCGACCACCCCAAATACTCACATGCACCCATGAACACACCTCCCCACTCTCATGTCAGGAGCACAACAGCCTCAGATAGAGGCAGTGGTCAAGGGCCTCACCTTTTTTGAAACCCCCCTGTGCCTCTTTCTAGCCATATGACTGTCCTATGTCGCAGTTTACCCATGTGTAAAATAGTCATAACAATAGGACTTCATGGCTAACCTGAGGATTAAATGAGACGACATACACAAAGTGCTTAGCGCTGTGCCGCTGGCACACAGCAAGCACTCCATAAATGGTTGCCAGTATTAACATTGGTATTAATAAAGATGCCGCCTTTGCAGCCCACTGGAAGGCTTTTGATCCCTGCTGGGGGCCTTGGGCTCAGGATACAGGAGAGCAGGACGCAGCCCAGCCGAGGTAGATGAGTGCCCAGAGAACTCAATAGCTGGTTTGGGCTGGTGAGGCTAGGAAACCAGTGAGGAAAAATAAAATCACCTGCAGTGGCATCGTTCGTTTTTAAATTTTACTTTACAGGGCCTGCTGATAATCAGTGGCTGGGAGCTCTGCACGGGCAGCTAGGCAGACTCGGGGACGTGGGTGGCCTGCCACATAACAAGCAGTTCCCGTGTTCCCAGAGCAGGCCCACCACAGGCGGGGCAGACAGGTGACTTATTCTCAAAGCCACTGTTAAAGCGCAGTAGCTGTGTGCTCAGGAGCTTTGGGGCCTCCAGCGACGCGGGAATGTAAGTGGATGTGGAAGGGGAGGGGTGGGGGTGATTTCTTCGGGGGAAGGAGAATCCCAGCTTCCCAAGTGTAGGACCCCTTGCTCTGTCTCAGGCCCCACATGGCCCACGCCATTGTGTGTCGGTGGCTTGTGAGCACTGCCCTGAGCCCTCTCCCACCCTCTCCCACCCTCCCCGCCACCCCCACTGCCATTCCCCAACTAGAGCCTGCAAAGGTAGACCAGGCGGGCATGTGCCTGCTTTACTTAGTTCCAGCACCCTAAGGGGCCTGAGGGGAGAGGGGAGAGAAGGGCGCAGAGAGGGCACAGCGTTCCAGCTGCCTGCTGAATGACAAGAATTTCCCACACACAGGGGTAAACACAGGCTGGGTGGTGGCATGGAGGTGCCATCCAGGGGACCTGATCTGGGACTGAAGGGACGTCGGTGTGCTTGTATGGGGAAGGTCCCCACTGGATCACGGCGGCCCAAGCCAGGAAGCATGAACTTCTCTCTGAATTGCGGGGTGGGGGTTCCTCTGAGGGCATGAAGAACCCAGTCAAGTGGAGGGTCCAGATTCCAGCCAGGCCAGCCTGAGTCCACGCCTTGGCTGCCTCCCCAGACCTCGGGGCAGGGGTGGGGGCTGAAGGCGCAGTGGCTGTACTGAGATTCCGGCTGGAGAGAGCATCAGAGTCCCCCTGCCAGTCGTCCCTTGACAAGGAAGGCGCACTAGACAGGGAGTGCAGGGATAAATTCAAGGAGTCAGGGATTTTGCGTGCTCTGCCACTGCTGCTGGGGAGCTTAGGCAGATCCCTCTCCTTCTGCCTCGCCCTCTGCCCCATTTTCCAGCCTCAGGATGGGGACAAAAAGCTCTGCCCTGCGCTCCAGTCCTGCCTCCCAGCCACAGGTGTCCTGTGCACCTTGGTCACTGTTGGGGTGGCTGCAGCGTGGCCCACAGGAGCCCCAGGGGACAGGAGCCTGACATGGTGTCAGGTGGGGAAGCCAGGTGGCCTCATGGTCAGGCGCATGGGTCCCCACCCAGCGCCTGGGGACCGAAGGAGTGACCCAGCAGGATCCTCGCTGGCTGGTCAGTCTAGGATGGGATGGGGCAGGCCTGCCCAGGCCTTCGCTTCCTGCCTCCCCAACCAGCCCATGGATGAAGGAGAATTGCTAGAGTACATTGAGGCCAGAGGGGAGAAGGGCAGGAGGCTTGAAAGAGAGAAGACAGGCTGGCAAGGGGTTTTGACAGCCCTGAGCCCTACCCATCTCTGACTACCAGGGAGGGGAGGAGAGATCAGCTGGGGCGACGGGGTCAGGTGGAAGCAAAGTGGCGAGGGCAGTGTGGTCTGGTCTGGGGCACAAGTGAAGGGCTAGGTCGGGGCGGGTGTCTAGAGGGTGGCCTGAGAAGGTGATTCAGTCACTCACTCTCCCCCAGTCCCTAAAGTCAGCCACTGCCCCAGCAGGCCAAAGGAATAGCACTGGCTGCTTCAGATACGGACCAGGAAGAGGGGACTATGCTAAGCAATGAGGGAGAGAGGGACCCTTGTGCGTATGGCAAGCACATAGTCCACATGCAGGCCGACCACACGCGTTTTGGCATAGAATTGCTAGATGACCTTGGGCAACTTGCTTAGCTTCTCTGTGCCCCATTTTGCTCCCCTTAGAGAAAGATTACTTCTGATAATAAAGGAGCCAACGCTTAATAAGCACTTATTCTGTGCCAGTCAGTATTCTAAGTGCTTGATGTATAGACTAATCTATTTGATCATTTCGACGACCAGAGAAGGAAAGTCCTATTATTGTTCCCATTTTAAAGACAAGGAACTTAAAGCACAGCAAGGTTAAGACACTCGCCCAAGGGACCCCTTGGCTGAAGTGGGACTGGAAGACAGGAGGTCAGCTCTGACTGTACGCTCTGTTCTTGTTCTCACCCTGAATGCATGAAGCATCTTTCATCTGGAGAGCTCAAGGGGAGACTGCCATGTCTCACAGGGGAAGGCAGCTGAGGGCTTAGCACCTGCTATATTTCTACTGATGTATTTTTTTTTCTTTTTTCATTTTTTGAGACAGAGTCTCGCTCTGTCACCCAGGCTGGAGTGCAATGGCACGATCTCAGCTCACTGCAATCTCCGCCTCCTGGGTTCCAGCAATCCTTGTGCCTCAGCCTCCCAAGTAGCTAGGACTACAAGTGTGTACCACCACCATGCCCAGCTAATTTTTGTAATTTTTGTATTTTTATTAGAGTTGGGGTTGTGCCATGTTGGCCATGCTGGTCTTGAACTTCTGACCTCAAGCGATCCTCCCACCTCGGCCTCTCAAAGTGCTGGGATTACAGGCAAGAGCCACCGTGCCAGGCCAAGTGTATTTCTTTTTAACAGATGAAGAAAGTGAGTGGAACGGAATGGGGGAGGGGGGTGGGTCCCAGGTGGCAGAGTCCCCAGGGAGGCTGAAGAAAGTGTCCTGATTCCCACCGTCCAGTGAACATGGAGGTCAGGGCTGCTCTCAGGCACCCCTGATTAAAACCTCCCACGTGGGGCGGGGGGAGCAGGGTTGGAGGGGTGATATCCTGCCAGAAGCCCGCATGGAGGGTAAGAGACCCCTGCTTTGTACAGCCTTGGGCCAGTACTTCTCCAGGGTTCGGTGTCTCCTCTGTAAAATGTGCTGGGAGTTAAGAAAACGCCTGAGGCTGTCTTGCACTCTGAGAGTCTTTGAGACTGTGCTGTGCTCCTGGGTTGCCTGGATGGGAGTGAGCTCCCCACCACAGGGGGGATTCCAGTAGGGATCCCTCCAAACATGGAGGCAAGGAGAGGGGATCCTCGAGGGACACTCAGGCTGCAGGACGCTAGCAACACTCCAACAAGCACGAGGCTGCAGCGGCCTCCAGAGACTCCGCCTGGCTCCCTGCAGAGGGAGAAGGAGCTGGCCCCCCATAGGAATGTGTGTGCGTGTGTCACCAGGTACACGGTGCCGACGGCTCTTCTCTGGGGATGCCATGGCCCCCGGGGATGCCACGTCAGGAGTGCCTGCTCTCCTGGCCTGCCTTCAGTGCAGCCCAGGACTGCTTTGCTCCCCACCACCTGCTGTCCAGGGGCCAAGCGAGAAGCGAATGCCCAGGCCTCTTCTAGCCTCCTCCATGGGCTCTGGAGCTGGCACTCAGAGCGGGCTGCTGCAAGGCCAGGAAAGGAGGGCAGAGGGGAAGCCTCCCGGCTGCGATTCCTTTGCTCAGACTATGCCCTCCAGCAGGATGCCCTTCTTCCTGCTCACCTAGTTTAAAACTACTTCTTGGTCTTCACAGCCAGATCAAATGCTGACCCTTCTGGCTGGGTTTCTGCTGTCCCCTCAGGCCCAGTTCATCTTTTCTTCTGATGGACGTCCCTGGAGCCGCGCCCATCCTTCATTACCACTCTATTCACCCTGCAGTATAGGAAATCCTGCGTGTGTCTTTCTCCCCTGCCAGGCTCTGAACTTCGAGAATAAGTTATTTCCTCCATTCCCCCAGAGCTGGATGCAGTAGGTCACACACGGTGCAAATAGTAGGTGCTCAGAACACAGCCATGGAACTGAACAGAGCTGTGGCCAGTCCCTGCACCCCAGGAGGAGGACGGTTTGCGGTCACAGGTGCCTCCTTCCCTTAGAGCTCACGTATTTCTCAAGGCTCCTCCCATTCCCTCTTGTGTCCCAGGCTTTGGGGACAGCTGGTATTTTCAGCCCTGTGAGAGCTGCAGAAGGCAACCGAGGCCCAGAGAGAGAAGTAGGTGCCTCAGTCCCACAGTAAGGCAGTGTCTCCAGAGTCCCAGAGCACAAAGCTGAACCACCAGCCCCAACACCCTCCAGCCTGGCCTCCCGTGCAGAGGCTGCCTGTGGAGTAGACACAGGGAGGACTGGACTTACCCCAGCATCCAGAGATCAGCACCAAAAGCCAGGCCACGTGGCAGCTGGTAGCAACATGGCACCCCATGGCTCCTGGGGACACAAAGAAGGAGAAGAGGATGAGAAGTCTCCTGGGCAGCAGGGGGTCTGCTCCTCAGCCCCTCCCACCTCTGCAGCTCCAGAGACAACTGGGGCTTGGAAGGGAGGAGAAGGAATCAAGTCAGACGGAGGGTTTGGGAGCACATGGGAAAAAAGAGAGGGTCTGTATCATTTGGTTTTAACATTGTTCAATCCTGGGTATAGCACAGTGGCCTGTGAAACACTGGGGCTGGGGCCTATCGGGTCCTCTTTGCCCTCGTGGGGACTGGCTGTCCTGCAAGGGAACTCTGGGCAAAGAGTGACATATTCTAGGCTCAGTAGATGGAGGGAGGGGCTGCTGCCTTCAGCCTCCAGGACGACATCCCCCAAGAGTGACAGAGCCTGGTTATCCTGGGGACAGCATTGAGGAGATGGGCACTGCCTGGGAAGACAGAGGTCTAACAGGAGGCTTGACAAGTCCAACAAGCCCAAGCCCACCACCAGCGCCCAATGAGCATAGCTCTTCCTGTTTTTCATTTTTTATATTCACCATATTATCCCATAACCTTGTATATGAAGGGATGCAGCAGACCATGGTGTCCAAAGAGGCACAGAGAGGGGAGGTGACCTGCCCAGGACCTCACAGCAAGTCTGTGGAGGCTAAAGCTGAATTTTGAAGGGCTCAGAGCTAAGCTCTAGTGAGATCTGGGGCTCAGCTGACAGAGGTTCTGTAAGATCAGATCCCATTTCTAAGGGTGGCTGGGAGGGTAGACAGCTCTCTCCCACATGGCAGCAGCCCCCACTCTGGTCCCATTCCATCAGGGCCCTGGTCCTCCAGCGGCTCAGAAGCAGGCCTCCCTAGAGCCCAGCAGTGACACCAGGGGGACCACGCTCACCAACCAGGAATCCTAACCTCCTACAGAACTGTCTGCCTTGGTAGTGCAGGGCCGGACTCACACACATCAGCCTTCAGTGTGTACCTACTGTGCATCTGGCCTGGGGGGGTGTCCATCTCCCTGGCTCACAAAGTAGGGTTAGAGCCATTCGGCAATTTGTTCAGAGACCTCCAGCTAGAGACCAGCAGCAAGACCCAAGCTGGTGTACTATCTCTCTTGTCAATAAGTGACCAGGAAAGACACAGGGCAGTGAATGGAGCTGGAAGAAAGGACTTTTGGAGAGACTTCCACATCTCTGCCAACATATAGGGGTGAGGGATTAAGAAAGAGCTGAGAGCCCAGAGCCCTTAATTCTGGACTTGGAGGGGCCCCAATCCCTCTCAGCCCACATCCCCAGTGAACAATGACGTGACCCTACCAGATGGTTCCTGACCAACATAACATACAACAGTCCAGTCCACAGTCCCCTTTTGCTTTCCTTCTAATATTATAATTAAAATATCCTAATTACAAAGCATGCAATAGTCATTTGAAGAATAAAACATTCTTTTTCTTTCCTTCTTTTTTTCTTTCTTTTTTTTTCATTTTTCTTTTTTTTTTGGACAGAATCTCACTCTGTCACCCAGGCTGGAGTGCAGTGGGGTGATCTTGGCTCACTGCAACCTCCACCACCTGGATTCAAGTGATTCTCCTGCCTCAGCCTCGCGAGTAGCTGGGATTACAGGTGCGTGCCACCAAGCTTGGCTCATTTTTTTTGTATTTTTAGTAGAGACGGGGTTTCACCATGTTAGCCATGCTGGTCTCGAACTCCTGAACTCAAGTGATCCACCCGGCTCAGCCTCCCAAAGTGCTGGGATTACGGGTATGAGCCACCATGCACGACAAAACACAAAAGATTCTAAGACGTATTTGCATAATAAGGGGCAACTCTTCCCCTACACATCCTATTGAGTTTCTGAATATTAACAGCCTATCACAGGGGTTGCAAACTGAAATGCCTACAAGGCCAGCAGGGAATTTAGATGAGGGTGATGCTGGGTGGGTGGGGATGATGGCCAGTTGGAGGCCACATGCTCTCTATTGAAAAGTGGCAGCTGTTGATGTGTTTCAGCCAAGAGGGAATGTGGGCCCAGGGTGGCAGAGCCTCTGATTTTTCTCAATGAAAAACTAGAAATCAGGCTTTTCACATGAATTCAATTTTTAAATGTTGGCAAATAACTCAATTTGTAAGGAACACTTTGTGAGTCAAACATGACCATGGCCAGAGTGGGCAGGCAGGGCCTGGCATGCAGGGCCTGGCATGCATCCTACCAGGCCTTTCTCTGAACCCAAGAAATATGTTCCCATTACACACATGTATGGAGCCGTGAGGGTACTGTTTACTTTGAGAATAACGGAGTTACCCTCTACATACAAGCAACTTGCTTTTCACACATCAAGAAATTCCGCAGATGGCACTCCAGGCCAACATTGCTTAGAATTACCTCTTTCTATTTAGGAGATAATAATAGCTCATGGTATGGATGTTTCCTAATGGAGACTTCATCCCTTACCGATGGGCATTTGGATGTTTCCAGATTCCCGCCCCCGTGAGCAATGCCACCGCGAACATCTCTCTGTACATAATTGTGTTGGGATTTGGCTCTTCCGTTTGGTTCTCCAACCGTGGGAGTGCTGGGTCAATTAAATACAACCCGGAGTGTGTATGTGAACTTTTACTAGACGCTGCCATATTATCTTCTGGAAAAGGCTGTGGCAATTCGCAGTCCCGCCACCAGTATATGAGGGGGCCTATGTGCCCACCTGGAAGTGATCCCTCTTTTAAATGGCTGCCAATCGGACACATGAAAAATGGTATAGCATTGCTGCTTTAATTTGCATTTCCCTAACTACTAGCAAGGTTGAGCAAGATGCCTTTCTCTAAACGTTCAAACCACTTTCCATCTGTTATCTTGCGTTACCCTATCATATCCTGCAAAGAAGCTAGCCAGCAGCACTAGCATTATCCCTGATTTACAAGTGGAGAAACCGAGGCACTGGGCAATTAGGTGACAATCTGACATCTCACAGTGAGTGAGTATCTTCTACAGAAAAAACTCCAGCCCTCTGCCATTCCAAACCAGATGTCATGAGAATTAAACAACATCTGCTAAGAACATCATCCACAAATAGCTGAGGAGAGCACGCCATTCTGCTGGGTGTTGCAGGAAGTTTGCGGTGGAAGGAAGGGAGGAAATGAACACTTGTTAGGCAATCCCACAGGCCAAGGATTTTCACAGGTATTATTTTTACTCAAACTTCCAAAATAGCTCTATGAAGTAGGTCTTCTTGTCCCCATTTGATAGACGAGGACATTGAGGCTCAGAGAGGTCACTCTAGGATTGACCAGGTGTGCCTGAGTCAGAGTCTCCTGCTGTTTCCATCACACCATGCTGCTGCTCCCGTTTCCTGACTGTGTAAAAGGGGAAGACATGACCCCTCCCTCATGGAGCATAATATCCATCACACAAAAAACACAGGGTGAATATCTGCCAAGAGGTGAGCGCCTGCACACACATATGTGCATAATGCCTTTCGCTTTCCACAGTGCGAGCTCAGGCTCCAACACTGCCAGGCACACTGGGCCTCCAACCTCTCTTCTTAAGTGCCCTTCTCCTTTCCCCATCTGAGGCGATCAGACTGCCTCAGTGCCCAGATCCAACAGTCAGGGGTAGATGCACACAATCCTAATTCTGCAGGATTGGCAGGGACTGCCTCCAGAGCATCCGGAAGCAGGGACCATCTCAGCTCCATCCTGACTCTGCCTCCATCCTCCCCATAGGGCGAAGTGGCACCGACACTAGGTCAAGGGGACACAGGCTCCAAAGGGTAAAGCAAAGCAGCTGGGCCTGAAGGGCTCCACCCTGCTGCTGGGTTTTCCCTGAGGTCACAGATCTTCTTCCTCTGGCTCCTCTGGCTATGGGAGGAAAGCAAGGCCCAGAGAGAGCAGAGGCTGATGCCAGCAGGAAGAGACAGACTCCTAAGCCCTGACCTCCAGCCTCGGTGTGGTGAGCGACGCTGCTTTGCCTGCTGGCATTCCTCAGTAGCGGGGCCGCGGCGAGCAGCATGGGTCCCCAGGGAGAGCCTGACCTCACTCTGCTCTGTGCAATAGCTGCTTCCCCAGCCTCCTGGCCTCCTCACCTCCCATTCAGCATAGCCAAGTGGCTTCCTCCACCATCTTCAGGCCCACCCTTAGGATGGGGCCTGAGCTCCCACCAACCCTCATGTCTCCCCACTGGATCAGGAAACACAGACACACCCTTCTGTGCTGGGCTTCCTGCTTGGACCTGGGATAGGTGCCAGAGACCTGCTCCAGAGGTAGGGGCAGGGCCACAGCCAGCTGCCCCCAAATCTCTCAAGTGCTGGCTTAGAGCCCTCCTCCTAAGAAGACACACAGCCAGGCCCCAAAGCCCTCAGACTCCAATTCCCTACATCCTTCTTCATGCCAAACTTTGTGCCAGGCACAGTGGGGGACATAGGGCCATGAGAACATACAGCCGTGACTGGAAACATGTGCTAGGTTTCAAATAAGTGAAACAGACTGTCACTGCCCAGGGCCGTCAGGAGAGAGAAAATCCCAGGGCTCCTAGCTTTCAGGGCTCAAGCTATACACACGTCAGATTCATAATTCTAACATTTACTGAGTCTATATTCTATGCCAGTCATTGTGATATACAATGCACTCTACATGCTGGGGCTCAGAGAAGCTAAACAACTTGCTCAAGGTCACACAGCTAATAAGTGTCAAGTCTGGATTTGAACTCCATTCTGATGGCCATCATGACCAGGCTCCCAGCCTCAGCCCCAACCCTTGCTGAGCTCAGACATGTGACCCAGGGGAGGGTCCTGCAGAGGCGCCTGATAGGAAGTCTTTGGGCAAGACCCTGTGGCATCTACTCAGCGAGCCCAGTGAGAATTCCAGCATGCTCACAGCCAAGGTACGTTGGGCCAGCAGGAGGTAAGCTGCACATGCCAGGAAGAAGGCGGATGGCTAGGGTGGTGGTGGGTGGGCTCCGGTTTCATCTGCCCTCCCAGGCTGTTGGCAACTCACATGCATTGCCCCTAGAACCAGTAGCAATCGGAGAATGCATGCTCCATCCGGGGTGAGCAAGTCTCCCCGCTCCTCACCCGCTACTGCTTCCCTCCACCACCTTCCCCTCAAGGTTGACACCTTTGTCCCTGGTGGAAGTTGACTACGAATTTCTCAGATTTAGGGCAGCAGCCCCACCCACATTAACCACCTTCTCCTGTCACACCAGCTCTGGGATGAGGGCTGGCTAGGGAGGCTCTGAGAGGTGGTTCAGTGACAGCATCCATGGAGTCACCCACATAGGAATCACCCCCCCAGTCACCACCAAGTCCAATCAAATCTCAACTTACACCACAGAGAGCCACTGAGCTGCAAGGGGAGGCTTTCGGCAGTGGGAGATCCAGCTGGGTCTGGCCACACTGCACACGTCTGCCCTGACAGGCCCTACTGTGTGCTAGACACTGTGCTAGGGCTTAGGGACACAGAAGGGAACAAGGTAAAGCCCGCACCTTGGGGGAGCTGAGACTGCCTGGGAGAGACCAACCCCAATAGAGCAGGTGGGTGAGTCATCCAGAATGTCGGGAGCGGGGTGCCCTGGGAAAGAAGGGGCAGCGCAGGAACCAGCTGAGGGTCACTGGGGAGGTGACACTTGAGCGCGCACTCGCAGGAGAGTTGGCCATGTGGATATCTGGGAGGAATGCCTTCCAGGCAGAGGGAGTGTCCTGTGCAAAGGCCCTGAGGCAAGACCGTGCCTAGTGTGCTCGAGGAGCATGAGGAGGCCAGTGTGGCTGGAAAGGGTACACAGTGGGAAGAGCTGCAGGAGATGAGGGCAGAGAGATCTCAGGGGCCATCATGGACACTTTGTAGGCCACTGATTGTGAGGAAACATGTGATATGAATAACCAGTTTTCAAGGAGCACCCTGGCTGCTGTGATGAGGATACACTGTAGGGCGTATGGGCGAGAGTGGCTAGACTGGTGTCCAGGCTCCTGCCGGGATGCAGGCAGAGATGATGGGCTCCAGGTAGCAGGGCGGTGTGGGATCTGGCAGATTCTGGGCATATGTCAAGGTAGAGCTGAGAGGGTTTTCTGCTGGTGAGGATGTGACTGTGCAAGAATGAATCGAGCCCAAGCACCTGGGAGGATGGCATTGCCATTAGCTAGGACAGGAGAGGCTGCAGGTGGAGCTGGCTGAGGGACAAGATCAGAAGTTCATTTGAGACATGGCGAGTCTGGCATGGCTGTTGACAACCAAGTAGCAACAGTGGGTCGGCAGCTGGACATGCTCAGCCAAGGTCCAGGCCGGGCAGGAAGCAGAAGTGTGGGAGCCACCAGCAGGGAGGTGGCGCTTACCACCGCCAGAGAGGCAAGATCAGCAGGGCTCCCACACCCCTGAGCTGAGGCAGCCGGGCGGAGAAGCAGTCCACCTTTGAAAATTGTCCAAAGAGCCTGAAAACGCATATCCCCTGTGGCCCAGCAATTCCACCTCCAGAAGCTCAGCTGAGGAAATCGCCATGGCTGTACGTGGACACCAAGCCACAGGGATGTCCACTGCTGCGTTACTTATGACAGATACCCAACAGGGGACTGGTTCAACTGTGGGATGTCCCTAGGAAGCAACAGGGGATGGTGTGTGGATTCCTAGTGTGTGAATGTGTGCAGGGGAGTGTGCACATACGGCACTGTGGGGTGAAGCTGGGGTGTTGTGTGAGTGGTGAGGTCATGGGAAATTTTATTTTCTTCTACCTAGTTTCTGCATTCCGCCTAGCTTCTATAATAAGCATTCAACGTGTTGGTATCAGTGGCCTCGCTTACGTCCACCCTACCAAAATCTTGCCACAGCCTGTGAACACGTGGACAACCCTGATATGCGTTCTCTCCCGCACTCTCCTGATCCTCCCTGAAGCCCAGAGTCCCAGGTGCAAACACCAGGGGAGACTCTGGGAACTGGGAGGGTCCTCGGCGGTCCTCTGACTGACACCCCTCCCTAGGCTGCTAGCAGACATTTCTAGGGACATGGAGCTCCTTTTACCCTGGGCAGTGGGTCCCAGCTTGAGAGGCCCTGCCTCTCCATCCCCTGAGTCCAGCCCCACTGGGTCTTTCCTCGCTAGGCCAGGAGGTCAGATTGCTCCCACCACCAGGAGGGCTCCCTCATGCTTCACCTGCAGGCAGCCACGAGCAGCAGAATGGGCTAAACCCCAGGCTCGGAGACAAGGCCCAGGGCTGGCGCTGGGCCACATACTGAGGGGTTCTCCTTTCCCCAGTAGAAGACCAACAGTGTGAAAGAAAAGCTTGTGCCTGAAAGCGCACAAACACACACAGTCACACACACCACATACACACACACATTCTGACACACTCACCTTTACACACACTCACACACCACACACACTCACACACACTCAAACACACACACTCACCCACACACACTCTCATACACTCACAAACACCACACACAGTCTCTAACACACACACTCACTCATACACTTACACACACACAGCCTCACACACACACTCACATGCTCTCACACATACTCAAACACACCACACACAGCCTCCCACACACACTCACCCACACACTG
>NW_012104142.1:2816932-2828452 GCF_000951045.1 Mandrillus leucophaeus | reverse complement strand
ACACACACACACTGTACACACACACACTCTCACACACCCACACACTCACATGGTCTCACACATACACACACCACACACACTCGCCCACACACTGCACACACACACTCTCTCTCAAACTCACACCCACACACATCCTCTCGCACACACACTCTCACACCCACACACTCACACACACAGCGCACACACTCACCCACACACACTCTCATACACACATACCCACACACTCTCACACACACACTCTTTCACACAGTCATCCACACACCCACACACACCACTCTCTCAAACACACACCCACACACTCACACTCACACACAAATACATACACTGCACACAAGTCTCTCACACACCCACACACTCTCTCACACACACACTCTCAAACACACTCACGCACACACACTCTCAAACACACTCATGCACACACACTCTCAAACACACTCATGCACACACACTCTCAAACACGCTCATGTGTGCCCACTCTCTCACACACACACACACACAATTGTGTTCTGCCACTCCCTCCAGGAGATGCATCCACAAAATGCCCTCACTCCACCCCACTGTACAACCCTGGAGGGCCCCTCCTTCCTGTCCCACTCCTTTGCCCAGGCTGGAGGAAGCCAGATTCCTTGCAAAGCTCCCCATGACCTGTGGGGGTTTCACCAAACACCTCTGAATCCCAGAAAAAAAACCTAAGATGAAGACTGTTGAAGCCTGGTGTCCTAGACTGGAAAGCCACATTCCTTGTGTCTGCTGGAGCAAGGCACACTCCCCTCTTTTGGGAAATAGGCAGTTCTGGGCCTAACTCCCGGGGCAGGGCCCCCACCGTGACTGTCTCCCATCTCTTCCTGCAGCCCGCTCAGGAGGTACAATGGCAGAGGGCGCACTGCTGCCTGCCAACAGGCAACGCCTCCTGGCCCAGCAGGCAGGGGGACACGAGAGAACAGAGCAGGGGGAAGGAAAAGGGCAGGAGGGGACATCTGGGCAGTGTTTCAGTTTTTCGGGAGTGAGAGATTTTCACAGCAGGGTGCCACAATTTAGTTTGAACTGTTATGAATTCCCATAAAATCAGATGCACTCAACTTTGAATAGAAATACTGAAATGTGCTGCAGAAATCAAATACAATTTGGGGATTATTCACCACCGCTACACACAGAGAGTTTCGTGCGTGCAAGAAGGCGCCTGCAGACGACACCATTAGAGCTGCTAATGGCCAAGCCCTTGTAGGCCACCGATGACCATGCTTCAAAGCCCACACTATCCAGGCCACCACCGGGGAGGCTGCTGTGATGGAAAAAGGAGACAAGACCACCTCATGGCTATTCTGTTCTTGTGCCCTCCTCTGAATCCCTCCCAGAAGCTTCCATGAAGTGGTGCCTGGGGTGGGAAGGGAGGGGACGACCTGAGACCCCCAGGGTGGGGAGCCACAGGCATCAGCCTCCCCCATGTGAAGCCTGGTGTCTCTGAGTTCCCCTCACCGACTCTTTTAAAAATATCATTCAGCAGAAGACATATTTTATTTTACTTTATTCTTTTGGGGAGCAATGTACGGACATAGTAAATAACTGAAAAAAGAGTGTACAGCAGGAGGCCAGTCTCCTGTCTCCCTACCCCACGTCTCCTTCCCAGAGGCAACCCTTAAGGTCTCATTCCAGAAGTTCTATATATTCATATGAGCACATCGGCCCCTCCCTCTCTTTAAAGAAAATCCGAGTTGTACTCATGCTATCCGACTCCTAGCTTTTTACATGACCATCTATCCTGAGGACTGTTTCACTTCAGTACATACAGAGTTGCTTGTTCTTTTTAGCAGCTACAGGGTGTCCTTCTATAGGGGGGACCATACTTTAACCAGTCCTCTGCCAATGGACATTTAGGCTGTTTTTTTTTTTTTTTTTCCTGTCACCCAGGCTGGAGTGCAGTGGCGCAATCTCGGCTCACTGCAACCTCCGCCTCCCAGGTTCAAGTGATTCTCCTACCTCAGCCTCCCGAGTAGCTGGGAGTACATGGGAGTACAGGCGCCCACCACCAAGCCTGGCTAACATTTTTGTATTTTTAGTAGAGACAGGGTTTCATCATGTTGGTCAGGCTGTCTCGAACTCCTGACCTCAAATGATCCACCCACCTCAGCCTCCCAAAGTGTGGGGATTACAGGCGTGAGCCACCATGCCCGGCCTAGGCTATTCTTAATCTTTCGCTTTGACGACGAAAGCCATGACAAATATCTTTGTTCCTATGTCTGTGCGTAGTGGTGCATTTAGAAGCACGAAATTTTCATATTTTCACAGCTGTTGGCAAGTTGCCCTCCAAAGAGGGTGCACTAAGTTATACCCCCTCCACCACCAACAATGAGGAAAAAGTGGTTTTCCCACAGCTTTGCCATCACTGGGCTCTCACCTTTTTTTTTTGAGTTCCAAAAAGACAGAGGAGGCTTCTGATCCTCATATCCCCAGGCCCCACTGGGCACATAGACAAGAATGGAGTGATCAAAGTCAGCTTCCTCCTATCCCCTGGCTCACCAGCAGGGGAACAGCCCACAGACCCCAGCCCAGGCCTGGCATGTTGCTGAAACCTGCACCCACCCTCTCACTGGGGTCACTGCCAGTCACCCACCCTGTGTTCTCCCTGTGCCCTGACTCGGTGGCTCCCTCCACCTGGAGCACTCCCTGGCTCCACCTTTCACATTCCACCTTACAGCTCAAATGCCCTGCATCTATGAAGCCGCCGTGGAACCCTGCTGGAGCAGGAGGCTGAGTTCCCCTCATCCTTACTACATTGTTGGAGGCATCTATCCCAGCTGCGTGGGACAACTGGTCATGCCCTTGTCCTCCTGCTGCCAGGAGACCCACAGATCCTTGCAAGCAGAGTCTACTTCGTCTTATACAGCCATTTGCCCACTAGCATGTGTCTCTAAAATTTAACAGGTCTGGCAGTGAGCTGATTTCTTTCCTAAATAGGTTCCAGTCCTTGCCTTTCCCATCTCAGCACATTCATCTCTATCCAGCCAGTCAGTCACGATACCTTCCTTTGATTAATTCAGTTAACGAACATCTTCCACACACCTGCTAAATACGACTTTTCTCCCTGTCCCCGATCACTGTATTTCAGCCACACTAGCCCCTCTCAGCCTCAAAGCTGCCAGCTCATTCCCACCTGCTGGCCATCACTGGGCTTGATCAGATTCTCGATCCCAGCCCTCCACTCGTCTTCAGAAGAATGACGCATCCACACCCATGCAGGGGTCTCCCCCCTCTCATGCTGAGCTTGACTGTGAGACTCACTTTGGCCAAGCTCCACAGTAGCACAAGTATGCACCTTGTGCAGAGGGACTTGTCTATGGAGCTCTTGCCATTCGACTTGAGAAGAACACACTCCATGCAGACCCCTGGCCCCAGAAAAGTGAGCAGACGGAACCCACGCACAGCCTAGAGTCAAGCTCAGTCATGCCTAGTCTAGATTTGCTGACCCTCCCTCCAGCTGACCCCTGACACATAAGCAAGAACAAATGACTGCTGTGGTGCTTTGCTGTGCAGCTTTATCGAGATAACAATGACTGATAACACTATGGATATGACACCAAAAACACAGGTAAGAAATGGAAAAAATCGATAAATTGGACTTCATCCAAATGAAAAACTTTTGTGCGTCACAGGACACTATCAGCACAGTCAAAACGCAACCCACAGAAAATATCTGCAAATCACATGCCTGATAAGGGATTCATACCTAAAATATAGAAAAGACTCCTAAAACTCAAACAAAACAACCCAATTCAAAAGGAGGCAAATATCTCCACAGGAGATATACAAACAGCCTGCCAGGTGTGGTGGCTGAGGCCTGGAATCCCAGCACTTTGGGAGGCCAAGGCAGGCAGATTGCCCGAGGTCAGGAGTTTGAGACCAGTCTGGCCAACGTGGTAAAACCCTGTCTCTACTAAAAATACAAAAATTAGCCAGGCATGGTGGCATGCACCTGTAGTCCCAGCTACTCAGGAGGCTGAGGCAGGAGAATAGCTTGAACTCAGGAGATGGAGGTTGCAGTGAGCCAAGATTGCACCACTGCACTCCAGCCTGGGTGATAGAGTGAGACTCCGTCTAAAAAAAAAAAAGTAAGCATAGAATTACTGTATGCTCCAGGAATTCCACTTCTGGGAATATACACAAAAGAACTGAAAGTAAAAACTGGAACCTGTATTTGTACACCAATGTCTACGGCATCATTATTCATAATAGCCAAAACATGAAAACAAACCAAGTGTCCTTCAGCAGAAAAATGGATAAACAAAATGTGGTATATCCATTGACATACCACAATGAATTGTTATCCAGCCATGAAAAAGAATGGAGACTGACACCTGCTCCAACGAGGATGAACCCTCAAAACCTGGCGCCATCAGCCAGTCACCAAGGACCACATATTATGAGTTTCTTTATGTGAAATGTCCAGAAGAGGTAAATCTTCCAGGCACCAGGGGTAATGGGGAGGGAGGGAGGGAGGGTAGCTAAAAAGTATGGGCTTGCCTTCCTTCCTTCCTTCCTTCCTAACTTCCTTCCTTCCTTCCTTCCTTCCTTCCTTCCTTCCTTCCTTCCTTCCTTCTTCCCTCCCTCCCTCCCTCCCTTTCTTTTTCTTTTTTTTGAGACACGGTCTCACTCTGTTGCCCAGGCTGGAGTGCAGTGGTGCAGTCACAGCTCACTGCAGCCTCAACCTCCTGGGCTCAAGCAATCCTCTCACCTCAGCCTCCCGAGTAGCTGGGATTACAGGAGCGTGCCACCATGCCTAGTTAATTTTTTTATTTTTATTTTTGTAGACACAAGGTCTCACTGTGTTGCTGAGGCTGGTCTCAAACTCCTGGACTCAAGCAATTCTTCCATCTCTGCCTCCCAAAGTGCTAGGATTACAGGTGTGAGCCACTGTGCCCAGCCAGAGGTATCTTTGTGATATGATGAAAATGTTCCAAAATAGGCTGTGATGATGGTTGCACATATAACCATTGAATTGTACATTTCAATGTGCGTGCCCTAATAACCATTGAATTGTACATTTTAAATGGGCATATTGGATCATATGTGAATAACATATCAATAGAGCAGTTTTAAAAAATTAAAAAATGAATTTAATAAACAAATAAATAAAGCTAGTGTAGAAACCGAAGCTTATCAAATCTAAGTGAGGTACACTGCCAAGTTCACCCTTGGTGCAGACCCCCTTCCAGTCTCCTTACTTCCCCGCAGCCCCCACTTGCCTCCCTGGGCCCCACCTCTCACCCCCAGCCAGAAAGGCAGGCTGGCCTCACCTAGCCCCTCCTGCTGCACCTGAAGTCCATCTCCTGTGGTGATCCAACCCGGGCCAGCCAGCTCATTTGACAGATAAGGGAAATGAGGCTCACAGAGGCTGCCTTCCCTGTCTTCAGACCATCAGTCCAAGAGCCAAGGATGGAAAGGAAGACCCCAAGTCCTGGGCCTGTCCCCCATTCTCTCATAGGATGGCCCTTAGAAAGTCCTGGCCCCCCTCTGAAAGGGCAGGGCAGACTTGGTAACCCCAGGCATTTTCAGCTCTGCTCTTCTCAGCCTGTCGGATGCTGACCCCATCACCACTCCCAAGTTACGACCATTTGCTCAGGGGCCATGCAGGTGGTCGATGGAACCATGGGTGAGGCCAAGGCCACTCCTAGTGGCCGCCTGTTCAACTTCCACTTGCTCATTCACTGCCAGGCCCTTCTGCCCTCTCCAAGATGGAGGGGTGGGAGGGAAGCCAGGACATCCTTTCTTATTTCCCCTTCTCCCCGGTCAATAGAAAGGTTCACAGGTGTCCCAAGACTCCACCTTCTTCTCTCCTTTGCTCTCTCTGCTCTCATCCCCTGCACCCCAAAACCTTCCCAAAAGGAATCTCAATGCTGAGAACCCAGCAGCTTCCATCCTGTGTCCTCCAACTCCAAGCAGCTGCCAGGAGAACACCTCCCTTGATGACTTTAACTCTGCAAAGTCTTTCTGTACGTGTGACTGCAATCTAGACAGGGTGATGTTATGCCCATTTCACAGATAGGGGCACTGAGCACTCAGAGGATCAGCTTAACACTGAGGATCAGCCAAGGAGTCAGCAACAGCGTCTGGGCCTCTCATCTGAAGAGAGAGCTTCCTCCTGGCACAGAACCCCATGCAGGGTGAAAGTGAGGCAAACAACATGCAACTGGCCACTCCCTGCTGTTCTCGCACCCACACAGAAGCTCCAAACCCCGCGCTGGGGCAGCACTGTCCTGCAGATGGGCGGGGCTGGCTCTAGATCAGCCACAAAAGTGAAGGCCTCTCTCAGACTCCTCCCTCCCATGTGATCTAATGACCTGGAAGCTTATTCTTCTCCTCTCCCCTCCCTTTTTCTCCCCTCCCCTCCCCTCCCCTTCCCTTCTTTCTCTCTGCACCCCGTGACTATTCTGTTTTTCTTTCTTTCCTTTCCTTTTCTTCCTCCCCTCCTTCCTTTCCCTCGTTCCTTCCTTCCTCTCTCTCTCTCTCTCTCTCTCTGTCTGTCTCTGCCCCACCGTGATTTTAGCCAAGCTGGTTTCCTCCCCTTCCACCCTCACCCACTCCGGGACACCTTCCACGACATTCTCCAGTCATCACAGACACCCTTTCAGCACTCAGCCCCTCTTCCTTGACCTTAGGTACAAATAGGAGTTCTCACTCCAAGCAGAGCCATGGGTCAGCCGTGTGACCCTGGGCAAGGTGGCAGATCTCTCCAGGCCTCAGTGTACTTGTCTGCAAAATGCAACTTGGAACACAGCTCCCGCCTTTGCTGAGACATGGCCCTACAAGCAGAGGGTCTTCCTCCCACTTGGGATGCGGGGACTGAGGAGCCTTCCCTGAGCCCCTCTCAGGCGCCCGGGCAGAAGCAGGCCTTCTACCCTGCGTCTGGGGTCTCTGAGATGTGACTCATACTGCTTTCAAGCCTAGTGTGGTGCCGCTGGAGCTCTGCTTTGTGTGACAGTTTCACTGTCTATGCTGCAGGCTTCGCCACAGCCTGCCCAGAGCCTGGCAGATAGTAGGTGCACAGTGAGCACTGGATGAATCAATGACTGAACAAATAAAGAAACGAGGTCCCTTCCAGCCTGAACAGCCTGACACTATGCCGCAGGGAAGGCCCGGGCACAGCCCCACCAGCCAGCTGCCAGGCACACTCTCAGCCGGGGGAAGGGGATCCCTGTGGGGATGAGTGGGGGTATCGAAGAGAGAGGGTAAGGCACACACTCTCTAACAGCAAGCTTATCATTTTCCCTTTGAGTTAAGTCATACATCTTTTCCAGATTGCCTGTGACAGCCACTTCCTCCCCACATAATTGTGTGAGATGCTGTTTGGATTGTTTTTATGCGTGTTAATATCACAGCTTCCAAAAGGAGCAAGGGGCAGCCAGTGGGAGCTTGACCAGAAGGCGCTTAGGGCTCCTGAGAGCTCAGTGGGAAACCTGGGCTCAGTGGGAAACCTGGGTCCCATCAGGTTACCTTACTGCAGGTGGAGAGAAAAGGACAAGTCCACCCGGGAACCATCAGGCGGCGCACGAGATCCAGTTTCAAATCCCTGCTCTGCCTCAGTTTCCTCTCTATGCTGATGGAGGCAGCACCTTCGTGGCAGGATGTAGTGAGGACTCAAAGGCAGCACACCTGAGAACGCCCACAGGTGCACCTGGCACGTGGTGTGTGTCCGGCCCACCCAAGCATCCTCTTGCCTTGCCTCTTCCCAGTCCCCATCTCTTCTGCCCAATTCTCAAGCCACTAACAACAGTCGCAGTGACAACCATGCTCCGTTGTATGTAGAGAATGTCACCCTTGTTGTACTCATCACAAGCACCCGACACCTGGACTGCAGGTTCTGTGAGAGCAGGCAGGGAAGACCCAGACCAGGCGATCTTAGAACAGAGCAGAGAGCGCCACCCGTCCTGCCCTGACCAGGGAGCACCACCAGCCTCTCAGGTCGCTCAGCCTTCACAGGCCTTGGAGGCGGGAACACCACCTCATTTTCCAAATGGTGAAAATGAACCTCAGGGAGGATAGAAGCACAACCCTAAAACCCTGCAGTGCTGAGGCCCCAGTATGACTGATGGAACTAGAAATTTGGGGCATAGGCTGGGTCTCCCCTAAAGCTGTCACCTCCTGCCACCACCTTCTCTGCCTCCCTCCCCTCATTCCATTCTCCAGCGAATGCATCACCTTCCTGGAGGTACTGGTTGGCTCTCTCTCCTGTCTGTCTATTGCTAACCTCCCCCCAACTGTGCTCCTCACAGGAGCCCAGCCAAGGAGCACCTTCTACTCTAGAGGCAATGGACTTGCCCAGAGCCTGCAGCAGGGGGTGCTTTCAAATCCAGCCTCAGGTGAAATGCACAGCTGGACATTTGATTGTCGCCAGGCCCCAGCTCTGTAGAGGCACCAAATCCACAGCAAGTTCCTTCTCTTCCTTCAACAGGGCTTAGCCATCACCTCCTCTGGGAAGTCTCCTCTGATTTCACCAGCTAGGCTGCAGCAGGCCCTTCCTCCACCCCACTGTGCTTCTGACAAACAGACATCACCCCGTTCGAATCCTCCGTGCCCTGTGTGTGCGCACATGTCTGTTTCCTTCACTGGCCCTTACACTTCCCGAGGACCCTAGGATCAGGGCCTGCCTATTTCACCCTGGTTGCTCCAGAGCCTAACACAAGGCTGTCATAACATAGGAGGTGTTCAATAGTAGTGGCTGAAATATAAAAACATAAATGGAAGGGAGGGAGAGAGGGAGAGAGGGAAGGAGGGAGAGAGGGAAAGAGGGAGGCCAGAGCACAACCCCTCCTCCCAAAATCAAACTCTCAAGAATTCTGAAGGCTTTGCCCCTCTGCTCTGCCCTCCCCCAATGAAGTTGCCCAGGAAATGGAGTCATGGGGCTGTGGTAGAGGCAGATAAGCATACTGTTCTTCCCCTCTCTGGGCCCCAGCTTTCCCACCCGTGAAATGGAGATCCAGTTTCCTGAAGGCAGATCAAGCACAGGGAGAGCTTACAGTGCGCCCTTTGGCTAGGAAAGCCACCCACATTGATGCAGGTGGTAAGGAAAGAGGTCCAAGCATTTGGGCAGGCCTGTGGAGGCCTTGAGACCCCAAGGGGCCTAGCTCCTCACCCCAACAATTTTTCTTCCTCATACAAGGAATGCTACAAACCAGTGGCAGAAATCTAGAGCCAGAAGAAGCTTGGAGATCCTCAGCATACTGCTCATTTCACAGATGGGGAAACTGAGGCCCAGAAAGGCAGAAGGGAAGGATATTGGCATGTGCTGAGTGAGCCTACTGTGTGCTAGACTTTCTATAGAACTTCATAAATAGCACCACTCCCTATGAGGGGGTCTTGCTGACCCACTTTGCAGGTGAAGAAATGGGGACTCAGGAAGATCTGTAGTTGACTGAGGTCTCACAGAAGTAAGTGACAGCGGCAGGATTCGAACCCAGGTAGCTCTGGCTCCAAAGACCAAGCTCTTTGCATGGCACCACAGGGCAAAGGCTTCCCGGAGCCAGGACCACCACAGCCAGTGATTTCAAGATGATGGTTCCTTGACGCCCAATCCAGTGCTCACTCCTCTACACACTGTAGGGCTGCCCCACAATGTCCCACCTTCTACACCCATGTGTCTGCCATGTGTCTGATTCAGAAAATCATTAAACACCATGATTGGAGATGACTATAGTTGGCTCCTCATGTAACTGTTGTACTTTACAGTATCCTCCCTCATAGATCTTCAACCCAAACTTGTATACCTCCAGGGGTGGGAAGCTCACTACCTACTCAGGACACATTCCATCTTTTGGACAACTTGGTTAATAAGGATGCCTTTCCTCTTAATGCCCTTCCTCCTTTAATGACCCAAAAACTTCACACAACTCCTGGTTCACTGTGTCCACATTTGCTCCCATTCAGACACACACACACACACACACACACACACACACACACACAGGTTTCCTCACCATCCACCACACCAGCCTCTTTTAATTTATTTTCTAGCCCTCTCCCTCCTTCCCTTCCCCAGTAACTACTTTCTAACCTTTACTAAGGACAAGTATATCTTTTTTAAAATACTCAGTTTAAGAAAAAATATTTCACATCTGCATGAGCAATACACAAATCGTAATTCTTAAAAATAACAAATTGCAGGCCAGAGTAATCATAAGTAAATTGATATTGATAAATAAGCTTTTCTCCAGAGCAGTAGGTGGTTTATTTTAATCTAATGAGTTTTGTATTTTCCCAGCTTTCAGATTCCATGATGAAGGGCTGTCTGCAATAGAATTACGACGCTCTCCGAAATATTGTAATTTAATGCCTCATTTTGTCAAGACTTTCTTGAAAATGAGATTTGTTCCCAGTGAAGAATTTTACTCAGCTCTTTCTCATATGCCCCCACCCACTCCTCATGCACATAGGTTCTCCTCAGCTGGGGCAGGTCATGGGGCACAAGGGCAGGGGGCCAACAGGCCAGGTTAAATAAACATGGTGGCAGGAAGCAGAGGGCTGGGCAGGGAGCAGGAGTGGAACTGCTCCTGGCTGGACACAGCCTTGCTGTGTGACTGAGCAGTACCCAAGGCCCACTCTGGGCCCAGCACTGCCTCCTGCAAACAAAGAGGGGAGCACAGGCTTCATCTTTCCTATGAGGAGCTGAAAGGGCTTCTATCTGGGGGTTAAAGAGAGCAGTATAAGAACCTGGAGACCTCTGAAGACTGGAGAGAATGACAGACCCCACAGGCAGGGGAGCAGCAGAAACCAAGGTTTGTGGGGAAAGGAACAAAGCTATTTGCAGAGAGCCTCTGGGGCTCATTTGGTTGAATGCCCTTCAGAGACAGGAAGCTCAGCACCTCTTCAGCCAGCCTGCTGCTCTGTGAGGTTACTACAGCCCGGCCACTGCGGGGACCTTCCGGATGGGGGTGGTGCCGCGAAATGCTGAAGTGAGTAAAGCAGAGGCCAAGAGAGCAGCCAGGCTGACTGCCCAACTTGCTATGTGAGCTTGCAAGAGCTGCTTAGCCTCTCTGTGCCTCAGTTTCCCTAATCTCTTAAATGGAGATAATAGTCATACCTACTTCATAGGATTGTTATAAGTATCAAATGAGGTAATACATGTGAAATCTCTGGAATACAAACTCACCTACATTAAGTTCCCAATAAGTGCTATTATTAGTAGCAGCAGCATTACCATCACCATCATCATCCCGTTACCATCACCATCATCATCATCACCATCATCACCATTACCATCATCACCATCATCACCATCATCACCATCACCATCATCACCATCATCATCACCATCACCATCATCATCAGCATCATCATCACCATTACCATCACCATCACCACCATCATCACCATCACCATCACCGTTATCACCATCAACCGTTATCACCATCACATCATTATCACCATCACCATGACCATTATCACCATCACCATCACCATCATCACCATCACCATCATCATCACCATCATCATCACCATCACCATCATCACCATCACCATCACCATTAT
>NW_012104142.1:2813450-2816197 GCF_000951045.1 Mandrillus leucophaeus | reverse complement strand
TTTCCCTCCCTATTTGGATTTCTGGACTCTAGAGTCACACAGTCAACCCCCGCCCTTTAGAGGAAGTCATTCATTGGCTTAATAAACTCTTCTTGAGCACCAGCTATAGCTGTTGAGTGCAAGGCATCCAGCAGAAGCCGGGACAGACTCCATCCCTACAGCCTGGCAGGTGAGAGACATGCTCAGCCTCGCCATCTGGGTCCCAGGTACCCCAAGTGAAACTCCTAGTGACATCACCTCCTTCCCTTCTTGGCCCACTCTCCCCTAAACAGCTATTCTCCTGACTGAATTAAGTTTCAGGTCCCCATTTTTGATTGTTAAATTAGATGAGTTCACCACTTACTGATACACATGCTGAGGAGTTTATGGGTAAAGTGAGCTGTTGTTCACACTAACTTTGAAATGCATCCAAAGCAATGGTCTGATGGAAGGATGGGGAATGAATAGATAGAAAAAGTAAAGGAAATGTAACAAAATGTACTCTATAGAATCCCAGTGGTGAGTACCTAGGTGTTCACTGGACAAGTCTTTTGACCTTTCTGCATGCTCAAAAATTAATTAAAATGTTAGGGGGAAATTAGGAGAATTCAAAACCACCAAACCTCCAGGTGGCTTTTCACATCTGAGTGGCCCTCCAATGCCCTTTTCTTGTGGGCTAGAGACTTTCCATGGGGAAATGTCCCTGCATGTCCATGTTAAAGGGCCTGGGTGTTGCCTCCAAGGCCTTTCTCATACCATCCCCCACTGGAAAGGGCACAGTGATATACTGGGGCGGATGGGGAGCAGGGGCATAGCAGAGGCTAAGGGATGTCACTCCATTCCCCCTCAAGGTCACTTCATTCTTCAGAGAGTCCATTCCTGTAGCACAAGCAGCTCTGGGACAGGCCCAGCTAAGGAGAAGAAAGCTTGCACACTCTGGTATTGCAGGGAGAAGGGAAGGGAGAAGTAGAGGGAGGGGAGAGTATGCATATGTCTTTGAGGGCAGAGAGAGGAAGTGGGTGGCTGAATCTATGCTGAGGTCACAGAGGAAAACTAACCTCAGTCCCCTCAAAGTCATGCTATGAAACCCTTAACACCTTCCCAAAGTTTTTTCCTACTTGATAGTAAAGTAACAAAAACAAAGTTAAAAATTTATTATTATAGTAGCTCTCCTTTGTTGAGTGCATAGTACATGCAAACATTGTGTTTATTAGTTAGTTCCCACAGCCATCTGATGAGGAGGATGCAATTATTGCTATACCCATTTCACAGATAAAGAGATTGAGACTAAGAGAGAAGAGGTCATTAGCCCAAGGTTACTCAGCTAGTAAACAGTGAACCAGGATTTAAATCCCAATTGGTTACTGCTTGTAATTATAATGTAATAGCCATGGCAGACAAATAATCTCCATGAGACTAGAAAATTGGGTCCAAAAAATAAAAATTCACTTGAAGCTACCAGAGAACCGTCAGGTTAGACAGAAGCTGTGGTATGATAATCCAGAGAGAACAGAATCTCCCAGAGGTAAGCCCAGCCTTCTGAGAGCCTCTTTTGCATTCAGAGCTTTGGCACAGAATGAGAATGGAGGCGCGGGCAGAATGTTGGCCTTTTCCTGTGAGCCTGGGGAGATCAAGATTGAGTTGGGGTTAACAAGGCAGCCAGGACTTGAGGCTCCCAGATCCCAGAGAGGAGGGAGGCACAGAGACATGAACTCAGACCTCTGGAGAGTTGCTGATGGACTGTGAATAAATTAGATGAAGATGAAGCATTACAAAGACTAACCGAACCTCGAGTCAGCTCAGGCCCTGACTGGATTAAGATGATCAGCTGCTCTGTTGTCTGCTGGATGATAAGATGAATCTTCCCTGAAAAGAAACAGTATCATTCAGATCCTCTACAATTTTTCATATGAAATTACTGACATTCATTAAAACATTACCAGCTATATCATAAACAGGAGAAAGAAAAAAACAGTCAATAAAAACAAGCCCATAGGTGACTCAGTTACTAGATTATCAAATATGGGCTTAAAAATTATAGTGATCAATATGTTCAAGACAATGGTTGAAAAAAGATGAGCGACATCACCAAGGAACTAGAAACTACAAAACAAATAAAAGTAAATTCCCAAAAGGAATAATACAATAATTAGAATCAGGATCTTAACAGATGGGTTTAACAGTGAATTAGATAGAGTTGAAGAGAAGATGAGTGAACTGAAAATAGACCCACAGAAAATAACTGGAATGAGCTGGGTGCAGTGGCTCATGCCTTTAATTCCAGCATTTTTAAGGCCAAGGCAGGGTGATCACTTGAGCTCATGGGTTTGAGACCATCTTGGGCAACATGATGAAACCCTGTCTCTACAAAACATACAAAAATTAGCCAGGCGTCAGTGAGCACATGTAGTCCCAGCTACTTGGGAGGCTGAAGTGGGAGGATGGCTTGAGCCCTGGAGGTGGAGGTTGCAGTGAGCTGAGATTGTGCCACTGCACTCCAGCCTGGGTGATAGAGCCAGAACTTGCCTCAAAAAAAAAAAAAAAAAAAAGAAGCACAGATGGGAAAGTGTTAAAATAGCTTAAGAGATATATGGGACACGGTGAAAATATCTAGTACATGTGTATAATTTAAGTCATGAAGAAAGAGAGAGATTAAGTCAGAAGCAATAGTTGAAAATATATTGGCCGAATATCTTTTGAAACTGATTGAAATATCAAGTCACAGAATGGATAAATCCTGAGGATACAAAGCAGGATAAATAAAAGTA
>NW_012104142.1:2803417-2812835 GCF_000951045.1 Mandrillus leucophaeus | reverse complement strand
GAGCCCAGGAGTTCAAGGTTGCAGTGAGCTATGATCACACCACTGCACACTCTAACCTGGGTGACAGAGTGAGACCCTGTCTCTAAAAATAAAAAGCAAAGGTATCATAAATACATTCGAAGATGAGCAAAAACTGCAAAAATTCAATAGCAGATCCACACCAAAAGGAGAGATCTTCAGACAATGAGAAAATTACTCCAAAGGAAAATGTAAAATACAATGAAGAACAAAGTATATCAGGGCAAATATGTAAGCAAACGAATACTGACTGAAAGACACACAATAATGTCTTATGGATGTAAAATATATACACAATTAAAATTTATAACAACCAGTAACACTAACCATAGAAAGGGAGTAAATGGAGTTAAAGTGTTCCAAAGTTCTAGTTTTGTCCAAGAGATAGTAGAAAAAAAGTTAAGAATACAGGCTATACCTGGGCATGGTGGCTTACGCCTGTAATCCCAGCACTTCAGGAGGCCAAGGTGGGCAGATCACTTGAGGTCAGGAGTTATAGACCAACCTCATCAACATGGTGAAACCACATCTCTACTAAAAATACAAAAATTAGCCAGGCATGGTGGTGCGCACCTGTAATCCCAGCTACTTGGGAGGCTGAGGCAGGAGAATTCATTGAACCCAGGAGGTGGAGGTGGAGGTAGAGGTTGCCGTGAGCCAAGATCATGCCACCGCACTCCAGTCTGGGTGACAGAGTGAGACTCCATCTCGGGGGAAAAAAAAAAAAAAAGGAAAGAAAGAAAAAGAATACAAGCTGTAATCTCTAGGAAATCCACTGCAAGGAAGAGTAAAGAACTGCATAATTAACGAGCTAATGAAGGGGAGAGCTGAATAACAAAAAACATCCAAGAAATCCAAGAGAAAGCAATAATGTAGTTAAAGGAAAAAAAGAAAAGAGGTGGGCAAATAAAAAACTATTATTAAGATGGTAGAAATTGCCTAAATATATCAGTAATTACATTAAGTATAAATGGAACAAATAGTCAAAAGACAAATGCTCAAAATACTGGATTTTAAAACAACCACATTCTGCTTACAAAAGATATACCTTAAATATAAGGACACATAAGTGCTGAAATCAAGGGATGAAAAATATTACAACACACAAAATTTTGTCAGAAGAAAGCTGGCATAGCTACTTCAACAGCAAACAAGTTACACTTAAGAGAAAAAGATACTAGATACTAATAGTACAAGCTACTAGATATTCCTAGTATTACTAAAGACAGATATTTCAAAAACAGGCATTTCAACATTATCAAAGGGTGAATTCACCAAGAAAGCAGCTGAAGATAAAGAAAGTAGAAAGTACAACAATTCTAAATTTTTACTCCCTATTTTTCTTTCTAGTTTTGTCAATTTTTGTTTATGTATTTTGAAGCTGTGTTATCAGGTAAGTAAAAATTTAGAATTGTACTTTCTACTTTCTTTATCTTCAGCTGCTTTCTTCCCACAATCATAATGGGAGACTTCAACACAACTTTCTCAATAACCATAGAAAAGCTGAAAACAAATCAGTAAGGACACCAATATCTGAATGATATGATGTACATACTTAACCTCATCGATAAAATTGAACATGGTATACAATAACAGAATAAACACTACTCTTGTGGGACAATGAAAAATATTTATAAAAATTCCCCATGCTGGGTCATAAAGTAACTCTCAAACCAGGTCAAAGAACTGAAATCAGTAAAAGCATATTCTTTGATCATAACAGAATTAAGCTTAAAAACAACTATAAAAAAGCATGAAATCCCCAAATGTTTGGAAATAAAGCAATGAGGTTTAAAAATCCATAAATCAAAGAGGAAACTATAACAGAAATTAGAAAACACTTTGAACCTCACAACAATAAAAATATGACATCAAAATTTGTGACATACTAATTGCTATGCTCAAAAGAAAATTTACAGCCTTAAATTCAGATTTTAGAAAAGAAGAAAATCTACAAAACAATGAGCTATGTATGTGTCTCAAAAAATATTTTAAAAAGTAAATTAAAATTGAAGAAAAGAAATTCTGAAGAAAAATTAGTGGCCGGGTGCGGGGGCTCACGCCTGTAATCCCAGCACTTTGGGAGGCTGAGGTGGGTGGATCACGAGGTCAGGAGATCGAGACCATCCTGGCTAACACGGTGAAACCCTGTCTCTACTAAAAATACAAAAAAATTAGCCAGGCGTGGTGGCAGGCACCTGTAGTCCCAGCTACTCGGGAGGCTGAGGCAGGAGAATGGCATGAACCCGGGAGGGGAGCTGCAGTGAGCTGAGATCACGCCACTGTACTCCAGCCTGGGTGATAGAGCGAGACTCCGTATCAAAAAAAAAAAAAAGAAAGAAAAAGAAAGAAAGAAAAATTAGTGACATAGAATACAAAATTTAATACACAAAAATCAGTAAAACTAAAAAGTTGGTTTTTTGAAAAGATCAATACAATTGATTAATCCAGTGATCAACAAGATGACAAAGAAAATGAGATAGATGGCTGGGCACAGTGGCTCACGCCTGTAATAGCACTTTAGGAGGTAGAGGCAGGAGGATCATTTGAGCCCAGGAGTTGAAGAATAGCCTAAGCAACACAGTGAGACCTCGTCTCTACAAATAATTTAAAACTTAGCCAGGTGTGATAGTGCATTCCTGAGAAGGCTAAGGCAGGAGGATTGCTTGAGCCCAAGAGGTAGAGGTTGCGGTGAGCCGTGATCATGCCCCTGCACTCCAGCCTGGGCACTAGAGTGAGATCCTGTCTAAAAAAGAATAATAACAGTAATAATAAAGGCAATAAAAATGAAAGAGAAGATACATGTTACCAATTTCATCCATGAAAAGATATCACTGTAGATTCTGTAGAGAGTATAAAAATGCATGAGGACAATTAAGGAGATTTTATAAATAACTTTATGTCAATTCATTTGGAATTACATATAAAATGGATAAAGTTCTAAAAAATGTAATGTACTAACACTGACATACGAAAACATAAGAATATAAATGATCCTATATTTATTACAGAAATTGAAACTGTACTTTATAGCTTTCCCACTAAGAAATCTAACCTTACATGGGTTCTCCATTGAATTGTTCTAAATTTTTAAGGATAAAAATAACACAAATCTTATCCACACTCCTCCAGAAAACAAACAGAAAAAGAAGGAACAGTTCCCAATTTGTATTATGAGGTCAGCAGAACTTGATACTATAATCTGACAATGATTTTACAAGAAAGAAAAGCCACATGAACACAGATGAAAAAAATCTTAAGCAGAACATTAGCAATTCACTTATGCCAAAATACAAACAAAAGCTGTTGTAGCGATTGCAATAACAGATAAGGGATTATGAGAAGAATAACACATCATGACAAAGTTGGATTTATTCCAAGAATGCAAGGTTGGTTAACTTTTGAAAATCAACCAATGTAATTTACCACATTAGCAGAAGAAAGAAGGAAAATTATACGATCATTTCAATAGATACAAACATACATTTGATAAAATTCTATGCACATTTATGGAAAAAACTCTCAACAAAAAGGAACAAAAGTGGCCAGAAAAGGAAAAGCCCACAGCTAGTATCATACAAAATGGCAAAAGACTGAATGCTTTTCTCCTAAGATCAGAAACAAAACAAGGATGCCTTTTATTGCCATTTCCATTTAACATAGTATTGGAAGTTGTAGTCAGAGCAGTTAGACAAGAAAGAGAAAGAAAAGGTATGCAAATTGGAAAGGAAGAAGTAAAATTATTTCTGTTTGCAGATGACATCATCATACATGCAAAAAACTCTGACAATTACACACACACACACACACACACACACACACAACCCAGGAGCTAATAAACTCAGCAAAATTGCAGTGTAAAAAATCAACACATAAAAATCAGTTGTATTTCTAAATACCAATAATGAACAATCAGAAAAGGAAATAAGAAAAACAGTTTCATTTACAATAGCATCAAAAAGAAGACAATATTTAGAAATAAATTTAACCCAGGAGGCAAACAACTTGTACACTGAAAAGTAACAAATATTGCTAAAGGAGGCATGGTGGCACATGCCTGTAGTCCCAGCTGCTTGGGAAGCTGAAGCAAGAGGATCAACTTGAGCCCAGGAGTTTGCATCCAGCCTGAGCAACATAGTGAGACCTCGTCTCTAAAAAAAAAATTTTAAGGAAAAGAAAGTAAAGAAGATATAAATAAGTGAAAAGACATCCCATGTTCATAAATTGGAAAACTTACTATTGTTAAGATACCATATTTAATATTGTTAAGATATACTATTGTTCAGATACACTACTGCACAAAGCAATCTACAGATTTAATGCAATTCTTATCAAAAGCTCAATGGCATTTTTCACAGAAACAGAAAAACCCATTCTAAGATTTTATGTGGAATCTCAAAGTACCCCCAAATAGTCAAGACAATCTTGAAAAAACAGAAGAACAAAGTTGGAGTACTCACACTTTTTATTTCAAAACTTACTACAGAGCTACAGTGATCGAAAACTGTGGAACTTACGTAAAGACAGACTTACAGACCAATGGAATAGAACTGAAAGCCTAGAAATAAACTGTCACATAAACAAGCAATTGACTTTTTGACAAGAGTGCTAAGATCACTCAATGCAGAAAGGACAGGTTTTCAACAAATGATGCTGAGAAAACTGTGTATCCACATGCAAAATAATCAAGTTGGACTCTAATCCTATACCATATACAAAAATTAACTCAAAACAAATAAAAGACCTAAACATAAGAACCACAACTATAAACTTCCCAGATGAAAACACAGGGGAAACCTTCATGATATTGGATTATAGCAATGATTTATTGGATATGACACCAAAAGCACAGGCAATAACAACAACAAAAAGATATTTGTACTTCATCAAAATTAAAAATTTTTCGGCATCAAAGGACACTATCTGTGGAGCGAAAAAGCCACCCAGAGGATGGTGAAAATATCTGTAAATGATACATCTGATAAAGGATTAATATCCAGAATATATAAAGAATGCCTACAACTCAACAACAACAAGACAAACAACCCAATTCAAAAATATTTTGCCATAGAAGATATACAAATAAGCAGATGAAAAGATTTTCAACATCACTAGTCATTAGGGAAATGCAAATAGAAACCACAGTGAGATACTACTTCACACCCATTAGGATAACTATTATCAAAAACCAAAAAATTAGCTGGGTGCAGTGGTGCACTCCTGTAGGCCCAGCTACTTGTGAGGCTGAGGCGTGAAGATCACTTAAGCTCAGGAATTCTAAACTGTAGTGCACAACTGTGTAGTGTAGTTTAAAACTGTGCACTACAGTTTAGTGTAGCCACTGCACTCCAGCCTGATCAACACAGCAAGACAGCCATCTCGAAAAATAAAATAAAATAACAAGAGTTGGTAAGGAAGTGGAGAAATTGTCAGCCTTGTACATTGCTGGTAGGAATATAAAATGGTGTAGCTACTATGGAAAACAGTATGGCAGTTCCTCAAAAAATTAAACATAGAATTAACATATTATCCAGGAACTCCACACCTAGGTATACACTCAAAAGAACTGATAGCAGAGACTCAAACAGGTATTTGTACATCAACATTCATAGCATCATTATTCACAAGAACCAGAAGGTGGCAACAATCCAAATGTCCATTAACAGATGAATGGATATAAAACATGGTATATACATATATGGAATATTATTCAGCCTTTAAAAGGCATTAAATTCATACACCTACTAGAACATGAATTAATCTTGAAAACATTATGCTAAGTGAAATAAGCCAGACATAAAAGGATGAATATTGTATGATTCCACTCATACCAGACACCCAGAAAAGGCAAATTCGTAGAGAAATAAATTAGGATCAAGGTTATACAGGCAGACAGGAGAAGGAATGGGGAGTTACTGTTTCATGGGTACAGTATTTCTATTTCAGATGATGCAAAAGTTTTGGAAATGCATAGTGGTTGCACAACATTGTGAATATACTAATACCACTGAACTGTACACTGAAAAAAGGTTTAAAGTTAAATTTTATGTTATGCACATTTTACTATAATTTTGAAAAAAAATTAGAAGAAAACTTTCCTAATTTGAAAAATGACAGCTATTTAAAAAAACCTACAGCAAACATCACATTTAATGATAAAATATTGAACGCTTTCTCCTTGATACCAGAATTGAAGTAAGTATGCTTATTATCACCACTTCCATTCAATATTATGCTGAAACTCCTTGCCATTGCAATAAAGCAAGAAAAAAAGATATAAGTATTATAAAAGAAGATATAAAACTGTTATTATTTATAGAAAACATAATCATATATGTTTTAAAAAATCAAAAAATGCAATGACCTATAAGAATAAATAAGTAAATTTAACAACAGTTGTGTAATCAATGAAAAAATCAGTTATACTTCTATATGACAAGTTAATAATCAAAACGAAAAAATTAAGTATCACTTACAATAGTATTGAAAAACATAAAACACATAGAAGGAAATCCAGTTCTAAAAGTGGAAGATTGCTACACAGACAACTAAAAGCATTCTTGAATATAATGTATTAAAACTTAGAAAAATGGAGGAGTATATCTTGTTCATGCATTGGAAAACTCAATATTGTAAAGATGTCAATTTTCCTCAAATTGACCTACATAGTTTTGATGCAGTCTCAATCAAAATCTCAGCAGGGTTTTTATGGAATTTCAGAAGCCAATTCTAAAATGTATCTGTAAATGCAGAAAGCCAAAATTAAGCAAGAGTCTTGAGGAAGAACAAAACTGAACAGTTTACACTGGCAATATCAAGACTACATCTGTAAAGCTATAGTAATTAAGCTCTAAAGCTTGTGTTGGTAAAAGGATAGTCAAATACCTATAGAATTGCATATACCTATGTACACCAAAGGACACACACACAAATGTTCTTAACAGTCTCTTTTGTAATAGCCAAGAATAAAAGCAACCCGACTGTCCAACAACAGTAGAATGGATGAATTGTGGTATATTCACAACACGGAATACTATGCAGCAATGAAAATAAACACATTAACTATACACAACAGGATGACTCTCACAAACAAGTTAAGGAGAAGGAAACATCACAAAGAGAACCCACTGCATTATTCAACTTACTTTATGTAAGTTCAAAATAGGCAAAATGAATCTATTGTATTAGAAGTCAGGATGGGAGTAACTTTGGAGGATGCCGGGTAATGGCTCTGGTAATCGCTTTTTTCTTAGTCTGGGCGGCAGTTACATGAGCATGGTCCCTTTGAGACAACTCAGGATAAACACATTTGCACACTTTTCTGCATGTGTTGTACTTCAATTAAAAAGTTGCCTTAAAAAGTCATTGTTGACTTGGCACCAATATCAGTGCTACTAACAGCTGTCCTACTCTGCTTCTCTTCCAGCCCTCTTGCCATGGGAAGAACAGTGCTGGTGGGCAAAGAGCAAAGCTGCAGCCTCAGGGCAAGGGACCTCCCCATCCTGGAGGTCTTCCAGGACTGCACCCCCTCAACCTACTGCCTTTCTCATAGGTATGATAGTTAGTTACTCTTGGAACCCACAGGCAGCCTGCAAGACTGTGAGCTCCCAGAATGCAGAAGCTGAGAATAACAGTAGCACAGTAATAAACAATAGCAACATTTGTTGAACATTTACTATGTGCCAAGCACTTTTTCTAAGCATTTTACATGCAATAATTCATTTTACATGCAATAATTCATTTAATACTCCCAATAACCCTTTGAATCGGGTACTATTATTCTCATTTTGTGGAAGAGAAAACAAGACACAGATGAGTAATGATTAATTAAACCGCCAGAAGTCCACACAGTTCACAAATGAAAGAGCTAGGATTTGAACCTGGGGGGTCTGGCTCCAGAGCCAGAAACATCTCCTCTCATTTAGGGGATGGGCCCAGAGGTAAGGCCTGGTGCCCAGAGCGCTGGTCACACCCACCCAGACAAGGCACAAAGGAAGAGATGCTTCTCATCTCTTACAGGCAGGCCAGTGTGTCTGTGGACAGTGATGAGGTGTGTACTCTCTTGAAAGCCTGGTTCTAAGGCTTTAGGGCAGCAGGCAGGCTCCAGCCCATGCGACTGGGCTCTTAAGCCTGGGGAAGCAGGCTGCGGCTGCAGCACGGGTTTGGGGAGAGAAGTCCCTTTCCAGTTCTAGGGAAGAGGGTCTTAGAGCCCCTCAAGGGTCAGGCCCCTGCTGACAGCACTCAGGACAAAGGAGGAAGTAGACACCAAGGGCACCTTTTCCTGTCCCAAGCACTGCCTAGGGGCTGTCTGCTTTCCACTCCCAAATCATTTCATCCATCCCACCCCCAGGCCAGCAGTCAGGAAACAGCCACGTGGAAGGTAAAGCCAGTCTACTCTGGGAATGAATTCTAGTGCCTCACCATCCTCCATCCCTTAAACAACATACCATGTAACCAGTTCCTCCTTGGGTCTACCTTTAACCCCTCCTGGTGCAGTTTCCTCTCAGTTCCCTTTGTTCTTAAACAATGAGTTTAAGCTCATTGCCCTTGGAAGAGGCCCTCACTTCTGCTCAGAGACTTTCTTTGTCTACCTGAGAGGTACTGGGGTTCAGCAGCCCCTTTGTTTCAGGTCTGGATGAGTTAGCCAGAGCTTCATGACGGACCCCACACATTAGAAGGGAACACCAGGGAATCCCCTACCCCTTACGTCAAACAGGGCCCTTTTGTCAGAGGCCAAAGCCTCAGGAGACAAAAAGTCCTGCCCAGGAGACTTCTTAGTTCACAGCAGCCAGATACTTAAAGGTGACACCACACATCTGTGCCAGAGACTAGGGGCAGGCCTGATATCCAGTTCAGCAAACAGACCTTGTGATCAGGCCAAGGGGCAGGGTGTAAGAGAAAGCCCACCCTTACATCAGCCAGTGCATGCACACACACATATGCAGACACGCACATATGCAGACGCACACACACACACACACGTGCACACATGGCCAAGGCCGTCTGGGTCAACACCAGAAAGGAGAGGCAATAGTTAGTACCATGGACTTCTGAGCCAGGCAGTTGAAAGGAAAGTAGGAAGGAAAAACGGATAAACTATGTCTACACCTGGCTTTTCCCATTCCCCTCTGCCCTTGCCCCTGACACCCAGGCCCTCCACAGCGGCTGCCGAGGAAGCTGTGAAGCACACAGGTGCAACGAGGTCACCTAGTTAACAGCCTCTCTCCCGCTGTATTATTCATGGGCTCCCTTCTTCCGGCCTGAGCTCCAGTTTCCAACAGCCCTCAGGCAGGCAGCAGACACAGCTTGGCAGGTCAGCCGCCCGGCAGGTCCTAGCCCATGGCTGCCCCCACTCTCTACACCCCATGCCCATCCCAGCCCCTCCTAGGATGTAGCCATC
>NW_012104142.1:2800353-2802402 GCF_000951045.1 Mandrillus leucophaeus | reverse complement strand
AGCTCCTGAGACAGCCTGGCCAATGGCAGGGAAAGGTGTGCGGTTGGAGTTAAATCATAGGCACCACTGCATGCAAACCCCTAGGTTTACGGATGGGAAGAGCTGGGGTCCAGGCAAGTGCAGAGACCCTGACATACATGGCTTTCCCAGATGGGGGCAACCTGCTCAGGGTAGATAACCATCCACCTCATTCACTCCCATGGATGTTTTAATCCCAGCCAGCCTCACTCTCTCACATCCCCTCCCCAAATGCTGGAGGTGCCTGAGCATTCAGCCTCAGCCCAGGATCAATTACAGGGGAAGTCAGGACTGTAATAAACACACCTGGCAAGGCTGGATTGAAAGGGGTGACCCGGAACCCAGCCCCAGCTCTGTCATTGCCTCTCTGTGGATCCCAGGTGGGACTTTTGTCCTTTCTTGAGTTCAGTTTCCATCTATATAGCAAAAGGTTTGGCTCTGGACTTCTGTAAGTGCAGTACAAAGTAATGATCAGGGAGTCAGACTGCCTTCGTGCAAAAATCTGCCCCACCGCCTGCAAGCTATGTGACTTTGGGCAAATTGCTTAACCGCTCTGTGCCTCATATTTCTCACCTGTAAAATATGAGTAACAGCTGACCCTAATTCGTAGGGTTGTTGTAAGGACTAAGTGAGGGATTTTAGATGAAGTGTTAAGCTCAGGGCCTGGCACACAGTAAGTACTTAATAAATGTTTCTCATTGCTACTGTCAGCTCTGACACTCTCCAAGTCTATGGTCATAAACTGGCCATCTATGGGCGACATGCAGCTTGCTGAAGAGTTTTCCCCACCGCAGACGCTTCATAAGGGCAGGGGCCACTGATGGGCCCCAAGGGCTTAGAACAGCACCTGGCACACAGTAAGGGCTCAGTGACTATTTCCTAAATGAATGAATGGCCTCACTGTGTCTTCAAATATTAAATTCATTGCTAACATCTCAGAAAGATTTTTTGTTTAATCTCAATGTTTAGATTCTTTTGAAAATCAAAGTGTCTGGCAAGCCTAAAAGCTGTTCTGTACTGCGGCTTAGCAACCTAGACCAAACAGTAGCAGTGGCCCCCATTAGCCGAGGTAAGTATGTACAGTTTGCCACAGTACATACTTGCCAGCTGTCTGGACCCTGGAGCCACCTGAATGCTTCCTGGGGGGACTGTGACACCCTTGGCCCAGGGTATATCACAGGAGAAGTGCAGACAGCACGAAAAGTTTGCATTTACCTGGCCCCAGGGCTTCTGCCCCCAGAGATTGCGCCGGGTCTGCTAAGTGCCCATGATACTCTGGCATCCAAACCCCCTCTGCTGTGGACAGGCCAGACCCTCGTCCCCAGAGGAAAGCCTCAAACACTCCACGTTGCTGCAACTTCCTTAGCTTTCTAGGCTGTGTCACTCCCTGCTTGGAAAACTCCCAAAAGCAAAAAGCAACAGAAAGATGAATTTAATACTTACCCTTCTCATAGAAAGAGCACAGAGATAGGGAAGCACACCTTGGGAGGCTCAGGTGGGAAGATCACTTGAGCCCAGGAGGTCAAGGCTGCAATGAGCTATGATCTCACCACTGCACTCCAGCCTGGGCAACAGAGAAAGACCTTGCCAAAAAAAAAAAAAAAAAAAAAAAAAAAAAAAAAAAATTACCTGCTTCTTTTCACTTTTTCAAAGTGGATACTACAAAATTTAAAACTGCACATGTGGCTTGCATTACTTTTCTACTGGGCAGTGCAGCTGTGGACTCTCAGCATGAAGTCCCAGCAACTAGATGGAGACTGGGACACAGGTGATGTTCAGTATTGGCTGAGGAATGGCGTCCCCAACAGTAGATGTGAGATCCTAAAGCACAGACAGGATGGGTTTGGAAGGATCCCCCACCCTACCACCCAGTTATGTGCTGGTTTTCTAGTGAAAGTCCATCCATGACTGGGCACGATGGCTCATGTCTGTAATCCCAGCACTTTGGGAGGCCAAGGCAGGTGGATCACCTGAGGTCAGGAGTTCAAGACCAGCCTGGCCAACATGATGAAACCCCATCTCTACTAAAAA
>NW_012104142.1:2793284-2795743 GCF_000951045.1 Mandrillus leucophaeus | reverse complement strand
CTTTGTCTACCTGAGAGGTACTGGGGTTCAGCAGCCCCTTTGTTTCAGGTCTGGATGAGTTAGCCAGAGCTTCATGACGGACCCCACACATTAGAAGGGAACACCAGGGAATCCCCTACCCCTTACGTCAAACAGGGCCCTTTTGTCAGAGGCCAAAGCCTCAGGAGACAAAAAGTCCTGCCCAGGAGACTTCTTAGTTCACAGCAGCCAGATACTTAAAGGTGACACCACACATCTGTGCCAGAGACTAGGGGCAGGCCTGATATCCAGTTCAGCAAACAGACCTTGTGATCAGGCCAAGGGGCAGGGTGTAAGAGAAAGCCCACCCTTACATCAGCCAGTGCATGCACACACACATATGCAGACACGCACATATGCAGACGCACACACACACACACACGTGCACACATGGCCAAGGCCGTCTGGGTCAACACCAGAAAGGAGAGGCAATAGTTAGTACCATGGACTTCTGAGCCAGGCAGTTGAAAGGAAAGTAGGAAGGAAAAACAGATAAACTATGTCTACACCTGGCTTTTCCCATTCCCCTCTGCCCTTGCCCCTGACACCCAGGCCCTCCACAGCGGCTGCCGAGGAAGCTGTGAAGCACACAGGTGCAACGAGGTCACCTAGTTAACAGCCTCTCTCCCGCTGTATTATTCATGGGCTCCCTTCTTCCGGCCTGAGCTCCAGTTTCCAACAGCCCTCAGGCAGGCAGCAGACACAGCTTGGCAGGTCAGCCGCCCGGCAGGTCCTAGCCCATGGCTGCCCCCACTCTCTACACCCCATGCCCATCCCAGCCCCTCCTAGGATGTAGCCATCCCATGGTAACTCAGACCCCGTGGTCACCAGGACTTCAGGTGAGGGGGAGAATTTGGGGGCAGTGAGGAAGATCAGAGAAGGAAAACCTTGGCCTTGGCTGAGTCAGGCACGAGATGCTGATATTTCCTGAGGAGATACAACTCTCTCTCTCTCTCTCTCTCTCTCTCTCTCTCTCTCTCTCTCTCTCCCCACTTCTAACACACACATCCTGAACTGATTGCCCCAAATACAGAACTCTGAATAAGTGTGAGAGCTCATGGGAGACAAGGGCCATGCTTTGTCTATTTCTGTATCTCAGTGTGCCCTGTATAGTATCTTGCAAACAGTAGGCGCGTAATAAATATCAATTGACTGGTACAGCTCCCCAGAAAAGATGGATGTCAAACTGTTAATAGTGAGCAGAGTTACATCAAGTCATTACAAAGACATTGCTCCTTGGGTTTCGAGATTGTCATGTTATTTAAATGTCCAACTGCATATATCTCATAGATCCCACATAATTCAAGTCATTAATACTTAGTAAAAATTAATTACAATGACACATACTATTTGCATAGCACGATTTTTAGGTTATCGCAACTCATTTGCAACTCATTTTGCTGAGCACTTTTATGTCTCTCATGAGAGCCCCCTACTCACTGAATCATGATTGGTCAGAAGGGGTTTTCTCCCCTCTTTTACAGATGAGAAAACTGTGGCTCAGAGAATTAAAGCACTTGGGTCAATGTAAGGACTATCACTAAGGTCTTCACACACTTGTCGGGGGCATTTTTCTTCATTATTCACACCTGTTTCACTGCCTCATGATTACCACGTATATAGCAACATGATAAAACTACAAGGATGGGCTTCTCTGATGAGGTTACTTGGGTCAAGACCCAGAAAGCCCAGGCCAAGGTCAGCTTAAGACTAATACGCATGGCCAGAAATACCCAGGAGCTCCTGAGACAGCCTGGCCAATGGCAGGGAAAGGTGTGCGGTTGGAGTTAAATCATAGGCACCACTGCATGCAAACCCCTAGGTTTACGGATGGGAAGAGCTGGGGTCCAGGCAAGTGCAGAGACCCTGACATACATGGCCTTCCCAGATGGGGGCAACCTGCTCAGGGTAGATAACCATCCACCTCATTCACTCCCATGGATGTTTTAATCCCAGCCAGCCTCACTCTCTCACATCCCCTCCCCAAATGCTGGAGGTGCCTGAGCATTCAGCCTCAGCCCAGGATCAATTACAGGGGAAGTCAGGACTGTAATAAACACACCTGGCAGGGCTGGATTGAAAGGGGTGACCCGGAACCCAGCCCCAGCTCTGTCATTGCCTCTCTGTGGATCCCAGGTGGGACTTTTGTCCTTTCTTGAGTTCAGTTTCCATCTGTATAGCAAAAGGTTTGGCTCTGGACTTCTGTAAGTGCAGTACAAAGTAATGATCAGGGAGTCAGACTGCCTTCGTGCAAAAATCTGCCCCACCGCCTGCAAGCTATGTGACTTTGGGCAAATTGCTTAACCGCTCTGTGCCTCATATTTCTCACCTGTAAAATATGAGTAACAGCTGACCCTAATTCGTAGGGTTGTTGTAAGGACTAAGTGAGGGATTTTAGATGAAGTGTTAAGCTCAGGGCCTGGCACACAGTAAGTACTTAA
>NW_012104142.1:2790511-2792114 GCF_000951045.1 Mandrillus leucophaeus | reverse complement strand
TGGCTCATGTCTGTAATCCCAGCACTTTGGGAGGCCAAGGCAGGTGGATCACCTGAGGTCAGGAGTTCAAGACCAGCCTGGCCAACATGATGAAACCCCATCTCTACTAAAAATACAAAAATTAGCCTGGCGTGGTGGCATGCACCTGTAGTCCTAACTACTTGGGAGGCTGAGGCAGGAGAATTGTTTGAATCCGGGAGGTGGAGATTGCAGTGAGCCAAGATTGTGCCACTGTATTCACTCTAGCCTGGGCGACAGGGAAAGACACTGTCAAAAAAAAAAAAAAATAGTCCACCTGTGCCTCACCCTCTAAGACAAAGCCTTAGGCCCCCATAGAGTGTCTGAGAAAGGTCTGGCCTAGAGTTCCATTGCCACTGGTTCCCTGGAGATGACATCAGTGATCCTGGCTCCAGGAAAGAAGGGCAAGATCAGCCTCCTGCCGGGCCAGGGGCAGTTCCTAGCAGGAGAAGGAACACGGGGAGCTGGAGGAGAATAAACTCCCTTATAAGCCGGGGCAGGATGGCTAACCTCCTGTCTCTGTAGGAAAGGAACAGAAGAAAAGTGAGCAGAGCTAAAGGGCACACCTCAGAGGGACTCAGCCCACACTAACCTGAAGCCAGGGAAAGCCAGCATTCCTCGGGGACAGAATTAGTGATACAAATTGATACCCAGACAGGGTCGCGGCTTCCCCTTTTGTTTTCCCTTTCTACCCTCCCACTCTCTCTCTCTTGCTCTCTCCTCTACTTCCCTCCCTCCCTTGCTTTCACTGGCTCCCAAATTACAGCCTTGTCTCAGAAACTGACACAATCAAGGTGGTGTGCATGGCCCTTGTCACAAATGGCATCTCAGGTCCTCTCCAAATGGAGCATGGCCTTTAAAGAGGAAGGTGATATCACTAACCTCCTGCCTCGAGGAAGATGCATCTCCAGGAAGACACAGGTCAGAAAAAAACTCCCGCCCTCTTCGGCTGATTGGCTTGAGGCAGGCTCTGGGTGGCTGATTGCAGGGCCAGGCCTGGGGCTGCTGGGGTCTGAAAGACGAGGCATGCCCGCCCTCCTCAACACTCCTTGTGCTGGAGCGGGAGGAGCAGGGCTCTGCCCTTGACTGGCCAGCATTCAGCCTCAGCTTCATCTGGGGTCCTTAAACAAGCTTACTCTCTGACTCTAGGTCTCAGTTTCCCCACTTGTAAAATGGAACGACTAGCTGGTCTCTGAGAACACTTCCAGACCTTGAGTACAGGTCACAAACTCAAATGGCTAAAGGAGCAAGGCGGTATCGGAAATGAATAAAGTGGGGTCTAAAGTGAGGCGATAGGGAATGGTGAGGACTGTGGAGAACTGCAAGCTGCAGGCTCACGTAAATCTAAAAGGCAGCTGCAGGCAAAACTCACAGGGGCGACAGAAGTCAGAGTGAAGTCAGAAGAGTAGTTACTTCTGGAGTGGATAACATGGGGTGGGAGGGGGCATCAGAGAGCCTGCCAAGTCACTGGAGATGTTCTGTATCTCCATGGCAGTGAGGTGGTTACACAGGTGTATACATATGTGAAAATTCACCACTTCCACTTAAGATCTGTTGACCTTATTTTATGTATGTATGTATGTAT
>NW_012104142.1:2787235-2789581 GCF_000951045.1 Mandrillus leucophaeus | reverse complement strand
AAAGAAAAGAAAAGAAAAGAAAAGAAAAGAAAAGAAAAGAAAAGAAAAGAAAAGAAAAGAAAAAAAGAGAGAGAGGGGTACCTGCAACTCAGCTCCAACCAACAACTGTTCAACTGTCGGTTGGCAACATGGACACAATGTTGCTAGTTCTAATCAGAGATGCCAGAAGTCTAGATGTTTACACTGGACTGCTGGATTTTTAAATGCTATCAGTAAGTAATTACAAATGAAAAACCACAACATCTCCCACCGAACGGGCGCTCGCGCACACACACACACATATACACACATACACACATTCAGGAAGAATTCAATTTATGAAGAACAGGTTTCACCTCTTTACTAGAATACATTGTGCCTAACATATAAGTAAGTCAAAGGGATACAGTAAAAGCTACTACATTTTGCATGTATACTGTGTGCCAGGTACTACACAAAAGGCATTGTGTAAAGTTGTCCTCTTATTAATGCTCATAGGGCAATTGAAAATTATTCCCATTTTACAGATGAGAAAACTAAGTCAAATCCAAGGCTTTAGAGCTCTAGTGGAAGAACTGGTGCTCAATAGCAAGTCTGTCAGCCTGCAAACTGCCTTATGAAAATCACAAAGTGAATGCATTATGATCATAATAATAACCAACACTTGCCTGGGGTTTTAGAATATGTAAAAAATATGAATGCTAAAACTGAACCTGCTGTGTCACTCTCAGCAACACAGCCTGCAGCCCCTGAGGCTGAGGAGGGCTGTCTGATATTCCCACTCCCCTCACCAATACATTGAGCTATGCCAACATTTATTATCGAGGTGACACAGGGCCCCAAGACCTCAAACCCTGAGGCCCCAAATATATGGAGCTGTGGGCAGCAGCAGCGGCCCACCCCACTCTCCATGAGGGATTCTGATCAACTTTCACACTGAAAGACTAGAAAACTGTCTCCATGTGGCTACATCTTAAATATGCCAGTTTTCTGGCTGACACCTTTCTCGTGAATAAGGTTGGTAAGAATATGCATTTTCTGCCCTATGGGATTCAATAAAGCCATTTTCATGTTGAATCCAAATAAATATGACCTATAAATGTTCTAATGTTTTCTGAATTGGCTCTTTTGCAAAAATGATCATTCACCATTGTTGCAGACATTCAGATCGAGCATTAGAAATGTCCAGCACGCCAGCAGCACCCCTGTACCCCAGTCATTATGCCCCCAGGAGTAACCATTATTCTGACTTCTATCACGTGGATGGGTTTTGCCACTTCTCTGTGGGGCCTGTGCTTTTCAGTTCTCCCCAGTCCCCACCACTCCCTATTGTGTTACATTTGGCACTGCTTTACTCTTTTGTCTGCATCCTCGCCTCCCTAGGCATGCAAATGTCCAAGGGCAGATGCCTAGAGTCCAGAGTACAGCAAGATGGACATTCACCACCCATCTTGAAAGTAACCACCATGAAGAGTTAAAACTGGATACAGGCACAGCAAACGGTTGGTGTGTTAATGATCACTTAACAATAGGGCTGGAGAAGGTAAGAGAACCATCACCCAGCAATAACCCATTCGGTCAATGAACAGTTACTGAGCACCAACTACTCCACTAGTGTGGAGGAAAGAGATGCAGCCTGTGCCCTGGAGGAGCTCAGCGGCTACTGAGAGGCCAGAGCCATGCAGAATAGTAAGAAGCACCAAGGAAGGACCGTGAGCGAGGGAGGAACAGGCTGGAGGGGCAGCCCACCCGCACCAGCCATCCCACCCAAGGACTCGGGAGGGCTTTCTGGAGTTGACGACTCCTGAGCAGCATCAGTGTCACCCACATTATGCACAGGAGGCTGGAATATGGAAGAACCCAATCTGATCCGCAGTTCTCTACAGAAGGCAAAGTACTCCCACCCTGAAATAACCTATCTGGTAGGGTTCGACTTGTAAACAACATTGCTCATCTATTCATGGACAAACAGGATTGCCCCAGTGTCAAGAGGAAGCCAAATCAAGGCTCAAACTAAAATAAAATAAAATGTTTAAAAAACAACTAAAACTGAATTTGAAAACAATGAGTTCAATGGGAATTAAGTCAATTTTTACAATCATCTTTACATATTAAGACCTGGGGGTTCAAGAAAACAGTGAGACTTACTAATCTAGTTATTTTTAAATTTTTATTATTTTTATTTATCGATTGATTTTGAGATGGAGTCTCCCCCTGTCCCCCAGGCTGGAATGCAGTGGCACAATCTTGGCTCACTGCAACCTCCATGTCCCAGGTTCAAGCAATTCTCCTGCCTCAGCCTCTCACGTAGCTGGGATTACAGGTGCCCACCACCACGTCTGGGTAATTTTTGTATTTTTAGTAGAG
>NW_012104142.1:2785959-2786529 GCF_000951045.1 Mandrillus leucophaeus | reverse complement strand
AATGGCAGCATTTTGGGAGGCTGAGGCAGTAGGATCACTTGAGTCCAGGGGTTTCAGACCAGCCTGAGCACCATAGCAAGCCCTTATCACTACAAAAAAATTAAATATTAGCCAGACATCATGGCGTGAACCTGTAGTCCCAGCTACTCAGAAAGCTGAGGTGGAAGGATCACTTGAGCCCAAAAGTTCAAGGCTTCAGTGAGCTATTATCATGCCACTGTGCTCCAGCCTGGGCAACAGAGCAAGACCCTATCTTAAAAAATAAAAATAAAAAGACTGAAGGCTTCAAAGCAGGTAGCTGGAGTAGAGGTTGAGGGGTAGTAGTGTCATGATAGGATTTATAGTTAGGAAAAATGAGAATTGAGGCAGGGCACAGTGGCTCAACACATGTAATCCCAGCACTTTGGGAGGTGAGGCAGGCGGATAGCTTCAGGTCAGGAGTTTGAGACCAGGCTGCCCAACATAGCGAGACCCCATTTCTACTAAAAAATGCAAAAAAATTAGCAGGGTGTGGTGGTTTGCTCCTGTAGTCCCAGCTACTCAGGAGGCTGAGACAGGAGAATCGCTTGA
>NW_012104142.1:2781851-2785069 GCF_000951045.1 Mandrillus leucophaeus | reverse complement strand
CACCTGGGCTAACCTAACTATTTTTTAACTCACTGATTTTCAAATGGATGTCTGAATGTCTTCACATTAGCTTGCTCTTTGTAAGGCCCTTGACTGTGTCTCCCATAGTTCCTCCTCATCACCTTGTCCCCTGGCAGAGCTGCCCTCTCTCTGGGAGAGGCTAGCTTAGGGGAAGGATAGGCTCTTTGGGCAGGGTGGGATGCCTGAGCCATGCAATGACCTTTCACCTGTGACACCATCGGCTACACCAGGCCTCTGATCCAAATCTCTCCAGCAGTGTTTCAAATCTCCTACTCTCACGCCAGCCTTGATGGCTTCAGGGTCATCATCCAGAGGACCAGGGGTATAACCTGCCACCATGCCTTGGCATCATCCCTGTGTCTTGAGGCTAGAGGCCTTGAACCACCCTAGGGCAGTAGAAGTTGGACGTCCAGTCCAGGATGGGGTCAAGGGAGAGCTTGGTCAGTATCCTCCCCTCTGTAGGCTGTTCCAAATTGGCACTCATGCTCCTCCGCTCTGCATAAGTCCTATGGCCGCTGAGAGGTGTTATCAATGGGTCAATCCACCCATTTGGGAGGGCAGATGAGGTGGAAAGTAGTTGCTCAATTCCTTCTGCTTGAGGGACAGCATCTAGTCTCAGTCTCAGGCATCCTAGAGGCAGAGTATGTATATCTAGCTTCCGGAAACCCTGCCCCCTCCACTCACCTCCTACTGGAACGTGTGCAGGGGTTTTTGTTGGTTTTTTTTTTAAACAGGGTCTCGTTATATTGCCCAGTCTGGAGTACAGTGGGTATTCACAGGCACGATCCTAGCACACTACAGCCTTGAACTTCTGGGCTCAAGCAATCCTGTTGCCTCAGCCTCCCCAATAGCTGGGACTACAGGGGTTCACCACTGCACCCGGTTCCGTGTACAGTTTTGACTGCACACAAAGCTGAGATGCTATTCTAATCCGTTTAAAAGACCCTAAAACACAGACACTCCTGTGGCATTAGCATGGTACAACCCGAAGGGGCCAGTGGTGGGCTATTAATCCAAGCCTAGCAAAGCAGCCAGAGAAAGAAGTTCAATCTCATTCTCATTTCTGTTCTTATTCACTGCCCTATACAACACTCTGCACCAAGTAACTATGTAATACCTCTTAGTGAAGGCACTGTGGACGACAGCTTGAAACTTTACTGAGCACATGAGTCACCCAAGGATCTTATCAAATGCAGATTCTCATTCAGAAGGTCTGGGATGGGGCCCAAGAGTCTGCATTTCTAACAAGTCCCTAGGTGATGCCAAGGTTGCATGTCCACAGGCCACACTCAGAGGAGCAAGGTTCCACCAGACCTTCACCTCCCAGAAGAATGTGCATTTTAAATGAGCACTTCAGGAAGGTGCCCTTTAAAATATTTGGCTCAAATAAATGAACCTCAAATGGTGAAACTGCAGGTAAGGTAGCTTGTTGGGTGGGGGAGCTATTCCAGAGGCAACCAGGACCATCTGCCATCACACCCCTCAAATCAAGCCCTTTGGTAAGCAGACGTGAGGAGCCCAGCTGTTTGGAGGTGAGGAAGGCCAAGTCAGAGAAGTATATGCGGGCCCAGCACAGAGGAGGCCAGGATGCTAGCTCTGGGCCTCCCACCCCTCACTGCTGTCCTCCAGCACTTGAGGCAGAGCTTCCTGGTTCACACTAGTCGCTTCTGTGTGCCACCTTCCCAGCTCACGGGGTATACCCACCCTCTACCATGAGACACTCTGCCTTCCCGTCCTCCCCAGCCCTGGCAGCCAGAGCCAAGCCTTGCTATTCCCCCAGCCAAGGGACCCCTTCCCAGCTCCTCCTTGGCAGAGTGACATCTAGTGCCCCCATCCCTGTAGGTGCTGACCGCAGTGCGCCTACCCCTGCACCAGGAACCAAGCACTAACTCCAAGCCGGCTCTCCCATCATGGGCTGATTCATCATCACCATGCAACTGGCCCCAACTAGGTTCTTCAAGCCTGCCCTACCCCACACCCCACAACCTAATTCTTCCCTGTGTGAGGGTCTGACTCCACCCAACACACACACACACACACACACACACACACACACACACTCCTCCTGTGTCTCTCTAGCTTATTTCAAAATCCAAATTAGGGTGGGGGCACTTGCCAAGGGGCTGGAAGGCGAGGTCAATGCCAGCTCTGGTCTGAGAGGGCAAAAGATGCAGAAAAAGAAGGCTCTGGTTTCTGAATTACTAGGGAGGATGGGGGCGTATTTCTACAGAGGAAAGGCTAATTTCCTCCCAGTGGACCGCTGACAGCACTAGCGCTGGGGCTGGGGTCGCAGTGGGGCGGCGGCTGGCACCGGATCTCCGCTCACAGCACGGAGGCAGTCTCTCTAGGTGCCCGCTCCGGGAAAGCCAGGCAGAGTGCCCGCCGGCTGGCGCCGCCACTACCTCGCAACACGCGGGCTCTGCCCGAGTCCTGGGTTGACCTACGGTGGAGACGAGGGGCAGTGCTCCCGGGTGCGAGCTCCTCGGGGCAGCCAGCACCGCTCGTAGCGGGTCATCTCCAGGGCCAGGAAGGAGAAGCTCGAGCCGCATAAGACTCCCGGCTCCGCGAGGGGCGCGTCTTCCCATAGCTGGACCGAATTTGGGAGGACGTGTAAGTCCCCTGGGGTCTCCCGCGGGCACAGGGACGTGATGAGGGGAGGAGAGAACTACGTGCCTTTAGTTCCCTTCAGCGCCGCTGCCCAGCCCGCAGTAGGGGTGCGCCCCACCCCATCCCCACTGTCCAAATGAGGACCCAGGGCTCAGAAGGGGAGGGGATTGGATCCCAACGCGCTCCACTCCCGAAAATCTCTCCACCCCAGACCTGGACCCTCTCCGTAGCGCCAAGAGCAAAGCTCCCGAATGTTCGCGGTCCCAGGACCAGGGATGGGGGATGGGGTGCCTGTCCTCCCAAGGCCAACGCGAATTGAATTCGAGTTCCCGGGAATCAAAGTTGCCGCGCGTCGGTCCGGGAGCTCGGAGCGGGGCGCGGGGCTGGGGCTAGGGGCCTGGGACCGAAGGATGCCACGAGCGCCCGCCGCGGGCGATGGCCGCGCTGAGAACAAGTGGTTCGGCAGCCGCTGTAGCCACCAACTTTCCCGCCGCGCGGCGGGCGAACGGCAAGGGGAAGGAGAGGGAAGCAAGAAGGGAAGGGGCGGTGCGTGGCTCCGGGTACCGTGTGCGTGTGTGCAGCGGCGCCGC
>NW_012104142.1:2699901-2781031 GCF_000951045.1 Mandrillus leucophaeus | reverse complement strand
ACCCCTAGCCTAGCGGCCGCCCTGCGCCTCTGGCAGAGCTAGGTAACGCTCCCGGGAAGCCCGGGATGGTGAGCGGGCGCTCGGCCTAGGTGAGCCCGCGCCATCTGTTGGCTTTAAGCGCCCCCTCTCTGCTCCGAGTCGCTGAGCGGTCCCTCTAGTCCTTGGGGCCGCTTGGCCTACGCTTCTCTCCAACCTTTGCCCACCCGACTCGACTCATGAGCTCCTACCTGTGCCTCCTCCCTCACTCAAGCTCAAGATGCCTCCAAGTGCTTAGAAAGGAAGGACCCTGGGTTGGAGGAGACCTGTGAGGTCACCTAGGCGCCCTCACCCTTTGGGAGCCCCGTCTGCAGTGCCCGAGTCATGGTCTCCCGGCTTCTTTTTGCACACCTATAGGAACAGTGACTTTATGGCTTTTTGAGACAGCTGGATCAAGGAAGGGTCCATATGCAGGTAATGGAAGAGGTTTATTCCCTACCTTTGATCTTTACTTCCCCGGGGCTAAACATTCTGATTTTTTAAAACTATTTCTCACATGACAGGATTTCTGGAGCTGTCACTGTTCCAGTCAGTACATTGACAGTACCTGCCTGGAGCCAGGCTCTGGGCGAGACTCTCTGGGCCTCAACTCATTCTATCTTCAGCAAAGTCTTTCTGGTAGGTCCTGCCATTATCCCCGTTTTACAGTGAGAAACAGGCTTTAGGAGGTTGGGGACTTGCCCCTGTGGTAGAGTCAGGTATTGAACCCAGAATCTATCTGGTTCCAAAGCTCCAGTTCCTTACCATTCGCTCATTCATTATTCATTCATTCATTGGTTCATTCATTCATTCATTCATTCATTCATTCACAGTCACTGCTATGTGCTAGCTAACTGAAACAGGTTCTAGGAATAGGATGGAGAACAAAGCAGGCTTGGTCCCTGTGCCCCATGAAGCTCCTCTAGTAGGGGAACCAGACATTCATCAATGAAACACATAAGCAGGTAAAATTACAGCCAGAATCAGTGCCAGGAAGAAGAGTGCTTTAATGGTGCCTGGCCTAGGAGATCAGGGAAGACCTCCTGGAGGAGGTGACTGAGCTGAAGGATGAGCAAGGGAGAGAGAGTGGAGTTTTAGGCAGGAGAAACAGCATGTGCAAAGACCCCAGGTGCCCACTATGGGCAATGGCTGGGCCAGGAACAATGGTTTGGTGGTCGCAGTTGCAATCAACTTGTGCAAAGGTAGGAAGGAGCTGGCATATGTCAGGAAGTTCAGAAAGGGTGGGGAGAGCTCTGTGCCTCCAGTGAACGAGGAAATGCTTCCGGGAAGCTTGGGAGGGTAAGTGAGCAGGCACTTGGCCTAGATGAGCCTGCACCATCTGTTGGCTTTAAGCACCCCCTCTCTGATCCGAGTCACTGAGTGGTCCCTCTAGTCCTTGGCAGTGACTGTAAAGCCACAATGGAGTGGGGGCCAAACTGTGCAGGTGTGTTGGCCTTAATCAGGGGTTGATCTTTATCTTAAGACTGACAGCTTGGGCTGGGCGCGGTGGCTCAAGCCTGTAATCCCAGCACTTTGGGAGGCCGAGACGGGTGGATCACAAGGTCAGGAGATTGAGACCATCCTGGCTAACATGGTGAAACCCCGTTTCTACTAAAAAATACCAAAAAACTAGCCGGGCAAGGTGGCGGGCACCTGTAGTCCCAGCTACTCAGGAAGCTGAGGCAGGAGAATGGCGTAAACCCGGGAGGCGGAGCTTGCAGTGAGCTGAGACTGACCAGGAGGTCCACAGGCAGCAGAAGCAGAAGGGCGCTCCAGGTGGAGGAGCAGCATGTGCGTAGGGCCTGGAGGCGTGCACAGGGACCTCCCCAGGGAGCCATGGGAGCTACTGGATCCGGGAGGTGAACAGCAGTCTTGCTGTTCTGCACATGAACCAGCCAAAGGTAGGATGATGGCATTTGCAGGAGCCTCAGAGCTGGGGAGAAGAACCCAGCCTCTATCCTCTGAACCAGCAACTCAGAAATTCTAATCTCCAGCCTGGGCAACAGAGCAAGACCCTATCTTAAAAAATAAAAATAAAAAGACTGAAGGCTTCAAAGCAGGTAGCTGGAGTAGAGGTTGAGGGGTAGTAGTGTCATGATAGGATTTATAGTTAGGAAAAATGAGAATTGAGGCAGGGCACAGTGGCTCAACACATGTAATCCCAGCACTTTGGGAGGTGAGGCAGGCGGATAGCTTCAGGTCAGGAGTTTGAGACCAGGCTGCCCAACATAGCGAGACCCCATTTCTACTAAAAAATGCAAAAAAATTAGCAGGGTGTGGTGGTTTGCTCCTGTAGTCCCAGCTACTCAGGAGGCTGAGACAGGAGAATCGCTTGAACTCAGGAGCTGGAGGTTGCAGTGAGCCAAGATTGTGCCACTGCACTCCAGTCTGGGTGACAAAGCAAGACTCTATCTCAAAAAAAAAAAAAAAAAAAAAAGAGAGAGAGAATTGATTGAATTGATTGGGAAGCAATAGTTGACGAGAAGAGACTTCTTCAATTAAAAGTATTTATTTGTCAAATACTATGTTCCAAGAAATTTTCTAGACCAGGGGTGAGCACACCGCTACCCAGAGGTCAAATCTGCCTCATCACATGTTTTTGTAAAGAAAGTTTTAGTGGCACACAGACGTGGCCTATCCAGTTGTGTCTCCTTTCACACTACAACTATAGACATAAGGAATTTCAACAGGGACCATATGGCCTGCAAAAACAAAAATATTTACAGCCTTGCCCTTTACAGAAAAAGTTAGCTAATCCCTGTGAATTTAGACACTTTGGATATGTGAATGAACAACACATGCACACACGCACACGCACACACATATGCACACACACGCGCACACACACATACATGCATGCTTGCGCCAAACAAATCCTTGCCCTGGTGAAACTTACATGTCCTCAGGCTGCTGTAGTGCCTAGGTGATTGGTGCCAGAGGCCTGGAATGAGAGGGTGGGTAGAAGTGGAGAGAAGTGACTTTCAGGAGGTAAAAATCTGCAGGGCCAGGAGAGGGAGTGGTTTTACATGAGATAGAGCAGAGGGTCAAGGAGACTTCTGGGTTTCTGGCTTGTGGTGGTAGATGGACAGCATGCTGTTTCCTGTGATCGGGCCCTCTGAGGAGGCCGCTATGGAGACCTGAGCAAGAGCTCCCTTGGGACGTGTTGCGTGAGAGGCCTGTGCAGTCACAGAACAGAGATGCCAAGCAGGCTCTTGGACAAATGAACTGGAGCCGTGGTCCTACATGTCTTAGATGGTCATGCTGTAAGACAGAGTGATGGAGCCAGGAGTCTGGAGCTGGGATCTGACTTCTAGACCATCCTGTAGCTGGATGGTGGCGGGTTGGACACTGGACCACTCTTGGCCTCGTGTTCCCCATTCGTAAAATGAAAGCATGAGAAGAGGTGTTCTTCAAGGTTCTCCACTCCTCAAACCTTCTGTTACACTCTGTGCCAAGCACCGTGCTGGGAACTGGGGTATCAGCTGGGGTGCAGCCAGCCCACAGAACCACCATGAATGTGTAACAGGGAATGGAAGAGCTGAGAATTCTAACTGGATGGCGAAGCGACCCAGAGTGCAGCAACAGCAGAAAGTGTGCCACCTCTAGACTGGAGGGACAAGGGAGGAAGCAGAGTGGCCAGGATCAGGGCATGCAGTGGAAGGTGAGACCACAGTGGGCCTGTGTGGTGTGGGCTCTAGTCACAGAAACACAGCTACTGCCAGAGACGGTGGAGTGTGAAGACGCGTTCCGGCTTCTTTCCCCAGCCCCTCTCATCTCCCACCTGAAGCCAGCGGACCTGGGAGTTTGCGGGGTCAGCCTGCCGTGATGCAGAGCAGCAGCACCACAGAGGGGAGGAGAGAATGGCCCTGAGGGAAACAGGCCAGGACCGCACACCAGGGACACAGACGTGAGTGACATCCATCCTGTCTTCAAGGCACTCCCTGTAGGAGAGAGGGGCAGACGAATCAGTTACAACCTAGCAAGGTAAGCGTGGCAAAGTGGACAAGTGGCCCAAAGGAGAGTGGGGTGATTCATTGTCATGAAATCTTGAGTCCAGAAAGGCTGCCTGGACAAGGGGACGTCAGAGCTTGCTGCAGTGAGCTGAGACTGACCAGGAGGTCCACAGGCAGCAGAAGCAGAAGGGCGCTCCAGGTGGAGGAGCAGCATGTGCGTAGGGCCTGGAGGCATGCACAGGGACCCTCCCCAGGGAGCCATGGGAGCTACTGGATCCCGGAGGTGAACAGCAGTCTTGCTGTTCTGCACATGAACCAGCCAAAGGTAGGATGATGGCGTTTGCAGGAGCCTCAGAGCTGGGGAGAAGAACCCAGCCTCTATCCTCTGAACCAGCAACTCAGAAATTCTAATCTCCTCATTCTAGGAGATGAATCACCTAAGTTTTCACCTTTCTGCCTTTCTGGGATTTCCATTCCTGAAACCATGTCAGGGCTGTTTCAACAACAGCTCTCGAAGTTCTCCCTAGAGGCCTTTCCTCAGGAAACACTTGCCTGCTCTCCAAGCCCGTGGGGCATCGAGGAAGGTACACCTGTGTGATAAAGAAGCACCCTTGCCACCTTACGTAGTCTGGACAAGTCACTGAACCTCTCTGTGCCTTGTTTCCACTTCTGAAAATGAGAGAATGGTGCCTGCCCAGCCTCCCTCCTGGGGTGGATGTAAAAGCACTTGGACAGCCACGAAGAGCCACAGAGATGCCAACTTCCCACTCATCCAAACTCCACTCCTACTGGGGGACCCCCACTGTATGAAGTAAGGGGTAGGACCAGGCCCTGCTTTAATTGAAAAAACTATAAAGAAAGGCCTTCTGCCTGCCGGGCACAGTGCATGACCTAGGCAAGCCAGTCAGAAGCTCTACTCTCAACTTTGAACCTTGAGAAGGACCATAACGTTTATAAACAGTCAAGAATCCTTTTGAAGCTATGCAAAGCACCTAGCCCTGGCTCCAGGACTCCTGAGGCCTGACCTGGGTTGTATTTTCAGCTGCATTCTTGGCCACCAGCCTCCTTTTGTTCCTATTTGTTGTCTGGGTCTGTCTTCCAGTCTTCTGGTTGAATCTGCCCCTGTTAACTAACTAGTGAGTTCAATTTTTGCATCAGTAGCCAGAGTTCATTTCTGTTGCTAGCGACCGTGAGAACCCTGCCTGGTGCAGACCATCTGATTATTCTTCTGGTGATTGTCATAGGGAGCATAGAACAGTGTAGAGTCAGCATTATTAGAATAATGCCACCTCCCCTTTCCCAAAATTAAAAAGAAAAGAGAAAGAAAGAAAAAAAGTGATATGCAGTTCCTTCCATATCCAGGGCATCTTGCCCAGGGATTTCCAGAAGCGGCCACATCTGTACAGTGGCTTCAAGATCATGTTTAGCCCACAGCACACTTGATTTTAAGATTCTCGAAGGCAGGGACTGTGTGTTTGTTCATTCACCTAACACACGTTTCTGAAGGGCCTACAGTGTGCCAGTCTGTGGGCTGGGTGCCGAGGACACAAAGAGCAAATGACATCATTTTGGTCCTCAGAGAAGCTATAGTCCAGCTGGAGAGCTAGAGACAGAAACAGTTGGGAAGAAGTAGGATGATGCCATCCTTCAGGCTGGGACTAGGTTCAACATTGACAGAGGGGACCCCGAGCAGGGTGCAATCCACTCTAACCAAGGAGATTAGGGAAGACTCTGAACAGGAGAGACCACTTAAATAGAGCCTTGAAAGACAAGAGTACCTGGCAAGGTAAGACCGGCAAGGACATCTGAGGTAGCAGGGACTGTGTGTGCAAGGTCACAGGGGCAGCACACAGTTTAGAGACCTCAAGTAATATGGCAATAGGGCTGGACCAAGGAGTGTGCTATGCAGAGGCAGCAAGGGCTGGACCATGAAGGGTTTGAGGGCTCCACCAGGAGCCCAGGTTTCTTTCAGTAAGCAATGCTGGAGATGGAGGCGCTAGGCTTGGAGGTGCAGATACACAGTAGAAAGCATGACCAGCTACAGGAGGAAGAGGGGACAGTGCATTGTCCCAGGGTGACCTGGGCTGACATCTTGGAGGAAGGGGCATCTCCCCTTCAATGTCTTTGCATCCTCACACACCAAATAACCAGCTGGCCTACTGGCACTCTCAGAGAATGAGGATACAAAGAAGGGAGGGAATCCAAATCTGTTGTTTTAAATATGCCAACCCCTGGAACCACCTGGAATTGGACTCCATTCTACCTTGGCCTTCCAGCCTCATGGGGGTGCTTTCTGCCGCTGCCTTGCCCCTGGGGAATGCAAGAGAGGCAGGGTGGTGCAACACGAAGCTCGCTCCACCAGGCTGTGGTTCACATGGGTCTTAGCCTACCGGTCCGAGCATCAGGTTCCTCAACTATAAATGGGTATGATAACCCCCAGGTGCTGAAACACCTCTCGAGGCTGCCTTTCAGATCAAAAGAGAAAAACACACATTAAAGTGCTTTACAAACTGCAAAAACAGAGCAGCCCTCACAGGCGAGTCTTTCCTCCCCATGAGGGTCGATGATTATTTTTAAAGCACACAAACGCCTCTCCTGTGGGTTCCTCCATAGCAGCCTCCCCATCCCTTCCTGCTCCCCCTTTCATGCCCCCACCCCACAGCTGATAAAGAGCTGTTTGTTGCTTCCTGCTGTCGTCGTCCCCAGCCCATGCGTCCTCTCCCGGGGCAGCGCCTGCCACCATAAACCAGACATGTGTGCTCCCGAGTTTAGTTTGTGAGCCCTCGGAGCCTGGCACAGCTGTGGCGGCCCCGCTTGGCTTGTGGAGGAGCAGGCTGGAAGGCTGACAAAGTGGGCTGTGGCCACCCCTCTGCAGCATGGAGGCCCCCAGGAAAGCCCCGGGGGCATGAGGTTCCCTGGGCCCAGCCTTGGAAGCTCACCCCTCCCTTGTGTGGCTGAAGAAAAGAGGGTCCTTCCCTCACATTCCTGCCCCTCTCTCCACTCCCCTCGCCCATTATTTATTTATAAAGTGTTCAGAGCAAAATGAATGACAAAAAGTTAGAAGCTAATTAAAGCTGGCACAGATTGGCACACAGGGGCATGAATTATACATTGGTGCAGAATGGCACTTGGTGGCAAGGACTGGCACCAAGTGCCCTGGGCACTGGTAGGAAGTGGGCACGAGCCCCACCTCTGCCTCGGCCCCCGCCATGCCTTTCCAAGGCACCCTCCGTCCAGGGCTCTTGGCCTCTCTCTGGGGCAGCTGGCACCTTGTCAGCCACCACCCCTCAGTGGGCAATTCCTCTCTGCACAGCCTAGCACATCCTGGCTGTGAGAACATCAATACCATAATCATAGGCTGGACTCGTCCCACAGAAGTGGTCCCTGGTTCTCCAAGCACATGCCTGTTGCCGCCTCTGCATTCACGAGAAAAGGCAAGCTTCCACAAACATGAGGGCAAGTGGAGAAGTTCTAAGACCCAGCCAGCTGATCACAACAAAGGCACATCAGAGCTGGAAGACACCGTTCAAGACCCTGCAGTCCAAACCCCACAGTGTGCTCACACAGAGAGAACCTGAGTGAGGCTCAGAGGGGGACAGGTTCTATGCAAAGGCACACAGCAAATATAATAATAACTATAACAATTATAATAAGGGTAAGATTTATTTAAAGCTCATCCTGTGCTAGCCGCTGTTCCAAGTCTTTGTATGGATGGTCTCATTCAATCCTTATGTGAAGAAGACACTATAGTTATCCAAACTGACAGGTGAGAAAACTGAGGCAGCACAGAACTGTTAAAGCAGTGTGCCCAAAGTCACAGAGCTAATGAGAGGCAAAGTCTGGATCAAATGAAATCCAAAGAGCCTGATTCTGAGCCCTGTCTCCTGTGAGCAAGGACAGTGGTTCTCACCTGACTATACTTCAGAAACTTCTGGGAGGTGAGGGGGACACAAAAATAGTATCAGTGATTCTGATTTTTTTGGTCTTGGCTAACATCTGAACACGGCATTCTGAAAGCTCCTCAGATGATTCTAATGTGCAGAAAAAAACCATTGGTGGGGAGAGGGTTGTGGATTTTAACCCCAAAAGTCATGGATGTGAGTTCTTGTTCTGCCACTACTTAGTGACTTTGAGCCTAGGGCTTAACCTCTATGGGTCTCGGTTTCCTCAGCTGTATAATGGGGTTTGTGATAGCATGGCTCTGGAGTTGGACTGTTAGGATTTGGTTTGAACCCTGGCCCTGCCTTCTGGGCAGATTACCTAACTTCTCTTTGCCTCAGTTTGCTCATTTGTAAAATGGTGATAATACTAGCAGAGCTGTCATGAGGACTGAGTGATGTGGTGAATATAAAGTGGCACCTGGCATAGTAAGTGCTCATGAAAATGGGAGACATGGTCAGTAGCTGTCCTGGGATGGAGGAACCTTGCCTCTCATGTCCCACAGGGCTGTGGCCAAGATGAAACGAGGCCACATATAACAGAGTGGCTGCGTGCACGGCAGGACACAGTGAGAGGCTGTCAATCAGAAGAGACTGGGTCTCCTGGCTGCCTGTCCCTGACTTTCTCTTTCTTTGCATATGGGAGACATGAACATTATCAGCATGAACATTTCAGACCACGTAGACAAACCACTGTTCTCAATTTGGTGTATTTCCTTCAAGGAATGTTCTATGTGCATATGGAAATGTATGGTTTTTGACTGGGGGCAGGGGTGGAAGAGAAAGATATCTATCATGACACACTTCTGTACTTTTGAATTTTGAACCATATGAATGGCTCAAATATAAAAATAAATACAAAAGGGTATGCTTCAGGCAGAAGGAAAGTGGTCCCAGATGGAAGCTTGGATATTCAGAAAGGAAACAAGAGCAATAGAAAGGGAAATATGGGTAAATACAAATGAATCTTGGCTGTATAAAACAATAAAACTAATGTTTAAAATATATAGGGAGAATTAAAATACACGATCCAATGGCACACAAGCAGGAAGGGGGTAAATGGAGTTAGAATGCTCTAAGGTCCTCACATTGTCCAAGAAGTGGGTAGAAATGGGGAGTGTCTGGTAAACATGAATAAATCAAGGATGCCTGCTCCATCTCCAGGCTAACCCTAGAAGAGTGGTAATTGCACATATTACTAACCAGCCAGTTGACGGAAAATGGAATAATGAAGTGTGTGTGTGTGGATTTTTAAAATTTTAAGAATTTTTTGTTTTTACAAATACAGCCATACTGCACATATTGTCCTATAACTTGTTTTTTTTTCTCTCTCTCTCTCTCTTAAGGTATGTCCTGTAGCTCTTTCCACAATGGTCCCCAGAGGGTCTGCCTCCTTTTTGTCTGCCAGTGTGTATCCCGTGGAATGATGGCAACAACAGAGCATTAAACTGAGTGTTGAGCTCTTCTGAACACAGGGCTCTATGTGACAGCACAGGTCACACGTCCACGGAGCCCGCCCTGACTGCAGATGATGGTGTAGGGAGAAGGCAATTCCCATTCTCCTTGTAATGCCCCCAAAAAAGTGTCTTTTTTTTTTTTAATGTTCAGAGATCACTTTCTTCTTTTATTGGGAAGCAGACCCAGAGTTAGGGTCTCCACAACCTATAGTCAGGGACAGTAAGCAAGATCTGTTCTCTTTTGTTCTGAAGCCCCACACCCCAGCCCGACCCATTAGTCCCAGACAAGAAAACCTAATGTCCACCAAAAAGGGGCGGATTTGGACCATCCGGCCCAGTCTCCCACCCCTGGACCCTACTGCTGCCAAACTACCCCACAAAAGAACTTGCTCTCATTCTGGTGACAGTCTTCAGAGGACAGGATGCCCATTCGGTGTGGTCTACAAGTCACTTTCTGCCAGAGGCAAGCCTTCTTCATGTGACCTCTTTGAATCACATGGTGAGAAAGTTATTTCCCTGTCAGTTCTGTCCTAGCCTATACAAACGAGCAAAGGAGAAAGTCTCAATTTGTGCTATTATGTCTTTAATACTTGATAATCCCTCTTCCTTGAACCAGAAGGAATCAGGCCTTCTGCTCTGCCTCTGGCAGGCACTTATGGCTGTATTTAATAATACTGATTTGCTATCATCGTATTTATTTTAATAGTTATCTTGTATTTATTGCAAGTAGCATAGTTTTTATTTTTTTAAAAATGTGGGAGGCCGAGAAGGGCGGATCACGAGGTCAGGAGATTGAGACCATCCTGGCTAACATGGTAAAACCCTATCTCTACTAAAAATACAAAAAAAAAAAAAAATTAGCCGGGCATGGTGGCGGGCACCTGTAGTCCCAGCTACTTGGGAGGCAGAGGGGGGAGAATGGCGTGAACTCGGGAGGCGGAGCTTGCAGTGAGCTGAGATCGTGCCACTGCACTCCAGCCTGGGCCACAGACCGAGACTTTGTCTTAAAAAAAAAAAAATTCTATGATGGTGATAAAAAGTCTCTTAAAATAAATGTATGAGTTTAAAAGTGAGGGATTAAAATTTAAATTGGGTCAGTAATAGTATAGTTGTCACATGAATAGGCCAAAATTGGTAAATATGGTAAGCGAATGATTGAAACTGGGAGGTCTTGGCCTGAAAAATTAAGTCAAATCATCTCTGTGTCACTCACATTCAAAAGCCTTCCAAACCCTACAACACCATTCCTGCAAATCAGGCCACCATACCTTTCCAGGTTCAACCCAACCTCTCTTCTCTAGAAAACCTCTATCTCAGCTGACAAAATACACAGATACATAGAGGGGTGTTTAGTGCAGTGCTCTTTATAATAGGGGTCAAAAAGGGGAAGAAATCTACATGTCCCTCAAACTGGTTAAACATACCACGCTTTGATCTATCTGTTCTATGGACCACTCTGCTCTTTGACCTCCCTGACTCCTGGCCTGGGATTATACCGTCATCTCCCCCACCATTGCCTTCTGCCCACTCCTCCTCTCTGCTGAAACCCATACTTCAAATCCCATCGGCTCCCAGAAGCCTTCTCTGCCCACTTCCCAGACCACCCAGATCCTTGTCCTCCTCTGGCCCTCAGAACCCTCACTGTCTGGATGACTCTTGCATCTGGGTATAGCATGGAATCTTGAATGACCTTTCCATAGCATGTCTGTCTTGTTTCCAAATAGATCATGAACTCCCAGAGGGCAGGGACCAAAATGTGTCTGAAGGTATACATTGGACAAGGCTCAGAAAGTCAGGATTCAGCCCTGACTCTCCCACCATTTGCCTGCATGACCTTGAACAAAGCATCCCCTCCTCTGCCCCAAGCCTCGGTGTCCTCATCTCAACATGAAATGTGAGTTTAAGTTCCTAGGGCCCCTCTTGCTCTGAGCATGTAGGATCATTTCATATTCTTCTGTATCTTCCCATAGAATGATAAAAACTAAGATTTTTACATCTTAAGAGGGTTGCATCCACGATCTCATTTAACCCTCACAACAACTCTGCGATAGTAGTTCTATTATTATCCCCATTTTCACTGATGAGAAAACTGGGGCACAGGGAGGTTGCATCCATAAAATTAACCTAGTCTGCACTGTGGTATAAACAAACCCTGAAGCCTCAATGGCAATAAAAGTTTACTTCTTGCTCATACATAACACAGTGCTGCTGGGGTGGCTTTCCTCTGAGAGTGGCTTAGGGGATCTAGGGTGCTTCCATCTTAGAGCTTTACCATAAAAACACATGGCCCTTTGGCCATACGCAGGTCACTGTGGCAGGGCAAGAAAGGGCAGAGGAATCCACAAGCTCTTACCTGCCTTGGCCTAGAGTGACACATGCCCACATCACTCCTGTTCCCCCATTTCCCTGGCCAGAGCTAGTGAGTCACATGGCTCCACCCTAGCTTCCAGGAGCCTGTGTTCTGTAGTGGTGAGCACTAAGAATCTGCCACACGGGAGCCGCCTGACCGAGGCCACACAGGAAGGCGCAGAGGCAAGGTTTTGCACACAGACCTGGGGTCTTCCACTTAACCACTCTTCTGTATTGTCTTTCAGGCAGTACCAGGTCCGTAGGGGATGGATAACAGAGCTTGGCAGTGATTGGTAAGGCATGGTGTGATGGATTGCCATTGTGATGTGGAAAAGACTAAGAAGAGATAGCTGCCAGGCAGATGTGACATCAGGACAGGTAGCCACTGTCCATGAGAATAATCCTGACAGTTCCCAATTGCTGAGTGCCTGCAATGGGCCAGGCACTTTTTTTTCTCTCTTTTTGAGATGGAGTTTCGCTCTTGTTGCCCAGGCTGGAGTGCACTGGTGCAATCTCGGCTTACTGCAACCTCTGCCTCTCGGGTTCAAGTGATTCTCCTGCCTTGGCCTCCTGAGTAGCTGGGATTACAGGCATAAGCCACTACGCCCAGCTAATTTTTGTATTTTTAGTAGAGACGGGTTTCTCCATGTTGGCCAGGCTGATCTCGAACTCCTGACCTCAGGTGATCCGCCCACCTCGGCCTCCCAAAGTGCTGGGATTACAGGCGTGAGCCACTGCACCCGGCTCTAATTTTTGTATTTTTAGTAGAGACAGAGTTTCGCCGTGTTGGCCAGGCTGGTCTTGAACTCCTGACCTCGTGATCTACCCGCCTCGGCCTTCCAAAGTGCTTGTATTACAGGCATGAGCCACCGTGCCCAGCCAGGGCCAGGCATTTTATAAATGTTCCATCTGATCCTCCCAATACCCTGGAAATAAAACCCACTTCTGCTCTACAGATGAGGAAAGTAGGCGTCCAAGAGGCTCAGTAAACTGACCAAAGTCAAGCAGCTGGATGATCTCCAGTCCTTCTGAGGTTTCTTACCCAGGACCCTGCAGAGGGCATGGCCAGGGAAGAAGGAGTTGAGGTGTGAGTTCCTATCTGGGTGCTGTCAGCCCTCTGCTGCCACAGCCAGGCATAGGCAGCCAGGGTGAGAGGGGAGCTTTTGTCTAAGGGCATCCTGAACACGCTGGTGAGTGACCCACTGCCCTGGCCCCACCCTGCCCAGCCACAGGAAAATCCCCTGCAGGCTCCCATTCCCTGGGGGAGTCCAGAACTGCAGTGCGGGCGCCACCTGCAGGCCGAGTGCTGCACAACACCTCTCACCCCTCTCAGCTCTGGGTCACTTCCCCAGTCCCTACTTTGGAGGGAAGGCTAAAGGGCAACTTCCAGAAAAAAAGCAGCAGGTTAGTGGTCTCCAGCAAGGCTTGTTCTTCACCACCTGCTCCTCCCCGCTGCTGCCCTATCCTCAACCATCCAGGGATTCTCCCTAGCCTTGTTTCTATCACAAATATTAATGGATGGCCGGGTGCAGTGGTTCATGCCTGCAGTCCGAGAACTTTGGGAGGCCAAGGCAGGAGGATCACTTGACCCAGGAGGTCAAGGCTGCAGTAAGCCATGTTTGTGTCGCTGCACTTCAGTCTGGGCAACAGAGTGAGATCCTGTCTCTAAAACAAATATGACTTGAAGGTCTCCTATGGGCCAGGTACTTTTATGGGCTCATTTTGGAACTGGAAGTCTGGACTCTTGGTTTCAGTCTCTATCCAGCCACTAGCTGGCTGTGTGACTCTGGGAAAATCACTGCCCATCTCTGGGCCTCAGCTGCCTTCCTTATAAAATGCAGGTAACAACCAGAGGCAACACTGTGGGGCCTGGAGTCAGGTAGGCTTGAATTTGAATCCCACCTGTGTCACTTCCTTGCTGTGTGACCCTTTGGGCAACTTAATTAACTTTTGTGTGCCCTAGTTAATTCATCTGTAAAATGGGTTGATGGTGCCTATCCAAAGAGTCTTTTTTCTTTTTCTTTTTTAAACAGCATCTCACTCTGTCACCTAGACTACTGGAGTCTGGTGGCATGATCTCAGCTCACTGCAACCTCCGCCTCACAGGCTCAAGTGATTCTCCTGCCTCAGCCTCCCGAGTAGCTGGGATTACAGGCATGCACCACTACTGTTTGGCTAATTTTTGTATTTTTAGTAGAGACGAGGTTTCACCACTTTGGCTAGGCTGGTCTTGAACTGCTGACCTCAAATGATTCACTCACCTCAGTCTCCCAGAATGCTAGGATTACAGGCGTGAGCCACTGCGCCCGGCCCCAAAGGGTCTTATTATCAGAATAAATTATTGCTTACATATGATATGGTACATGTAATAATACACGTGAAGTACCCAGCTCAGAATCTTGCTCCCTTTCTTCAACTTCCTCACATTTTGAAACTTAGGGTTCAGTTCCCAGGTCCTTCCTATGCTTCTCCCTAGGAAGGGTGGAGATCAGCCTCCTGATGCGGCCACTCTGATGCCACCACTCTGATGCCGGACCCTGCCTATTCAGGGAATGCCAGGAGCCCTGGTTCCTGGAACAGGGGTCCTAACCCAGGTCCAGTCAGTGTATAGAGAGGCCCCCTATCACCTCCTAGAGTCACCCCCAGCTTTATGGTGAGGACTTAACTTCTTTGCTGATTCATTGCTGTTATGATGAATGAGATCCCTCTGCTAGAGTTGCACAGTTACAACCACAGCAGCTGTTGATGGCTTCCCTGATGTTGAAATTCTCAGTAACTAAAAACAGGCACACTGGGATATAGTCCCATACCAGGTGGAGTGAGAGGAAGGGCTAGCAGGCAGAATCCTTGTAGCTTTAGAAGGTCTTAAGAAGACCCGTAACTCCAGCTGAGACAGAGGCCCAGCTCCTCTGGAGCGCAAAGCTTAGACATTTCTCTTGATGCATCCAAATGGGGATGGGGAGACTGTAGCTCTTAACGTTTGCAGGCCTTGTGTTTATTCTCCCTGAGCCTCAGTTTCCTCATCTGTAATATGTGGGGATCATCCCTGGCCTGTTTACTTTTTCTGGTTGTGAGATAAAGAAAAATCTGAAAGTCTTCCAACTGTCCAGTCCTGTTGAGATGTAGTTCCACCCATAGCACACCTAATTCCTTTACTTATTTTTTGAGTACACAGCTGGGCAAAGGGGTAGTTGGCTGGAGTTGTTATGGTGAGCCCAACAGGCATTTTTCTTCCCCTAAAGCATGTTGAGGGACCAAGGAGAAAAGAAGTATCTGGCACCTTCCCAAGGAACCTACAGCCTCCTTCTCCTTCCCTGCCTCCATTTCCTTCTGGGTAGGACTCCCTAGGTGCCTCATGCTGTGCCCAGCACATCACACACATATGTCACATCATTTGATCTTTCAGCCAACTGAGGCAGGTGCCATCATCCCCATTTTAGGGATGGGAAAACTGAGGCTCAGGAAATGTAACTTTAAGTACAGGAAGCTGGATTCAAATCCAGATTTTTCTGGGCTCTCCAATGAGAGTTAACCTCTACACTATACAGGGAACAGATAATAAACAATTACTGAGGGCTTGTTAGGTGTCAAAGGACAGTGCCAGACACTTTCCAGACTTCATTTTATGGAATCCCTATACTGACCATGCCAGTTAGGTATATTAACCTGGTTTTACAGATGAGGAAACTGAGTCTCCAAGAGAATAAGGGAAGCCTCTCATTGCTATGCTGGTTGACGTCTTGGGAGTTGGACAGATTACAGTAATCAGCTAATGGCTGAGCAGTGCTCTACAGATGAAAAGCCCTTATTGAAAGTGCTAAGCATGATGATTAACTTGGAAGGTGGAATTAGCTGCACAGTGGGAGCAGGCTGCAACCAACAGGAGAGGATTAGTGACTTGTTGCCTGATTCTGTGGAAGGCAGGTTAGGAGCGAAAAAAAACTGAGAAAGGTTTTCAGCTCCCTGGTGGTGCTCACATCCGAGAGGATGAGAGAGTCTGTGGACCTGCAAGGCAGTGATCACACCCCGGTGTTGAAGGGATCAGACAGCATCCATGGAAAGCAAAGTGGGCTCCCAGCTCCCTTTGTCCACCCATCCATTCATCCATCCATCCAACAATTACTCACCAAGGACCTAGTAGGCCTCACGCAAGCTCTCATGAGGCTCCCAACCCAGTGGAGGGAGACACATTTAACAGTAATCACATACCAAAGAATTATTGTCCATTTTTTAGTTTTAATAACAGGAGCTTTGCTCTTTTGATTTTACTTTTTAAGACTTAACTTTTTTCAGAGTAGTTTTAAGTTCACAACAAAATTGAGAAGAAGGTACAGAGACTGCCCTCACGTTGTGCACAGCCTGCCACAGTATCAACATCCCCCAGCTCAGCAGAGCATTTGATACAGTAATGAGCCTGCATTGACACATCATCGTCATCCCAAGTCCATCGTTCACATCAGGGTTCACTCTTAGAGTTGTACATTCTGTGGGTTTGGATAAATGTATAATGACATGTATTTGTGGTTATATTTTACAGAAGAGCCCTTATTTGTAGCAATACCTACCAAAACATTTACAGATGTGTTGCATCAAATTAATACTAGGAGGCAGGAGTGAGTAGGGGTAGAGATAAAACGAGATTGACCTCGAGTTGATCATTGTTGAAGCTGAGTGATAGGTATATGGAGTCTGTGATACTGTTCTGTTTTGGGTTTTTCTGGTAAATGTTGGAAACTTTTCATAATAAAGTTTTGTTTTAAAAAAACAGATATTGATAAGTAATTAGCACTTATAATAAGTGCCACAAAGGAAGACTGAATGGCATGATGAGAGATTATTGTAGAGGGATCCACTTTAGACTTGAGGGTGGGAGTGGGGGATCGGTTTGGGACAGGGTGAAGCATTGGGGCATCCTTAAGCATAGTGATTACCAAAGTAACCCTTTCTGTCTCCTTCCTCCCGGAAAGGCAGGCTGCCAGAGTCCTGGGGAGAGACCCCTACCTTTTGAGCATCACCAGCAACCTACTGGGAGACCAAGGTCCTGGAAAAGTCAAGACCAGCCCCAAACTCCCTCATGTGATGGAGGGAACAGAGGGAAGTCCCAATTGCAACCCGCACCCATCACTGTGCGTGCCCATGTTATTCACCTACTATGAGCACGGCCTCATTAGAACAACCTCAGGGGAGGGGAGCAGGACTCCCCACTTTACAGATGAGATAATGAGGCTCTGAGAGGTAAAAAATGACTCGCTCAAAGTCAGCAGCAGAGCCAAAGACCAAGGTTTGTCATCTTGTTAGTGTCTCCCCAACCACCCCCCAACCTGTTAACACAGTCATCGTTTCTACATCACAGGGAGAAAAATTGTTAACAAGACAGCTGGAACCTCAAGCCACAGGAGCTGTGGGCCCAGAGAAGGCAGGGCCCTTCCTCTTAAGTGTAAAAGCCTTGGGGTGAGGGCATGCGGGAAAGGAATGAGAGCTATAGTTTGCTGGAAATCTGAAGAACCAAATGACGTTGGACCTCCAAACATGAGACAGAACAGAGTTCAGGGGTAAGCACTCCTCCCCAACCCTTCTAGTGTCCCTCAGATGCAGATCTGGCTCAATTTCCAGGTATCTGCGAAAGGAAGGGCTCCAGCTTCAGGTTACAGGGCACATGCTTGGTCACATGCTGTGGGCTGGAGGGTGTAGGGATGGACCTTGAGGGAGCATGGGGTGAAGGACCTTAGGCACTGGGAGCCAGGGAACTCTCAGGCCAGTGTGCCCCACTATTTCAGGCCAGCAGTGTCCACAGAGTGCACTCTGGATTTTTCCAAAGTGTCCAGCCTATAGCACTCCGCACAACAAAACTGGATCCCTGAATCAAAAGACAAAATGACAATAAGTTAAGCTTAAAGATCTCAAATGGCTTTATTGCGATTTTAGAATCTGGCAACACTTCATTCCATAAAATAGAATAAGTGTTTCGATAAGCTGAGCAGAGCGAGTTGGTTTTATAGACAGAGAGGGCTGAAGGAAACAGAAGCAAAGAACAAAGAGCCTATTCGTTGCTTCAGAGCCACTTTCCTCATGAGGTGGGGACAGGGAGACAGAATGACAGAAAAATAACTGATTCATTAACATCAGGCTACTCAACGCTACTTCTCTCGTATAAGGAATAAAGCAGAGGGGATTCACTCTCGTGCCTGTTCAGATTTGAACTGGCCTGTTTGGGAAATTGCCTGCTACCTCTTTTCAGGTAACTACTTAGTTTGGGTTTAGTGACATGGAACTTTAGCATGGGTGACTCCCTTTGGATTTTTAGCCTGGTCTGTTGGGGCCTAATTCAGAAACTTAGTCCAAAACAATGGCCTCCTATAATTTTCATTTAACACTTGCCTGCTCTGAGAAGAGTAGGAATGACAAGACAGCAAAACATGGACTGACCCTCTGCCCTCACTGGTAAGGAGCTCACCTTTTGGACTCAGGCAGACCTGGATTCAAATCCTTGGACAAGCCACTTAAATCCTCCAAACCCTAGTTTCCCCGTTGGGGGGCAACATCTCCCTCTCAACTGAGGCATGGTGAAGGTGAAGCAGACAACAAGAGTAAAGGATTTAGCAGAGCATTTCGTTCTCCTTGAAGCCAGCTTCATTGGGCAATGACACCTCCCCCAGTTGTTCCCATCTGAGGTGGTGTTTCTCTAGAAGACGATCCCAGACAAAGATTTAAGTGCGAGTCATTTGTTAGAAGTGACTTCAGGAAGCTCCAGCTGAAGAATGAGGAAGTGAGACAAGAAAGGGAAGGAGACCAAAATAAGATGTGTTATCAAGCAGGTTACCATTGTAGACAACGGGAGCTCTGGGGAACAGCCTAGCAGAACTGTCGTACTCAAACTTCAGCACAGACTCACTAGGAGGGCTTGTTGAAACACCAGTGACTGGGCCCCAGCCCCTAGAGTTTTAGAATCAGTAGGTACAGCTTAGTAGTAGGCTGACAATGTGCATTTCTAACAAGTTCTCAAGTGGTACAGATGGCTGCTGGTTTGGGACTACACCCTAAGAACCACTAACTGTCTCAGCATGATCTCAACTGAGGGATGAGGAAGCTAGGGAATTTCTCCACCAACTCCCTGTTCATCAGTATTTGGGGGCTGCTTCTGAGGGCATTCACCCTCTGGCACTCAAGTTGACTCAGGCCAAAATGGGTCCTATGGCCAGAAAAGCCCTATTAAGCCTGTTGCTAGGGTCTTCAGGTCCTTTAGCTGGGAGACAGGGTGGGGAGGAGAACCTCAGAGAAGCTTGCAAGGTAGTTTGCCATCTGAAGGATTTCAAGGGAAGCTAAGGGTCAAAGATGGCTTCGTTGAGTCCCTAGCTATGCATTCATATGGTCGTATATTTTTGTAAAATTAGCAAGAATATTTTGTTGTGATTTCTTTTTACATTTTAAATAAGTTTGTTTTTATACCTGATTTTATATTTGCAATTTTTTATTCTTTTTTCCAAAAGAGGGCCCCCCAAATTGTCTAAGCTTCAGACCCCATAAAACCTGGATTGGCCCCACATGGTCTAGTAGGAACACAGATTTAGGTTTGCTGAACTGAAATGAGTGTCCACGGTTTGACTGATTAAGAAAACAAGCCACCTGAGTTCAGGACCACCCAACTTCAAATTCCAGCTCTGCCACTCCCTAGTTTGAGGTAGTTTGGCCAACATGCTTAATCTGTCTAAACTCCTGTTTTCTCATTTACAAATTGGGACAGTAACCATACTTTCCCTACAAAATCAGATGATCAAATTAAATAATCCTTGCAAAGACCCAGGCCGACAGTAAGTGCTCAACAAATATGAGTATCTTTTTTTATCATTATTTGCTCCCCTGGTTTATTTCTGCTTTTTATCATTTGCCTCCACGATCTTCCTCCAAGACCAGGTAGGAAAGAGTGATCTGGGGACAAAACAAAAAGCCGCTTCCGGAATTGGCAGGTCGCCTCTCCCTAGAGCTTTCTTGCTGGCTCTTCCAGCCCTACTGGCTCCGCCCCCTCGACTGGGCGTCCACCCCGTTGCCGGGTAACTACCAACGGGCCCCCGCGCGGGCCTTGGCTTTAGGGCCCGGCTCCCGGCCTGCCCCGCGGCTCCCGGAAGCCGCTCGCGACCATCTGTTTCGTGGCGTGTGGCCGTTTGCCTGTCAGAGGCCAGCGAGGGCGGTCCAGGCCCTGGCTTTAGGAGCTGTTTCTGGCCGAGCTGAGCGTGGCGGGCCCGGCACAGCCGTGAGTTGCTGAACGAGGTGGCTTTGCGGACCTGACGATTCGACACACCCCGCTTGGTGTGTCACCGCCGTGGGAGTCTCCAGGTAGCCCGATCCCAGGGAATACCGGACGGCAGCTTAGAGCATCTTCCGGGAGCATCTGCCGGTGGCCTGGGCACCTCCCCATCAGCCCCTACCGTGCCACCCCAGCCGGGGCCTTGAGGCCCGGAGATCTGAGCACTCTGGGACCTATCCCTCAGCCTAACCAACTTGGTTCAGCTCTGTGACATTGGGCCAAGTGACTTTGAGAAAAGACAGGGCCAGACGCGGTGGCTCACGTCTGTAATCCCAGCACTTTGGGAGGGCGAGGTCATGAGTTCGAGACCAGCCTGGGCAACATGGTGAAACCACGTCTCCACTAAAAATATAAAAATCAGCCAGGCGTGGTGGTGGGTACCTGTAATCCCAGCTACTCGGGAGGCTGAGGCAGAGGCAGGAGAATCGCCTGAATCCAGAAGGTGGTGTTTGCAATGAGCTGAGATCACATCACTGTATTCCACCCTGGGCAACAAAGGGAGACTCCGTCCCAAAACACACACACACATACACAAACAAACCCACTTCTAACTGCTGCTACTCAGCATGTACATTCAGGGAAACTTGAATCTATGCTCCTGGGTGGCCATCCTCAAGCTTTGGGCTTGAATAAACTCTATAGTTAGTCATATTTTCTATATCTAATTGTTTAAGGTGGACAAACTTCAGAAGCTTCTTTGCTCTTCTGGTACTGATAATACCAACAGTGAATAATAAGTGATATTGTTAGTGGTTGCTTACTTCCTACCCCTGATAAATGTTCTAATGCTGAAGTCTAAGAGGTATAATAGTTATTATGCCCATTTAGTATAATGGGTATAATGAATGAGGAAATAGGCTCAGGGAATAATTTGATTTGCTCTGACACACAGCTCTACAGGGCCAGATTTCCAACCCAGGGTAGTCAAGTCCAGAGCCTGCAATTTTCACTTGAAGTCTTCCTGTAAGGATTGACAACAGGATGTTCAGTCTTAGCCAGGTGCCTGACAGCTACTGAGGGCCCAGTGGAGGTTAGTGGGGAAATCATCATAGTAGTTTTAATAAGCAATAGTTCTGTCAGTATCAAAGAGTGGCTGTGGTCAGAGCTTTGTGAGAGACACATTGCTGTATTTACTTAGAACGGGAACAATCTGGAGTTTGTTTCCACCACTCCCTGGAGTTTCAAGTCCTTAGAAATGTTCAAGCTGGTTTGCCTTTGTGTCTTCTATTTCCTGTCTACACTTTGCTCCACCTCTATTTTTGCCCCTTCCTCCCCCACTTCCGGTTATACCTAACGCCACAACTGACACCCTTCGCTTATGAAAAATGGCCAGCTTTCTGCCCTCAATTTAAACAGATCAATCCGTAGCCCCAGACGTTCTTATTGTTCTTGGCTAAAATGCAAATGGCGAAAACATAACCACAAAAGGCAGACTCTTGTTAATGGGGGTCCTAAATGTGAAAGGGAGAACTTACCTGGCCCATGAGTATCTGGCTTTCAGTCAGCGGAGACAGCGGTCTGTGCTCTTCCTAAATGTCTGCTTATACCACACTGGGGTTTGGAGACTCCTGCCTGCTTCTCCCTTTCCTTGCCTATGAAACGAATAATATTAGTCACGTCCAAGTACCACCTGTATTTTTTTAAAGTACTTCTTAAATTGTTTTTTTAGTTGATTACTTATATTTACTTCTAAAATGTGTATGTCATTACTTTAATGGAAAACCACTATCAGCTGCCATAAAAAGAGAAAGTAAGAAACCACATAAAGAGATGAAAATTAAAATATTGTTTTCAATTCTAGTGGGCAAAACCTTGAGTGCTTTGTTAAAAAGGGAGACTGTTGAGTTTTAGTGAGGTGTTGAAGAATTCAAACACTAAACTGAAAGTTTCTCCTGTGGGTAATCAGGATTGAAAGTATTGAAAAGGGGAGAACTTGGACATGCTGAGGTTCTGTGTTTAATCCTCTGCTTGGTAGCACCCAAAGTCACTCAGCACAGTACCAGCACTTCACTCTCTTTCCACCTGTGGAGAAACGGTAGCCGCAGTAGTCCTTGGAGCCTTCAGTGCTCACGTCTAATAAGCATTTGCTCTGATTCTCTTAGGGTTGTTGGGGCAGGTGGGATGGGGTGCAAATGGATCTAAGAGCAGGATAATAACAAGAGCTAATATCTGATAGGCTTTTTGCAGTTCACAAAGCTCTCTCACAAGCCTGCCACCTCTGTACTCCCGCCTGCGCTTTTTCTCCTTTGTGTTATCGCCATCTCAGGCACAGGTGAGATGAGCTGTTTAGCAGATTTTCATATGTACCAAAAGCTGTTCTACTACTGCTGCATCCTCCCAGGACCCCAAGAAGCAAGTGGGGAACAGCTATTCTCATCTTACTTTCTGGAGCAGGAGAGGCTTGACTCACAGAGGCAAGCGACCCCCTTTCTGGACCAGTCTCTGCACTGTCAAACAGTGTCTGGATAGAAAGGGGATGTTGAAAGAGGGTTTTACATGGAGCAAATTGTGGATAATGACACCCTAGTGGCAAGCCAAGGAAGTTAGGAGATCCAGGTTCTACACCAGAAGGGGCCCAACTCAAAGTGGTGAAGTTGCTGGCTGCTGCCTTTCGCCAGCTGCCGTTCTCCTGCTGCCAGCTGAGGACCTGCGCCCTTCCAGGATGGAGATGGGGACAGGGGCAGGCAACATCACTCTTCTTGTAGTTCTCTGCCCAAAAATCTAGGCTTCTCAGGCCTGCTCCCCACAACACCACCCCCCCGCCACAAGATGGATCCTCTTGGCTTACCTTAGGGTTACCATGGTGGGAGAATGGAGCTCTATCTTCTTACCATGAAGTTACACAGATACCACTATCTTGAAACCTCTTAAGAGGGAAAAAGGAGGCCAGCCATTGACCAGAGAGGACCCTTGGCCCCTGCCTATCATCTGTCCCATATGTCCTGAGGTGGGGGAAATGGTTTAAGGGAGAGAGGAAAGGGAGCCCCCTAAATCTCTACCAATCCTGGCTATATATCCTAATAAGGCTCAGCTATGCATATTTAGGAAGACAGAGGAGAGGGAAATAGGAAGAGAGGTACAAATAATGAGGAAAGCAAGAGGTCTGCCTGGCTCAAAGGAAGTGAATTCAAACTTTTAGTAATGAGAATGGGCCCAGGACAATAATACACATGGAGGCCCTATACCAGGTGTTTTCATATGTAAGTTATACATCAACGACTAAACTTAAAATGTTCTCCTTGTTCTTCTACCTTGACACACGTATACCTTTATAACAACCTGGAAGGTCAGGTTGGAATCTAGAATTCTCTGACTTCTCAGAATTCTGCTCAGTCCCACATCTAGAAGGGTCTCCTGTGTACAAATGTAGATATCCCAACCTATAAGTCCCAACTCTGCACCCCTTGCAAACAGCCATCCCTTGCACCCTGGAGTGCCCTTAGCAGTCTGCCCTTGGGGCCATGGGTCTAGAAAAAGGCCTTCCCAGCCCTTCCTTATAGGTTCAAGCCCATCTGGGCAAGGGATTCAAGTGTCCCTCGTACCCAGAGCATGGCAGAATGGGAGAGGGCTGTGAGCTCCCGGTTATTATGTCCCCTTGGTCCTACAGACTCCTTGTCCCATAGGATGGGGTGCAAATGGATCTAAGGGCAGGATAATAAGAGCTAATATCTGATATGCTTTTTGCAGTTCACAAGGCACTTTGACATGATCAGAATGTCGAGGCATGCAGGATTAATATCTCTATTTTATGGATGAGGATACTGAGGTTCAGAGTTCTCTGATTCCAAGCCCTGTGTCCTGACTCCCCTATTTCAAAAATCGAAGTGGCTGTTCCTTACCTAACAGGGCAGAGCCTGAGGATCTTGAGCAGCAGAAAGCAAGGAAAGGGAAATTTCCCGACATTCTCACAACAGGACAGGGCCAGCACATTTTGACATTTGACCCCTCCTATTCCTTTCTCCCAGAGCTTTATAAGCAGAAGGCAAGCCACAGATGTCTGTCTTCTGAAAGACAAGGTCAGAGTTCTGCATTCGTAGTTCACACAACATTATCAGAAAATGCAGTCAATTCAGTTTCTGTTTCAAAAAATGTTGCTAGTTGGTAATGGCTCATTTCCCCTTTTTGAGTCTCAGCAAAGACTCAGAAAATGAAAAACAGTTAACATCACCTCAGCAGCTAATGAGTTCCAGAGAACAGGTAGGAGGTGTGACTGTGCCCTGGCAGGAGGCAGCCCCGCACCCCCCACCCACTGCTCCCCAGTTACAGGAATGCCCGCGAGGGGGTGAGATCATAGCGCCTTCCAGCCTGTCATCGCATACCTTGAGACTTACCCCTCAGCCTCACTGTCTCACCCCCGCCCCTCTCCCTCCTCCCTCCTGAATATGGATGGTGTTGGGCCTCAGCTGAAGGGAGCAGGTAGGAAAGACATAAGTGAGGGGTAAAGCCACCAGGCGCCAACCTTGGGGCGTGGTGAAGAAGATGAGCTTGGTACTTAAAATGCAAAGGCTCTGCCCTGAATCTGTGATCATTTTCAAGGAAGGTTGAGTGAGTGTCCACAATGCATTAGCTTCATTAAAGACTTTCCGGTTCCTGAGCCCTCAACTGGAACAGCAGCAGATGAAGCCCTCACGTTCGCTCCCTGGGCCAGGTGTGAGCTCCTGACAACCCCTCATCACTCTGGTTTAGCACAGTGATTCTCCACGTGGGGTTCTCAGACCAGCAGCATCAGCACCACCTGGGAACTTGTTGGAGCTGCAAATTATCAGGTCCCACACCAGACCTATGGAATCAGGGACTCTGGGAGCGGATACAGCAATCTGCATTTACCAAGTGCTCCAGGTGATTCTAATGAGGACTGCTGCTGTTGTGACCATCAGGCACTTTAGTCTTGGAGTCGGGCAGACCTGAGTTTGAATCTCAGTTCTGCCACTTAGCAGCTATGTGAATGAGTCTTAGTTTTGGCACATATAAAATGGGGATAATAATCCTTCCGCCTAGTGACTGTATGGATTAAGTAAGATTATGCATTCACTTGCCCGGTTCATAGTGCTCAACAAGCAGTAGTTCCTCTATTTCTCTGGAAATCTGATTAGAGGGACTTCAAGGAGGTCACCGTGAAGATGCTAACAGGCCAGTTCAGGTGTGTGGCTCCTGACTCACGCCTAAAGCCACCTCTTGCATCCTGTGACCTATGACTGGTTCTCACTACTTGACCGGGACTGAAATTGTTGACAGATCTGTTTATTCCCCAGTTCTCTAAAAGGAATCCTCCCGACTCTGAAAGCAGTGTGCAGACTTCCTCTTTGCAATGATTTCATGAAACAGTCAGCAGGACCTGCTGCACTTGCAGGCAGAACTCTGGAACTGGGCTATTATTTCTGTCATTCTTCCTCATTGAAAAAGTGGTCAGGATAACCTCTGCCCTGCCAACCTCCAAGGGCAATGGGAGGAGAAGTAATCATTCAGCCTGAATGGAGAGCTTTATGTGGATTAACTCATTTAATCTTCACAACAATCCCGTAAGGATAGACACACTGTCAATCCCTTTTACAGATAAGGAAACAGAGACACAGAGAGGTTAAGAAACCTGCCCAAGATCACTGACTAATAAGACACAGAGTCGGGGTTCAAAATCAGGCAGTCTGGCCTCTAAGTCCCTGCTCTTAAGCACTGTGTTCTGTCCATTGCTGTGTCCAGGAACACCACTAAACAGGACAGGTCACTGTAACTTGGCACCCAGGGGCTCGGAAACCTTCTTGGAATGCGCACCCCTTTGACTATCTTATGTAAGCTATAGCCGCTCCCCCAAAGCACACAGACTTCTGCATATGATCTCAGGGGTTCCTTGAATCCCTCTTTCCACCCAGGGGCCCCAGATTAAGACCCACATAAGACTCTTAGAGGGAAGTAGCACGGACATAAGAAGTCCAGAGGCATTAGAACTTTCTTGCCCTGGTTAAACTCCAAGGAGTGGGGCGGGTCAGTGCAGTAGTGATGGAGGCTGTCGAGTGAGAGTGCTGGGAAGAGGACCTCACATCCTTCAGCCTGGAGTGAGTGCATGGGAAGTGGGCTAGGAATGTGGGGGCTTTTTCCAGAATCAGAACAGCACCAGTAAGACCTAGTGTTTGATGGATCAGTATTCATTACACTTTACAATAATCTATGATATATTTCAAAATAGCTAGAAGAGAATCATTTGAGCCAAGTGCGATGACTCACGCCTGTAATCCCAGCACTTTGGGAGGCCGAAGTGAGTAGATCGCTTAAGCTCAGGAGTTCGAGACCTGAGTAGATCGCTTAAGCTCAGGAGTTCGAGACCAACATAGGGAGACCCTGTCTCTATCAAAAATTAAAAAATAAATAATAAAATAATTTAAATGTTTCTAGTATAAAGAAAAGACAAATATTTAAGGCGATGACTATCCCAATTGCACTGATTTGATCTTTACAAATGATATCAGTGTATTATCATATGTACCCTGAAAATATGTACGTCTATTGTGTATCAATACAAAATTACATTAAAAAATGTAAAACAATGGCACTTTTCTCACCAATATTTTGTTTTGGAAAATATAGTTACATTTCATTTTTTGAAAAGCTGGGCACTGTGTCACATGCCTGTAGTCCCAGCTACTTGGGAAGCTGAGGTGGGAGGATCACTTGAGACTAGGAGTTGGAGGTTGCAGTGAGCTGTGATTGCACCACTGAACAGCCACTGCACTCCAACCTCAGCAACATAGTAAGACTCCATCTCTTAAAATGTATATAATAAATAAATAAATAAATAAATAAATAAGAACAACAGCACTGAGGATGCTCAATCTCCTTGGGCCTCTGGGACTTAATCTGTTAGAAACTGTTGGTCAGTGTAGGCCTGGTGCCAGCTGGTTTACAGTAGCCCAAGTATGGTAGAGGTTGGACTTGGTGGCCTCAGGGCCCCACCAGCTCTAGGCATATGTTTTAAGTTGGGAACAGAAGGCATGGTTATCCTAGGACTTCATACTTTACTCTTCTCCGTGTCTGGGAAGGTGGACCCACCCACAGTTCCTTGGCATGTTGGAGAGGACAGGCTTGAGGCATGTGGCACATGAGATCCAGATGGTGAACCTCTCTGCCTATATCACATGCTCTGTAAATCTTGCTCTTGCCTTCATGAACCTTATGTTTCAAGTGCCTATAATAAATGTAGCCTTGGGTATTGATGACCAGTGACCCATCAGTGCCACCACAGAAGGACTGAGGGCAGGCTGGGTGGCCCCTGTCCCTCACACGAGACAAGTTCGTCCTGACTCTGCTTCTCACCCCTCCTTACCCTGTCTACCCAGCGTGTGCTCTGGGTGTCCTCAGATCCACAAACCATTTAAACTGGAATTGCCCTTCTCAATCTTTTAAGGCAGCAGGGTGAAGAGGAAAGACAGGCTTTGGAGCCTCCTAACTCTGGTCTGAATTCTAACATGGTCTCTTATTGACTTTATCTTTCTGAGTCTCAGTTTCCTCATCTGTAAAATGGGGATGACCCACCCCACCTGGCAGGGATACTGTACATAGGCACAGCCTGACCATAGTAGCTGCTTAATGATCTGCACTTCCCTTTACTTTGATGTAGACCACACTCATCCTGCTGCAGAAGCAGGGCCTGCTCCCAAGCTCATGGCCAGCAGTGGATTGCAGAGCCCAGGTCGGATTGTTGATACACTCTGATCTCCTTAGCAAACAGTCATTTGACTACACCTGTAGTGTTCTCATTTTTTGCAATATGAATAGGCTGAGGATTTTCCAAGGCTTTAAGTACTGCTTCCTTTTTGCTTCACCATTCCATGTGTAAGTCATTTCTCTTTTCTCACATGTTATTAGGAGGAGCCAAGCCACACTTTCAATACATTGCATAGAAATGTCCTCAGCTAAGCATCTTGTTTCATCACTCTCAAGTTCTACCTGCCACAAAACACTAGAATACAAACACAGTTCAGTCAAGCTCCTTCACATTTGTCTTAGTCTGTTCATGCTGCTATAACAAAAATATCATAGACTGGGTGGCTCATATACAACAGAAATTTATTCCTCACAGTTTTAGAGGCTGGGAGGTCCCAGATCAAGGTTGCAGCAGATTTGGTATGTGGTGAGGGTCTGCTTCCTGGTTCACAGAGGGCCATCTTCTCACTGTGTTCTCACATGGCACAGGGGTGACGGAGCTCTGCTGAGTCTCTTTTATAAGGTTACTAATCACATTCATGAGGGTTCTACTCTCATGATCTAATCACCTCCCAAACATCCAACCTCCTAATACCATCAGGTTGGGGGTTAGGATTGGAACATATGAATTTGAGGGGGACACAAACATTCATCTGTAGCACCAGGCTCCATTCCAAATGTTTTATGTGCATTGCTAGTATATCATCATAACCGGGTATGAGAGCAGTACTACAATCGCCCCTAGTGTTCAGATGAGAAAACGGAGGCGGGGATTGGACTTACCTTCAGTCATACAGCCAGGAACTAATAAGGACTCAAACCTAGGCAGAACGACTCCAGAGCCCAGGCTCTCGTAACCCCATTGAAACTACACCGGTTTCTAAAGGCCATCTTTGTTCATGGCTGTGCATTCATGATAGTGATAGAATGGGTACTGGGGTACCCAATTTTCCAGCTGAGGCATAGAAAAAACAGTGAAGCAGCCTGTCCAAAGGAGAAAGTGAGTGGTCTGGGGTCTTGGATTTCCAGCTTTCTACCCAGTGTATCCTGCCCCCAGGTCGGGCATGCCTGGGTAGGCAGATCCAGGTGGGGGGCCTGAGCATCAAACAAGTGTCAGGTTCTAGGCCTGGGGGCCAGGCAAGGGGCCTGGCAAGTCCATTGAGCACTGGATACAGGGTACAGCCTGCCACAGGGAAGCAGCTGGCATTGCCACAAGTTGTCCAGGCAGCAGCAAAACCTGGAAGAAAACCAAGTTTGTTGAGGATCTATCATATGCCAGGTCCTTTGCATATGATATTAGGGCTTATTTAATCTTTCTACAGCCCTGAGAGGCTTCTCATTTTATTTTTTATTTTTTTAGAGACACAGTCTCACTCTGTTGCCCAGGATAGGGTGTAGTGGTGCAATTCTAGCTCACTGTAACCTCCACCTCCTGGGCTCAAGTAATTCTCCTGCCTCAGCTTCTTGAGTAGCTGGGACTATAGGCATGCACCACTAGGCCTGGCTAATTTTTGTACTTTTTTTTTTTTTTGTAGTGACAGGGTCTTACTATGTTGTCCAGGCTCGTCTTGAACTCCTGGCCTCAAGTGATTCTCCCGCCTCAACCTCCCAAAGTGCTGGGATTGTAGGTGTGAGCCACCATGCCTGGCTGGCTTATTTTAGACATCAGAAAAGCGCACCAGCAGGATGTAGCTAAAGTGACCCAGCTAGGAGGTGGCAGAAACAGCATTCCAACTTCAGTCTGCATGTCTGAATCCTGTGACTGTCAATTCCTTGGTCCTGTGTTGTGGCCCTGGAGCTCCTCTAACTTCCAGTCAAGCGCCGGAACTGTTCTTAGCGGGGAGCACAGTGCCAATGGGTCAGTTGGCTGGAACCTTGTAGGGGCAGAGAGCATGGCTATCTTTGTCACTCTCCTTCAGGGTCAAGCCCAGGGAAGCCTGAAGTGGAGTTCGCCATCTCAGGCTGAGGCTGCCCTGGACTTCCTGAGTGGCAGAAACCTGGTGGCAGTAGGGGGTGTGCACTGTGCCCTGAGTTGCCTGCTGCAAAGGCTGTGACGCCTGGTGCAGCTCTTGCGTATGTGGGCTGGGGAGTGGGTGTGACTCGGGTGAAAGGCTGGCTCAGTGGCACAGCAGATGGTCACAGCTCTGGGACTTACTATTATCCCTATTTTACAGATGAGGAAATGAGACTCAGGAACGTTGACTCACACAGATGGTGCCTTGTGGGGCTGGGAGCAAGACTTCCTGACCTCTAAAGCTGTGTCTCATGTCCCACAACCCTGCTGTTCCAAGACAGGTTTATCAGCAGCGAGACATGCAGGGGTCACCTCAGCAGCAGGGGCTGGTGAAGTGTGTGCAACTTAATCTGTCATCTCCAGGCCCTACCATCACCACCCACCTTCCCGCTTGTGCTCCACACTACCTACAAATCATCTAACAGATGCCTCCTCCACTTCTTTGAAAGTTATTCCCCTGCAACGGAGCATGAGAGACCCCCACTACTCCTTCCCCAGTAGCCAGCTCTATGGCTACATGACTAGTCCTAGCTTCTACCTGATGGTGGGGCAGAAATTCTTTCTAGGATCCTGCTGGAGTCAACGCTGGACCAGGAACCAGGCAGCCTCAGCGAGTGAGTGAAGAGCAACAGTGACTCAGGCCCAGAGGCATACTGGCACTGACAATGCTGCCACCAAGGAAGTGATGACGGTAGAATAGGCACGAGGTGCTCCCACTCAGAAAGCCCACCAAGTGGAGACATGCGTGGGCTCTCAGTTCACATTCAGCTGGAATATACTATAAATATGCCAACAGGCTTTCCCCCCTCTTCTACGTGGAGTTCTCTATAAAAGCGTGACATTGGCTCAAAAGTTAAGCGCCCACATCACCTCCGAGCCGATGAGGAGGCTGAAGTCTTCTCCCTGGAGCACGGAGTGGAAGGCAGCTGAATGAGGGGTCTTTGCTCATAATAGCGCCCCTGGTTGAAGTTTCCCCCAGCTCCTGCATATGTTCTCAGAAATCCCTGTTGCCCACTGGTTGAAGAGTCCACTCATGCGGCTTTGTTAATTGAATAATGGAGAAAAATGGTCGGGCATGGTGGCTCATGCCTGTAATCCCAGCACTTTGGGAGGCCGAGGCGGGAAAATTGTTGAGTCCTCCCACCTTCTCACATTTTATTATAAGCAGTCAGGAGGAGCCAAGCCACACTGTCAATACATTGCGTAGAAATGTCCTCAGCTAAACATCTGATTTCATCACTTTCAAGTTCTACCTTTCACAGAACACTAGAACACAAACACAGTGTTTGCTTGCGTGGTTAGAGACCAGCCTAGGCAATACGCTGAGGCTCTGCCTCTATAAAAAATTTAAAAAATAATTAGCTAGGTGTGGTGGCATGCACCTGTGGTCCTAGCTCATAGGGAGGCTGAGGTGTGACGATCGCTTGAGACCATGAGGTGGAGGCTGCAGTGAGCTGTGATCATGCCACTGCACTCCAGCCTGGGTGACAGACTGAGACCTTGTCTCAAAGAAACCAAAAAATTAAAAATTAAGAAGGAGGAAAATGAACATCTGTATGGTGCCCTAAAAACTGCCATTTGGAATTAAATCAGAGAACTCTTAGACAACGACAACCTCTCAAGGCACCCCCTCTACCTCCCTCATTGAAAACTCCCCTCCTCTTTGGTGAGTTTTGTTCACCCCTCCAAACATACTAGCTGGTTCACAAGCCCTGCTGGGTTCACATGAGACTGGAGATCCAGAGCAGCCGACGCCCATGAGCTGCTTCTCACAGCGAAGGGTTATTGAACTCCCCAACCATCCTTCTGCCTGGAGATGGATTTTCATTTTCCTTCCTCCCTCCCTGGGAGGGAATGACCCTCTGTGAAGTGCCCACTAAGGTGAGTAACCAAGCAAAGTGAGCGAAAGCCTGGATGATCCCCAACAGCCAAACCGCCAGCCCCTCCCAACAGAGTGACCTCTCCTCCCCTGGCAAAGTGGATGCAACTTAGTCTATCATCTCCATGCCCTACCATCACCACGGCCGGCCCCCCAACTCCCCGTGCTCCACACTAACTGCAAATCATCTCTCTAATGGAGATGCCTCCTCCACTTCTTTGAAAGCCATTTCCCTACAACAGAGCATGAGAGACCACCACTACTCCTTCCCCAATAGCTGCAAGGTGATCGCTCCAAGGTGGTCCCCATCTCTGAGCTCAGAGACTGCTGGTTTACTTTAAGGCAGGCATGGTGCCCATTTCTTTTTCTTTTTTCTTTTTTCTTTTTTGAGATGGAGTTTTGCTCTTTTTGCCCAGGCTGGAGTGCAATGGCATGGTCTCAGCTTACTGCAACATCTGCCTCCCGGGTTCAAGTGATTCTCCTGACTCAGCCTCCTGAGTAGTTGGGATTACAGGCTCCCGCCACCACATCCAGCTAATTTTTGTATTTTCAGTAGAGACAGGATTTCGATGTGTTGGTCAGGCTGGTCTCGAACTCCTGACCTCAGGTGATACACCTGCCTCGGCCTCCCAAAGTGCTGAGATTACAGGCGTGAGCCATCGCGCCCAGCTAATTTTTGTATTTTCAGTAGAGATGGGATTTTGACATGTTGGTCAGACTGGTCTCGAACTCCTGACCTCAGATTGTCCGCCTGCCTTGGCCTCCCAAAGTGCTGGGATTACAGGCATGAACCACTGTGCTCGGCCCATGCTTCTCATTTCTAAAACACTTATGATTGAGATGAGTCACCAGCTAGACCAACACCCCAAATCATCCACAGCATTAAAGTCAATGAAGAAACCAAGGGGGAGATTTCAGGCTCCTGCAAAGGGAAGGGAGAATTTTTTCTTTTTGGTAGGTATCGAGTTCAGAAACCCTTTCAAGGTGTCCTCTTTAATTCTCTGGCCAAGGAGAGGGAATATGTACTAGGCTGAGACGGCAGGGAACATGAACTACTGCCACCGGCTGGATTACTGACTGCTTCTCAGTTTCATCAGCCTCTGCAGGGCACCACTGAGCCAGTGCGCTTCTGCAGAGAAGCAGAGGGCTGATTCACAGCTCTAGGGGTTGCCACATCTTGGGGGCAAGTTCTGTTCTTTCCGCAGGACTCTTGAGAGAGAGCTCCTGGTCTGATCTGGTTCCTTTCTCTCTCTGATTCCCGAGCCATGCTGTTTTCTAAGGAACAGCCTTTGGGAGCCTTCTAGACACCTGAAAAAAATATAAATTACTCTTCATGTCAGGAGATCGCCAACGTGAGGGGCCACAGCCTCCCCAGATAGAGCAATGGAACCTGGGGGTTGTCTTTTGAAACAACAGCTTCAATATACACAACTATCTGCAACAAACCAGAACAAAGCAACACCTAATTCTGCTGATCAAAGCTTCAGACCTCCAGGGATGTTCACAAAAAATAAACCTGTGAAAGCCAAGGTGCTCGCTGGTCCTGCAATGCATGAGACCCGGGGCCAGACACCTCCCTGTTTCTCTCTAGGCCTCTCTCCACCCTCTCCACCTGCGGCTGGCTGGGCTTTAGTGCACAGGGACATGGAAATCAGAGGAAGAATGGAGGGAATTTATTCCTTCAGCTCCCTCCTGCAGGGTTACAGCAGGCTGGATGTGTCTCAACCCATCCCCAGACAAAGTCACTCCCTAGGTTCTAGAAGGACTCCCTCCCACCCACCACATCAGGGTTGAGCTGGAATGGCCTCCCTATTACTAGTTTTTAGATAGAATGCACAACCCCCTGGGGTTCCTACACCTGCTCTTAAAATATCCTCAAGGTTGCAGTGAGCCAACATTGCACCAACTGCACTCCAGCCTGGGCAACAGAGCAAGATTTCATCTCAAAAAAAAAAAAAAAGAAAATCCTCAAATTAGGCTGGCACAGTGGCTCACACCTGTAATCCCAGCACTTTGGGAAGCTGAGGTGGGAGGATCGCTCGAGCTCAGGAATTCAAGACCAGGTTGGGCAACATAGTAATACCCCATCTCTATGAAAAATTTTAAAAATACAGAAATTAGTCAGCCATGTTTCTGTATTTTTTGTGCACTTGTAGTCCCAGCTACTCAGGAGGCTGAGGCTGGAAGATCACTTGAGCCCAGGAGTTCAAGGCTGCAGTGAGCTATGATTGAGCTACTGCACTCCAGCCTGGGTGACAGAGTGATATCTTGTCTCAATAATTAGAATAATACAATTTTTAAAAATTCTCAAATTGCCTAATCTGAGTATGCCATTGCTTGTTAAGACTCTGACTAACAGAAACATCAATGAGGCTTACATAGAATACTCAAGTATTTATTATGCCCTTGAACCAATGGCTTTGACATGTTGTAAATAGGAACACTAAAAGACCCTCATCTTGACCCAGGCCATAGACCACCAGGCCATGAGGATCCCTCTTTGAAAACCCAGGCTAGACACACTTGATCCCTTGCACAGGGAGGCCCTCTGGTCCCTCTGGAATGAAGCATTCGTGGAAGGCCCGTCTTTCTGGGTTTTCCAGTCTGGTTGGTGGGCAGTTGTTCACCCACAGAACACAGGGGTCTGAGTCTTGGGCCTGAGGACTGACCATGCCAGGGGGAATTCCATTCCAGGGAGACCCCTTCAGGGTAAGGAGGGCTGAGCATTTGCTTGCATCTCACTGTCAGTTGGAATGAGCACAGCTGGGAGGATGCAAAGAGCCCATGGCTGGGTTTTGGCACTGGCTTTGTAACAACTCTAGGGCGAACACTGGCAGCACCTTTGAAGGGCTAGAAAGAAGGTGGAATGTTAACCATCGGCTGTGAAGGGAGTACCCCTGCTTTGTACTATTTCTTCTTCAACTGTCTCAGAGTGTTCTGTTAACGTGCCTGGAATATCTGCCTCGCACGGAATGGGCATGGACGTGGCTCACTGGCGTCTTGGGAGGGATGAGCCCGGAGTGTGCTCTGCTGTCTGTCCCAAGCGAAACTCTAGGCCTCTCCTCCATGGCCCCCAGCCTTCTTGCACTCTCTCCTCATCTTCCAAGGCTCTGAAGCACCAATGTCCTTGTGTCCTCCCTCCTAGATGAGGTGCACCAGGAGGGTGGAGCAGGCTGAGCCCAGCGTTAAGCCCAAGCACAGATAAAAGGACATCACCACCCCCGTGGCCTCGGCCAGCTCTCTGGGCACAATCTTAGGCCCATAGAGGAGGGCTAGGGTGCTGAGGTAGCCGTTGCTGAGCCCCAGCAGGGAGCTGAGGAGTGCAGGGTACACATCGGACTGAAAGACCACGGTCTTCAGGTGGACGCGGGGCTGGTAGTTACAGAGCACAAAGAGGGGGATGAGGCAGGTCCGGAGGAGCACGAACCCTGGCAGCGCCTTGCTGTTGGGCCCTGGCACCTGGATCCAGGCGGTGAGCTGCCGGCCACACAGGTCAGCAAAGTTGTACAGGAGGAAGGTAGTGAGGGGGATGAAGAACTTGGTGGTCCACAGTGAGCCTGAGTCCTTGTTAAGGGACTCGATGTTGGCGCAGACGGCAGGGTAGATGAGGCTGGTGATGAAGAAGACATAGGTGACACAGAAGCCCAGGCTGGCCGTCTTCTTCAGGATGGGGCGGAGAGGGGGCGTGTGAGAATCATTGAATCTGGAGGCCACCAAAGGGACACTGGGGGAGTCCTGAGGAAGTTCCTCTTCACCAGAAAACACACGGGCCACAAGAACAGGCCTCATGTAGTACCTGCGGGGAGGAGACAGGGCCACTGTCAAGCAGGTTGTTTGGGATCTGAGTCAGCATAGCCAGGGATGGGCACTCAGAACAGAACTTTCCAGCCCAGCATGGAAAGCCCAAGCCCCACATGCCTACAGTCCCAGCATTCCCTGAGATGATGGATGCTGTCGCGAGGTGGTCAGAGGAAGGCCTGCACTGTCCCTGGCCTGCCTGCCAGCGTGGTGGGCATGCCACGAGCAGGGACAGAGGAAACCAGGACTGACCAACGCATAGTGAATCTGGGCCCCTGTCCTGGCTCACCTGTTTTTGTTATGTTTTAGGAGAATAGAGGTAAAATAGTATTAAAAATGCAAATTTCTAAAATGATAAAATGAATACATGCTTGATACAACAAACCCAAATAATACAAAAAATAAATGGTATAGTATTAATAGAAAGAGGACTCTGACCTCTTCCCACTTCTGATTTTACTCCTTAGTGGTACTGGCCGTTAACATTCTAGGCCAGGCCTGATGGCTCATGCCTATAATCCCAATACTTTGGGAGAAAGAGGCGGAAGGGTTGCTTGAGCCCAGGAGTTCAACATCAGCCTGTACAACAAAGTGAAACCCTGTCTCTACAAAAATGATGATAATAATAATAATTTAAAAATAAAATTAGCCAGGGGTGGTGGTATATGCCCGTAGTCCCAGCTACTGGGGAGGCTGAGGCAGGAGGATTGCTTGAGCCCAGTTGTTCAATATAGTGAGCTATGATCACATTACCACACTCCAGCCTGGATAACAGAGTGAGACCCTGTCTCAACAAAACAAAACAACAGAAAAACCAATCTGGTACATACTATTCCATGCACACACAAACAACACTCACACAGTTATATTTCTTAAGCAAGAGTGGGGTCAAGCCATACATATTGTAAAACTTTCTACAACAGTGTAATGCCTAAATACAATATATGTAAATAATATACACAAGTGCCTTATACTAACTGCCTAAATCCTGCATAACTGTGAGACATAAATGAATACATAAAATTGCATAAAGAACAGTATCGCGTGGCCATCCTTCTACACAGGAACACATGGCCTATGTCTCCCTTATGTTACCCTATGATGGTTCACCCAATGGATGTACGATTTAACTGCTCCCCTACTGATGGACACTTAGGTTGCCTCAACTTTTCATTACTACAGACAGTGTTGCAATGAATATCCCTACACATAAATCCTTGCACATGTATTCTAGTATTTTGGTAGGGCAGACTTCTAGAAGAGGAAATTGCTGGATTAAAAGGTTTACACCTTTAACATTTTGATAGCTACTGATAAACTGCTCTCCTAATAGGTATTACCGGTTTAACTCTGCTCAGCACCATTTACCCACCTTAACTGAAGTAACTTGCCCTGTTCATCTCTACCAGAGCACCTGTTTAGTTCCTTCAGAAGATCTGACCACAATCTATAGCAATTGCATTGGCTTACTTGTTTATCATGTGTCTCCTTCGGTAGAAGATAGGTTCTTGTCATGTCTGTAATCCCAACACTTTGGGAGGCTGAGGTGGGCGGGTCACCTGAGGTTAGGAGTCAAGACCAGCCTGACCCAATGGTGAAACCCTATCTCTACTAAAAATACAAAGATTAGCCAGGCATGGTGGTGTGGTGTGCGACTGTAGTCCCAGCTACTCAGGAGGCTGAGGCAGGAGAACTGCCTGAACCCGGGAGGTGGACATTGCAGTGAGCCAAGATCACGCCACTGCACTCCAGCCTGGGTGACAGAGTAAGATTCCATCTCAAATAAAAAAAAAAAAAGAAGAAGAAGAAGAAGAAGAAGACAGGTTCCTGGAGCAAGGACCACATTTGACTGTTTCTAGCTAAATCTTCAGGCACAGAGCAGCCCTTCAACACATAACTGTTGAAAGAACTGAGAAGTAGCCTATAGAAGTGTCTTCCATATCTTCAACACTGAATGTCATCAATCTCTCCAACTTCTGCTACTCTGACCAGTGAGAAAGCTTAGATCATTTTCCCTTATTGTGTGACCTTGCCTGGGCCACTCAACCTCTCTGGGCCCCAGGTATCTGAAAACCAGAAGATACAGGCTGACTGTATTAATGCAGCTCAAACACAGGGAATTGGTGTAGGGGTGTGTGTGTAAGCAGTAACGTGGTTCTGGTTTCAGCCTTGTCTCTGCCTCCCTGTGTGATCTTGGGCCAGGCACACCCCTTTCTGGGCCTGCTTCCTCCTCTGTAAAATGGAGGTTACATACAGCCAAGTTTTGAAGCCCCAGTCAGTCCTCCTACCCTAAGGACCTGCAGATAACTCGCATGTGGGTGGTGGGTGAGTAGGTGTGTGGGAGGGCCGCTCCCCAGAATCGCTCTTGAGTGGCGGTGAATGGGGTGCTTTAGCCAAGAGCCCTGTCTGGTTTCACAATCTATCTAGGGAAAGGAATATTCTTACTTCCCCTCTATTCAGCGTTGTCAGGTCCTTGCCTTAAGTCTGCTCTCAGGAAATTCCCCACCAAGTTCCTCTGGTCACAGCTCTTCCTCCTAAGTTCTTCCAAATTTTCCTGCGTCATCTCACCCTCCCAAATGTAGGACAGGCGAGCTTGCCTTTTCAGGAAGATTTAGTTCAAGCAGACCCGGAAGCACAGCTCTCTCCATGAGCCCCATCCTTAGAGAAGTGTCTATGAGCCCACAAATTCTGACCCTAGTTTTAATCAGCAAAGAAACAGAAGCTTCTGTCCAGGCACAGTGGCTCGTGCCTATAATCAATCCCAGCGCTTTGGGAGGCTGAGGCAGGCAGATCACTTGAGGTCAGGGGTTTGAGACCAGCCTGGCCAACATGGTGAAACTCTGTCTCTACGAAAAATACAAAAATTAGCTGGGCATGGTGGCCCATGCCTGTTGTCCCAAATACTCGGGAGGCTAACTTGAGGATTGCTTGAGGCCTGGAGATCAAGGCTGCAGTGAGCCGTGATTGTGCCACTGCACTCCAACCTGGGTGACAGAGTGAGACTCTGTCTCAAAAAAAGAAAAAGAAAAAGAAATAGAAAAGTCTACAGGATAGCATGGTCCTGGGTGTTCTCTGTCTCACACGCTCAGCTGTAAGGGACTCTGGCCTGCCCAAATGAGACTAGGAACTAGGGTGACCAACCATCCTGGTTTGCCTGAAACTGTCCTGGTTTTAATACTTACAGTCCCTTGTCCTGGGAGCTCCTTTGGCTCTAGGCAAGCAAGGAAGGTTGACTACCCTGCTGGAAACAGACCACCCAAAGCACCAGAAATAGGACATGAGGAAACAGAACAAGGAATGGGGCGACCCTCCCGTTCCTCTGTTCATTCAGTGGCTGCAGAATCATTTAAGGCACAACGCTGAGGTGCCAGGCAGTGTACAGGATGCTGGGGGATGGACAGCCAGCCAGGCAGCAGGAAGCTCGGGGACGTCAGCCTGGAGCCACAGCTAGGCAATTTCTGATGACAGCCCTAAAAGGGCGGGGAGAGCTGGGCAGCCCAGGCGTCTGTAGGTGCCTGGGATACTGCATAGCTCAAGCAGATCAGCCTCCTCCTACCCTCCTGAACCCTGAGGACTGCTGAAGCGGTGAAGAGTCCTACAGCTGAGGAAAGTGGCTCCCTCCCAGCCCAGGGGGAATCGATGTTCTGCTGGAAGGCTGGGGGTTCTAGAGGTTAACGAGGTGACTCTCCTCATGAGGACAGGGAGAACGAATGATGAGAAAGGGCCCTTGCAGTCACGAGCCAGGGATATAGCATGAGCCGGTGGGGAGAGGCTACTCTGGAAACAGCTCCGGTCCTGCCTGTGACTCACCAGATGAGCGAGCTGGGGCATGCTTGTGAACTCTCCTAAGCCTCAGTTTCCCCAGCTCTCAGGTGAGAAAATACAATCACAAATGCACAGATTGTCATAAATCATAAACAAAAATATACACGTAAACTGCTTAGCTTTGTGCCACTGCAAAAAATAGCTTCCCGTGGAACAGAGCCACATCAGGGGCAGATCTCTCCCCAGCTCTGCTGGCTCACGCACCTGGCACACCACTTAGCCTTCTCTTGGTCTTAGTTTCCTCACCCGTTAAATGGGGATAACTCCTGCCTTTCCTATATCAAATAATAGTGGAGAGGAAAATGCTTTGAAAACAATAAAACGTGAGAGAAAGACAAGGGTTGTTTTTGTAAAAAGCAGCAGGAAGCAAAAAGCAAAAGGAGGAACTGGAGAGAGAAAGCAAGAGTAAGACTCGAGGCGAGAAAACAGGTCCTAGAGGTGGAAAGAAGCCCCATAAGGCAGCAAGCTGTCCAAGCACAGGTTTGGAGTCATCTTAAAATCCTGCCTGGCTCTACTACCTACTGGCTCTGAGATTCAGGCAAGTAATTTAACCTCTTTATGCCGGGCACTGTGGCTCATGCCTGTAATCCTAGCACTTTGGGAGGCTGAGGCAGGAGGATCACTTGAGCAGAGGAGTTCAAGACCAGCCTGGGCAACACAGTAAGACTCTGTCTCTACAAAAACTGTTTTTTGTTTTTCTTTCTCTTTTATTTATTTATTTATTTTTTTGAGATGGAATCTTGCTCTGTCACCCAGGCTGGAGTGCAGTGGCGTGATCTCGGCTCACTGCAGGCTCCGGCTCCCAGGTTCACGCCATTCTCCTGCCTCAGCCTCCCGAGTAGCTGGGACTACAGGCGCCCACCACCATGCCTGGCTAATTTTTTGTATTTTTAGTAGAGACGGGGTTTCACTGTGTTAGCCAGGATGGTCTCGATCTCCTAACCTTGTGATCTGGCCCGCCTCGGCCTCCCAAAGTGTTGGGATTACAGGCGTGAGCCACCGTGTCCGGCCTACAAAAACTTTTAAAAAAATAGCTGGGTGTGGTGGTACACCTGGAGTCCCAGCTATTTGGGAGGCTGAAGTGGAAGGATAGCTTGAGCCCAGGAGGTCAAGGCTGCAGCAGGCCATGATTGCATCACTGCACTCCAGCCTGGCCCGCAGAGTGAGACCCTGTCTCTTCAAAAACAACAGCAATTTAATCTCTCTGAACCCTGGTTTTCTAATCTGTGCATGGGAATAATAATAAATAATAATAGTACTGTACTCTAAGAGGAACAGAGGAGTGTGAGTTTGTTTTTTGTTTCTTTGTTTGTTTGTTTTTTAGAGAGACATGGTCTTGCTGTCACCCAGGCTGGAATTGCAGTAGTGCAATCAGCTCACTGCAGCCTCTAACTCCTGGGCTCGAGCGATCCTCCTACTTCAGCCTCCTGAGTAGCTGGGACTAGAGGCACATGGTGCTATGCCTAGCCAAGTTTTTATTTTTTGTAGAGACAGGGTCTCACTGTGTTGCCCAGAATGGGTCTTGAACTCCTGGGCTCAGGCAATCTACTGCCTTGGCCTCCCAAAGTGCTGGGACTACAGGTGTGCTCCTTGGTGCCTGGATAGAGGTGTGAGCATGGAATGAGGTAGAACACATCAAGCTAGCAGGAACACAGCGCTGGAATAAGGGGCTGTGTTTCACCAATGGGAACTACTGTTCACCATGATTAAACGTGAGGCTCCAACTGCTTGGGCGCAGCACAGAGCCAGCTTCTCACATCCACCAGCCCAGCCAATTTGTTGAGCAACTGCTTTGAGCCATAGCACCTAGACAAGAAGCCAGCATAGAATTTGCTGAGAAAAAGAAGCATGGCCATAACTGGACACACAGGAAGGAGGCGCGGACAGTGAGTGGCACCTTTACCTGGCATACTCTAGCCTGGACAGCAGCAGGTAGAGTCCCATGCAGAGCACGAGGAAGATGGTGGCTGTCAGGAAGAAGGCCAGGGCGCTGTCCCTCACATCACTGGATGCAGCCAAGTCCACCAGGGAGGCCACGGCGCTGACTGTCCCGCCCATGGCTCCTCCTGCAGAGAACAGAGGACATGCAGAGATGGTGAGGGGTGGGCGAGGAGGAGGAGTGCCTGCAGGCCCCTCCCTGCTTGGGTTTCACAAACCAAAATAAAAATTCCTCAGTGCAAAAAGTGCCAAAGCTCTCTCAGTGTCCTGAAGCCTCAGAGACAGGGAGGGCCCAGCAGCCAAGCATTTCCAGCGTTTCCTGAGTTTCCAAGGGGGTCGTGTCCCCCTCTCTCTGCCGGACTTGTCAGAGGCTGCTGCCTGAGGTGGCACATGGCCTCCAGGGGACCACCAGTCCGCTGCCTTTCCTGTTGCACCTCAGACCCTTGACCTCCATCTCTCTTTATTGCCCTTCTAGTGGGGGCTGAAATTTTAGATTTAGGGGCAGGAAGTGCCAGAGACCTCTGGATTTCCACTTCTCTGTCCCCAGCCCAAAGCACCCACCAACCAAACTGGGAAGGAGGCCCAGGGGCTGCCTGGAGGCCACCCTTTCTGGGGTATCCTCACTGGCTATAAACCCCCACCATTGCCCACCCATGAGCTCACAGAACCTGCTGTGTACCCCAAGGCGACTGTGGCACCACACACATGTGAATGCATGTGTAACACATACAACACTCACACACACACAGTCACACACCTACGCACACACACAAGCACGCAACCACCCCACCACGTGGAATGTTCTCCTTGCCAATGGCTTTGATACATATTACCCGTGAGACCGTGTGGCTGCCACACCTTTCACCGCTACCTAACAGAGGAGGCCGCACGACTTACTGGGGTGCCAACGGGCCTAGGAGTCAGGCAGACGGACGTGTCACCCTGGACTCTGCTACTTGCTAGCTGGGACCCTAGGGGTAACGTGGCTTCTCTGACTTTACAGTGTGCTTGCTTGTAGAATGGGAATAACAACCCCACCCTGTGTGGTTGCTTTGAGGACTGACTGAGATGATGTTCAGAAAGGGCCTGGCACACAGTAGCCTTCAACAAACACTATGCCCTGCCTTGCCACGATTGTACCGTTGCTTCTGGGAGGCAGCAGACATGTCCTTCTATTCCTTAGAACCCTCACAGCCATGGGTCGTCTTCCTGTGCTGGCCACAAGTCAGAAGGCCTGTGTGCAGCGTTGCTTGGGAACACTGGCACCAGCGTGGGCAGATCACTTACTTTCTTCCCTGCCTATGTTTATTTGCCTGGAAAGTGGGGCTAATACTTGTCCTGTTCATCACAGGTGACTGTAGTGAGGTGGAAACAGGATGATGAATGGAAAAGCACTGACTGCAAGGCCAAGACCATCACCATCAATGTGGGAAGGGCCTGGTGGATGAGCCGGGTTGACTGGCAGGATGAACCTGCCCACTTCAGAAGATCAGAATGTCTATTCCTGAGGAGGCGGGAAGAAGTCTGGGTCTGTGTGGGCATGGCCTGCTCTGTCTCCATTGGGCAGCTCTTACGCAGCACCACTTTCCTGCCCACTGTTGCACGAAGCAGAGGGGAAGCAGGACAGTCAGGCCCCGTCCACCATGGTGTGCCATCACGGCTCCCCATGCTCTGCCTGTGGCCTCTGTGGCTCTACAGAGAATAGCCCTTGGCCCAATGGAGGATCCTTTCCCCAGCCTCCCCACCATAAGTTGTATTAGCCTGGGTAGTACTTGAGGGAGGGCAAAGGTATAAAAATTAGCACTGTAATTAGGAACATAGACTCTAGAATCAAAACATCCGAGTCCAAACCTGGCTGTACTACTTCCAGTTATGTGACCTTCAGCAAGTCCTTAACCTCACTGTGCCTCTGTATCCTCATCTATACAATGGGGGTGTTAATCATACCGGCCTCATAGGGCTGTGATGAAGATTAAAAGGATTAGTACACGTGAAGCACTCAGAAGCCTGCCTGGCGAGGAGAAGTGCCAAATACCAAACAAATCCTTTCTGATTCCCAGTTAGGTGCTTGGCTATTTCTGTCCTTCTCACATCAAAGCAGCAACAACGGGTAAACCCTTTGCCAAGAGGATGCCCACTTCTGAGAAGCTGTAATCCCCGCCTAGACATTTTGTAAGAACTGGGGTTAAACTCAGTAAGACACTCCCCAGCCGCCCCAAGGAAGAGATCTTAACATCACTGCCTACTGATTTTCCTCTCTCTCTTTCCAACTTGTAGAGAATTTACAATATTATCATCAACAACAAACCAGGCCTCCGGGAGCTCATCCTTCATGACTCTCTACTTTTATCTCATCAGTTATGGAAATACATGCAAATGAGGGGTTTAAAAAAACACCAGCGCAAAACAAATGAATTGTTCCTCAGATGCCAAGGCATGTGGAATTCACAGACAGGCTGTGCTGGAAAAAAAGCAAGTGGGGCTGGCGAGGTGGCCTTGCGACCTCTGGGAGACTGGGACACCTTGATATTCCAGGGTGTTGGGTGCCCACAAGGGCCCCATACAGTGGTGACCATGGTTTAGACTCAGGGTCATTAATACTGGCATAGAAGTACTAAACTTCCCCACTTTTCTAAATAGACTTTCTGAAAAATCCACAGGAGACTCCCCATCCCTAGAAGATCACAGGTGGACAGAGGAACCCGAGGACTGCTTGTCAATGCAAATGGTAAGTTTGGTCACTGGCTCCTGGAGAGGCTGCCAGCAAGGATGGAAGGAACTAAGGGGACAAGAGCCTCCTTCTGAGACCATGGTGACAGAAGGGATTAAACCCCATGTCCAGTGGCCACTGCCTTTAGTCCAGAAATGCCCGTTTGAAAGCATCGCTAGTACGTGTTGCCTGCACCCAGGAAACTTAGCAACAGGTCCATTTTTATTTTATCTTAGGCTCAAGTGTTTCCCAGGATACAGCCAGAAGCCTAATCCGATCTCAGAAATGGCAAACAGATTGAAGCTCACATCTAGACTCTGACTGCTGAGAGTAACTGCCTCAAGTGCTGCGCTGAGAAGGATTTAGAAGCTCAGGATGAAAGATAAAGATCCACCAGTGATGTCTGGCACTGGCCTGAGTGGGGAAGGGACATACCCTTGTCAAAGTATTGTCATCCTGGCCACATGCTTCCCGGTGTTATTAACTGAGGGGCACAGCGCAGGTTCCTTGTGAAACTGCTGTCAGTGGGCAAATGTTTAGAGCTCTCCTCTGCACAACAGGGGCATGTGGAGGGGCAGACACAGCAGCAGAGCCTCCAGTCTTGCTCCCAGGGACTGTGGCCTCCTGGCAAAGTACCAATGGTTCCTGACCCACTCTTTTTTACCTGGCTGGGTCACCTGGGTGAGAGACGTGTGTGTCTCCAGCTTAGAGAACAAAACTGCCAAGGCCTCCGGAACAGGCTCATCAACATCAGCATCAAACGTCAGCTAGAGGGGTCAGACCACGTCGTGCACAGGCACACCCACGGAATACCAAAGCTTGGGGGAGCTGGGGATGAGAGTTTATTCACTGAGCCATCAGCTCCGAGGGGACCAGTGCTTGTTCATCTTTGCATCCCCAGGACATAGCAGGTTCTCTATAAAATCAGAAAGGAAGAAAAGACAGAAGGAAGGAAAGGAGACAAGAAGGGGAAAAAAGATAAGGAAAAGGAAAAATAGAAGAGGAATAGGAGAAGGAGGGAAGGAAAGGGAAGAAGACTGGTTTCAGGAACTGCATTTTGTAGGCAGACCATGTTATCCAAAAATAGCTGCAACTCCATCTCCCCTCCTGCCTACCTTCTCACAGTCACAGTGGGGGAGACTTGCCTACTCTCCCAGAGGTGGGTCCATCTGTCTCGAGTCTGTGTGAGCTTATGGCTATGGTAGAACTGACCCTATGTGGCTTCTTTTGCTAAATCAGAAATAAAGCTTCTGCCTGGATCTCCTGAAATGCTGGCTTTTGCAACCCAGACACCATGCCATGAGGAAGTCAAAGTTGCCATTTGAGGTCCACATAGAGAGGAATGGAAGTCCTTGGCCCCAGCTCAGCCCTGGCTAAGCTTCCCGCCAGCAGCCACCACCAACACGCCAGCCAGGAGAGCGCACCACCTGGAACTGGATCCTCCAGCTCCCCGTCGAGCTGTGCTGGCTGATGCCATGGGGAGAAGAGAAGAGCTACACCTGCAAACTCCTGTCCGAGCTGCAAATTTGTGAGTAGTAGAAATGACTGTTGTTGTTCTAAGCCACTAAGTTTTGGGGTAGCTTGTTCCACATTACTAGATGACTGAAACACAAGTAGCACCCACGCCACTTCCTTTTCAGAAAAGGCCACCACATGCTCATCTCTGGCTCCCTCCCATGACTCCTGGGTGGATGAACCTGGTCAGCTGCCCGGACCCCGGCTCTCACCTGATATCAGTGCCTGGGAGTTTCTCATAGGGAAGGAGCCGGTCATGCCATAGATGCTGCTGCTGAAGACAGTGGAGGCACCGCTGAGGATCACCATGCAGACAATGGTGACAGCAAAAAAGCCACGGGTCCAGGAGGAGGTGTCCACCTTCACCAGTGCGGTTATCACCATGAAGATGGCCAGGATGACCGTCAGTGAGGCCAGGACACGGATGTGGACCGCAACCCTGGGGCGAGGATGCCAGAAGCCGTTAGACACCCCTTTGGGGCTCCTGTGTGGGCTGGGGCTGGTGAGCCACCTTAAGTGAAGCAGGCGAGCTTAGCAGTTAGGACTACTCCCTCTGCAGTCAAGAGGCCTGAACTCGAATCCTGCTTTCCTGGCTGCCTAGCTGTGTGGCCTTGGGTAAGGGACTCAGTTGCTCTGGTTTCAGCTTTTGAACTTGTACAATGGGGGGAGTTGATTCAACTCATGTGGGGGTGTGGTGGAAGAGGTGAGCAGTGTGGGGTGCAGAGGGCAGTGCCTGGCTCGGGACCAGCGCTCAGTGGGTAGTGCTGCTTTTCACCTTGCTGTGAGGTTCAAGGACACAAGGACACCAGGATGTTCGAGGCAAACCCCTGCTCTTCCTGCCACAGGGCTGAGCTCCTGCTGGCTTTGTCTAGTGTTTAAACAGAGCAGCCACCCACTGAGCTTCCTTTCCCCAAAACTTAGCGGAAGGTTTGGGGGGAAAGGGAAGAAGGGAAGAAAATCATCATCATCATCATCACCACCATCATCATCATCATTGCAAACACTCAAACAGTGTTTAATGCATACTTTTCTAGCACTCTTCTAGGCATTTCCTATATGCCAGTGTGTTTGATTCTTATACTGGTTCTGTAAGACAGGTATTCCTACCTATCCCATGTATACAGATAAGGAAGTTGAGGTCAGAGAGGTTGCGAAACTTGCTCAAAGTCACTCAGCAATGAACCCAGGAGGTCTGGCTCTGGTCAGTTCTCAGAATGATGTTCTACTGCCTCCCCTGGAGTGAGGAAATATGGATGGCACAGAAGTGGTGGTCAGGGCAGGGGCATCCTCCTGTGATGACCTCAGTCATCATGGGGAGCAGCTGATGCCAAGTGAGTGCTGCCTGGGGCCCAGGGAACCCTCACACTCCCTAGCACCAGGCCTGCATATGAGCCATGCACTCTTCCCAGCCCCCATACTGGCCTGGGGAGAAAAGCAGGGAAGCAGTCTATCTGAGAAGCTGCACATTTTTATTCTAGGGAGCAAGAACATCATCTCAAGGGGCTGCTTAAATCATCAGATTAGACTAAGCTTTAAACCGGATTGGATGTGTAGTTAATTTTCCTGCTAACCAGTGGGAGGGGCTGGGAGAAAAGCCAGATTCCATAATTTTTTTTTTATTAAAAAAAGAAAAATTTGAAAGGTAGAAAAAAATACACACACACACACAGACACACACACACACACACACAAAAGTAGGTGTGAAATGATGAACATGAAAAGCAAGAAAGGAATTTTTTCAAAGTGCTTTTGTGGCCCCAGGCTAATCTGAGTTTCCCTCTGGTCCTCAGCTAAAGAGACAGCAGGTGCTGTCACTGCTTTCTAAGGGGTGTGAGGAAGCCCAAGGAAGTGAAGGGACAGTTCAAGGTTGTGGAGTGACTCCGTAGGGAGCTTGGATGAGAACCCAGGTGTGCTGAATCCCAGCCCATCACTCAGATTGTTAACGTGTATACTCAATGGTGTGGTCATTCTGCAAATGTGCACTGAGCAACTACTGTGTGTCCAGTACTGTGCTGGATGCCCAGGACATGGGACAGACCAGCAACAGGTACCACTGTGGCAGATGCTCCATCAGGAAGCCCAGGGCATCGTGCAGCACATCTGAGGGGCACTAAACCCACCCTGGGCATCGTGGAAGGTCATTTGGAGGCAATGTCTATGCTGGATGGTAACGATGAATGAGGATGTGAGTGCACATGTCTTGGGAGGGAGAGCGAGGCATGTTCAGGGAGCTGCAAATGGACTCTGGCTGCAGTCAAGATGGGAGCAGAGGAGCACAGAGGTGATGCTGGAGAGAGGCGTGTGGACTCATGTGCTGGAGGAGGGCGGGGCGTAGGGCCTTTGTCAGCACCACCCCCTGGGAGAACATTCCTTGGCCTAGTCATCCTGGGGAGGTGGTCAGCCAGGTTGCCCATACCCACACCGACAGAGCCACCAACAACAGGCACGTGACGCAGCCTGGGGCAATCAGAGTGTTCCCTGCTCCTGGTCCCTGGGGTTGAGTTAGGAATTAGCATGTGACCCACACAGGGTCATTAAGTCTTCCCTGGGACTGCTACATGGAAGCTGTGGAGAGAAGCTCGCTGCCGAGACTGTGTCTGGGGCTGCTGGCTGCCATCTAGCTAGCTGTGTGGGGCGAGGCTAGACACGGAGGAAAAGCCATGCAGAGACACACAGAGCCCAGGAGGGGTGCAGAGGAGATCCCCTTGATCCAATGATGCCTAAAGGTGGACCTGCCTTTAATTTCCACTTAAAGAAAGAGGACATCCTTTTTTGTGTGTCTGTTGTTCCTACTAAAAGTACCCACTAACACAAAGAGGTACATCAGGGTTTCAAGCTGGGAATGACAGGGTCAGAAGCTACAGCAATGCTGGGAGTGACAGGTAAGTAACACCTCCTAAGAGCAGCCTTCAACCAATGACTAGGGAAGTTGGTATATAAATACTCCAGCTCGGCTCCCTCCTGCTCAGCCCCCTCCTGCTCAGCCATGCTCCACACTGGTTCTCCGAGATCCCCAGCAGGACTGTGTTCTTGTCCCTTCTGAGGGAGCTGACTTGATAAGGAATCCTCTGCTGACTGCCTTCCCTTCCCTGTCCCCATTCTGTATTCTCCCACCTTTACCTCCCATATAAACTACTCGCATTTGAATCCTTGTTTCAGGGCCTGATTGTGGGGAACCTTGCATTAAGATGCCCATGAAGACCTCACACTAACGCATATCTTCTCAAGGTCTGCAGGGGCTCTGGCCTGGACAGAAGCTGGTGGGCAGCCAGGTGGGCATCTGGACCCTTGGTGGCCCAGAGCATCTATTGTAAGAGTACAGCAGGGGCCCTGGAGGCCAGCAGTCAAGCCTTACCCCGATGCTCGAGGTGGTCCTACATACTGAGCCCTGTCACACAGTGTCCCCACCCTCTCCTAGCAGCTGTAGCTGTCCCATCCACTCCCAAGATAAGAGCCAGCAGGGCATGGAGCCTGAGTCAGGAGACCAGAGCCCTGCCCAGCTCTGTCATCTGCTCACTGTGTAACCCCTGACAAATATTCAACCTCTCTGGGCCTCGGTCCCCTCATCTATAACAAGAAGCTAGACCAGATAATATTAAGGTCCCTAACAGCTAATGATTCTAAATCTGAAAAAAATTCAAGTGGAGAGAGAGGTTGAGAACAAATGCCAAGAAGTTTGAACCAGTTCCTTGGGGCAAGAAGGAGGCAAAGGCCAGGCTGGAGAGATGAGGCATGCTAAAAAGGCAGGACCCTGCCTGTTCTCCCCGAGCACAGACACAGGACCTGGAGGCACTGGGTAAATATTTGCTGGATGTATAAATTGACAAGCAAGGGAGATCAGTAGCACCCGGGGGGCAGTTTCACGCTGGCCTGAGCCTCCCAGCGACTGTCTGCTTCTTGATCCCTGCCACCTCAGCATGGCAGGAAGTTCGGCTGGAAACATCCGCCAGCCTGGGGAATGGCCTCTGCCTCTAACCGCCTCCTCGTAGACACAGCCAGGAAAAAGTCCAGCAGGAATGGTGCAGCATCACGGGAGCCCTCCTGTGTGCCTGTCGCTACAAGGTAGTAAGTTCCTTGAACAGGAAGGTTTTGCAGAGAGCTGGGGGACTGCTTACTCAGGCACCCCCAGGGCAGGAAAGGTGGGGAGGAATTAGAGAGGAGGAGGTCTATACCAAATGCATTCCAGAAACAATGCAGTGTGGAACGCTGTTCTGTCCCCTGCTCTGTCCCTCTATGCGGCCCTTCATCCTCACAGGTCTCCTTCCTGCCTGCTAATTATCTGCTGCATAAACCACTCTTGCCCAGAGCCTCCATCCATGGGCTCCAGGGCTATTTTCAACATTCATCAAGCTTCACGAAACGTGCCAGGTGCAAGACTGGTCCACAGGCACAAACGGAGGACACTGGCTTCCCTCTCTGCCACTTCCACCAGGGAAGAAGAGTGGCCCTGGAGACGGTGGTGCTCTTAGGGTCTTAGGAAAGTCTAGACTTTCAGTTACTCTGACATCTGGGGTTCTACTTGGAGACAGGGCATAGCCAAGAGGACAGCTCCAAGACCAAGACCCTGGGGCAGGTCTCAGTCCTGTGAAGACTCTTGGAGAGGTTGCCTCCAGTACCCAGGTTGCCCGCCCCCCTACTCCCTGACTCGTGAGGGCTCAGGACCCCAGGGGACTGATTTCTTCATAAGTCTCCAAGATGTAAATCTTCCTCATAAGTATTTATCATGCTGCAGATTTAACATAATAAAACACTTGGCGATTACGGATAAGCCAGTCGAGAAAGCCAGGGTTCTCCAGGAGGGCAGAAGAGGAGACATTTCAATCTCGCACATTAAATAAAAAACAGCTTAGCCCAGACCATCTTCCCACAGCCTGGAAACAGATGGAGGCCCCAGAGCGTGTTCCTGCATTGCCCTTGCCCCTCTCCTAGAGCCCAGTAGGAGCAAGGGCAGGACAGGGGTGGGCTAATCCCCTCTCAGAATGTCCTGTAACTGCTGAGCCATCTGCCGGGACCCAATCTCGGAGGGCAGCTGGCCTGGGGGCCCACATCTCACTGGAGACAGACCCAGCCCTTCTTAACCACCCCCTTCCATCCCAGCAGCCTGAATCCTGGAGAGACAGGGCTCTCGCTAGAAGGATCTTGGGAGTGGCTCTGGCTGCAGGGGCAGGGATGGGTACAAAGTTGCGGAACTAGGAGGTAGGTGGCTCAGGGGTTCTAAGCACAGATGTAGGGTGAGAAGGTCCTGGTTCAAATCCTGACTCCTCCCTTTCATTCTAGCCGAGGTTGGAGTGCAGTGACGTGACCATAGCTCACTGCAGACTTGAACTCCTTGGCTCAAGCAATCCTCCTGCCTCAGCCTACTGAGTAGCTGGGACTACATGCATGTGTCACCATGCCAGGCTATAGTGCCCAGGGTGCTCTCAAACTCCTGGGCTCAAGCAGTCCTCCTGACATGGCTTCCCAAAGTGCTGAGATTACAGGTTTGAGCCACTGCACTCCACCTGGCTCCATCCTTAATGGCCACATTCCCCTGGGCCAGTCACCTCCATGAACCTGTTTTCCCATCTCAAAGCAGGGTCACAGCAGTTTCCCGCTCTTAGGCTGCCATGAGGGTTAAAGGAGATAATGCATCTGCAGGATATAATGCTCAGAAGTGCTAGGATTATTAGACAGCATTCTCTCAGGGCCCAGAGGCTAGACCTTCCCTGCTACTCCTGACCCATGGCCCAGGAGGACTTTCAGCCTGTGGGACCTCCGGACTACTGAAGAGGCAAGAGGCAGGCTTGGCCACCCCATAGTGACCCTGTGGTCTCCTGACTTCCACCTAGAAAATGGGGCAATGTCATGGCCTCCCTCCTGGGTCACAGTGAAGCCTAAGGGACATGACAAGGGGTGACTGAGGCATTACACTCTCGCTATAGTTCACATGGTGATCCTGGAACTGGAAGGTGCTGGGAGCTCTCTCTAGACTATCTGGGCTGGACAAATAGCCCCATCCTCAGGGCAGGCCAAGTGAGTAGACAGAGAAAACCATGAGGGAGCCAAGGGTTCCCCCCACCACAGCTGTCTCCCCTTTCCCTCGCCTCCCGCTCCTGCCTGCACTGGCTCTCCACACACCCTCTCTCCTGTGAGGTGCAGCCGGGGCCCCTGCTCTGCCCTCCTCCACTCTCCTCCTGGGGTGGGGTCTCTGCAGGCTGTGCCCCCTCTGCTAGGACACTGAATATGGCCCTAGGAAGGCAGAAGTGAGGCCCACAAAGGCCAGCTGGTTGGTAAGAGGGGCTGCAACACACCTCTCCTTCTCATTCTTCCAGACTGCACTTTGGTTTGGAGAAGGGTGCAAATTCTTTGACCCTCCTTCCATTGGGAGGCGGGTTCTATGTCCCCTTGAAACGAAGTAGACTTTGTGACTGCCCAAACCAGTCAAGTGTGGCAAAAGTGACAGCACATGACTTCCGAGACCAGGCTGTGAAAACCACAGAGCCTCTCCCTTGCTCTCAGCCACTGAGTAAGCCGTCCTATTACCCTGAGGCCAACGTGTGAGACTACAAAGAGAGAGGAGACAGAAAGAGAGGGGATATGAATGGCGCCAGCTCCAGCTGCCATCTGACTGCAGATGCAGGAGAGACTACAACAGCTGAGCCTTGATAACCCCCAGAACGTGAGAAGTACTCACGACTGCTATTGTTTTAAGCCATTATGCTTTGGGATCATATTATGTAACAGATAACTGCAATATCCCCATGGCATGATATGTTTGGAAAGACTGATCTACTCAGGCTCAGCATGTAAAAGACACTCGTGGTGCCCTCTCTCCTCCTGTACCCACAGCAGACATCACTAATCAATCCCAGCACCCTCCCTGAAGCCAGACCTGCCTTAGAATCTTGTCCAGCTAGAGATCTGGCAGTCACTACAAATTGATTAGAACTAGGCAAAACAGATTTGCCATCAGTGACCTCAGGTTTTAGTAGGCCATGGTGAACAGGAGTCCAGGTTTTTGGACCACAACGTAGCCATTGATATCACTTAGCGGCAGCTTAGAAGAAACGCAGGCAAAGTAGCTAGGGCTATTGTCCTTGTAAACTCAAATTGAGAATTTGAGCCAGCAAGTCACCCAAGGGGGGTCTATGGACATGCTAATTTGCCTAGCTAGCTCCTGAATAACTCCTTCCCAGGCACATCCAGATGGAGCCTCTCTTGGCCCTTACCATTACAATGTCAGAACTTCTGCATGAGCCTTCTTGGGAGTGGTTGACACATGAGCTGGTGTTACCAGCTTAGCACTGAACAGTCAGGTGACCCATTCTGGGCCAAGGGACTTGCAGACTGACAGACAGGATCCCTGAGAAGAGAAGGGAGGAAGATCCCTGCATCCCCACACACTTCCTACTGGCTGCTGCCACAATGTCACAGCGATGTCACAGCGTGTGGCTGGAGAGTGAAAGCCCAGCTCCCCAGGGGCATCAGCAGGGACCTGATCTGACTTCTCGCTGTTCATGCACAAATCTGAGCTGCTGCCTCCTACTTGGGTGACCACCACTTAAGTAGGCAGAAAAAAAGCAGCTGCAGGCAAGAGGGGAGTAGAGGAGGCAGGAGGCCAAGGTGGAGGCCTGAGAGAGGGAGGAGAGCTGCCTACCTGTTGACAAGCAGGAAGTTGGCCACCAGGCACAGCATGGAGGGCACGGTGGAGGCAACGGCAAGGTAGCTCTCAAAGTAGTTCTGCAAGCACACAAGTGAGGAGGTGCTGTGGTCACTCAGGGACGGAGGTGAACAGTCCCACCCGAGCAGAGACAGGGCCCCTCTCCATGGGGCTTCTGCCCACTGTCTTCAGACACCCAGGAGCCGTGGGTGAACCCACCTCCAAACAAGGCCTCATCCCATCTCCAGCCTAAGACCACTCACTCAGCCACTCAATAAACAGCTGCCAATGTCAGCTGTACTAAGTGCTAGAGGCATAGGAAGGATAAGACGTCGGCCCTGTCCCCAGTGAGGCCCTTGGTGCTGTACAGCCTACACTTCTGCCCTGGACTCAGGCCACAGGGACAGAACTCAATATACATCTGAAAAGAAAAGTTTGCCCTATCAGCCTTCTTGGCCCATCACCAAAATGCAAGACTATCCACGTTTTTAAGTTTTTAGTAGAGACAAGGTCTTGCTATGTTGCCCAGGCTGGTCTCAAACTCCTGAGTTCAAGTGATCCTCTTGCCTCAGCCCCGCAAAGTGCTGGGATTACAGGCGTGAGGCACTGCTCGCTTGGGTTTTCTTGTGACCCAACCATATTCTTGCTTTCTTACCACCAAGTGAGACCTCTTAGAAATATACCAGGCCCTGCTGCCTACAGGGAAACTCTGTTCTCACTCTGGATTTGCTCTCTTAATAGAGCAGCTACAGAAGGTCAAAGCCATTTGGGGGAGTAGCTCCTAGATTGGACAGAATGAGGAAAAAGGGCATTTTCCAGCAGCACCTCAGGGGTGTGATAGATAATTGTGCCAACACAGACAGATGAATCGCCTGATTATGATGTGCTGGAACTCACAGCTAAAGCAGCTGTGTGGCAGTTATATGTGTCTGTGAAAACTCAAAGAATACCCACTCACTAGGATGGGCTGTACTGTGTGTGCATTATCTCTTAATATACCTATCTTTAAAAACAAAACAAGCCTGGGCATGGTGACTCATACTTGTAATCCCAGCATTTTGGGAGGCCAAGGTGGGAGGATGGCTTGAATCCAGGAGACAACCCTGGGCAAATAGTGAGACTCTGTCTCTACAAAAAATAAAAAAAAAAGTAGTCGGGCATGGTGGTGTGCACTTGTAAGTCCCAACTACTCAGAAGGCTGAGGCAGGGGGATTGCTGGAGCCCAGGAGTTCGAGGCTGCAGTGAGTACACCACTACACTTCAGCCTGGGCAACAGAGTGAGACCCCATCTCTAAAAGATAAAAGAAAGAACGATGTCGTCATGGGCCCCTTTGTGTCTGAAGCACAAGCCTTCCATAGTTCCCTTTGAAGCCTGCAGAGTGCTTTGTGGTCTTTGAAATCTGTGCCCTGAATATAAGGCTGTGGTGGCCTTGCAATTAAAATGATAATCGCAGCTAGTGAGGTCCGTCAACCATGAGCCTGAGAAATAGCCTTTGAGCTGCACCTCATTGTTCCTGCCCTGATGGGTTCAGTAGAGCCTGGACTGGTCTGGGGCAGTCAGTCAATTACATCTTGACACAGTGGCTGGGCATCTGAGGCTGGGAGGGCGCTGGGTGGGAATGAAGGAGAGAGGCCCTTAGGAGGAGAGGGCTGCAGATGGGGCTGCGACTGCCCCCAGCCCAAGCTCCTGGTGAGGCCCCTTCATCCAGTGGCTGCTCGATCTGTGTAATGCAGAATCTCTGATGATTTTGTTTCTTCGAGCAGGCTCAGGTTTCCCGAATGAGAATTTTCCAGGTAACTGAATATGCCTGTTTGTTGATATTTAAGCAGAAAAACATATCATTTACTGTTGGAAAGTTTTTTGGATATTGACCACTGGATAAGACTCTGAGTCTCTTTCTGTTGTCTGGGCCCACTTCTCTGCCTTACAAAGAACTCAGAGAACAGACTTGAGGCCAGGCCATCATTCTGTGAGTGCAGATCAGGAGATGGAGATGCACATGGTGACAGGAGCTGACTCAGCACATCCCATGGAATTTACAAAAACAAACCACTTAATTCCTGATGAAACACGTGGTGGGTTTTATTCAATTATTTGCTGCTTTCGCCTATAGGAAAAGTTCTAAAATAAGGTGTGGTGGCACGTGGCCCGTGATCCCTGCCCTCCTGGTGCTCACACCTGTGCAATGCCCTCCCCTGAGTGTGGATGAGACCTGTGGCTGCTTCCAACCAAGACACAGAGCAAACATGATGGCGTTACATAGGACTATAGTGCCCACCTTGTTGGACTCTTCCTCCCTTGCTGGATTTGGGGAGGCAAGTGGCCATGTTGGGGAACACTACCGGGCATAGAACCCCAAGTTGCTGAGGGCGGTCTCCAGCACTCTCCCCACTAGAAACTGAAGCTCTCAGGCCTGCAACCACTAGGAACTGAATTCTGCCAACAACTGGAGTGGACCTGGAAGTGACCTGGAAGGGACCTGGAAGTCTCGGAGGAGACTGTAGCTCTGGCTGACTGATTGCAGCCTTGTGCAAATTCAGGCAGGAGACCCAGCTCAGCTGTGCCTGGAATCCTGGCCCACAGAAACCCTGCAATTATAAATGCAGGTTGTTTTAAGCCACTCATTTGTAGTATTTTGCTAGGCAGCAATAGATTCCTAATTCATGAGGGTTTCCGATAGCTGGGTTCCTGCTAATCAGGGTTTTCCTGAATATTTCAGCCTTCCTGTTTCAATTTAAATGCAGTTCCTTGATGAAAACCAGGACAGTTGATCATGCTCCTTTCTTTGACCCCCCCCCAAGAGACAGGAAGAACAGTGTGCTCACCCATGAGGGGCACAGAGGATGAGCACACGGGTCCCCGCAGCCCTTCCCCACCAAACCTTCAGCTGAAATTAGGGTTTTTGCAGGTGGCATGTGCTGATATCAAGAAACTGGACTTAGCGGATGTTGCTCCAGACAGACTCACCCTGCCTGCCCCTGCAGGTTACTCACCTTGGTCCCTTGTCGAGAGCTGTTGGTCCCATGGTCATAAAATCACTGCCACTGCTGCTGCCACTGCCACCCAAGGAGGAGCTGACTCCCACAGAGAGACCCCACACCCTGCCAGGCTGCACCAGTGGCTGAGGGGCGGGGGATGCTCCCCGGAAGATGAGGAAGTCAAGTCCCATGAGACCCAGTTTTACTAATGAGAGGCAGGAACTGGAAAGAGCCCACGGATGGTTCGCCCGCCTCTCCTCACCCCAGACTGGCTGCTCTGAATGTGGTGGCTCCACAAGGCTTCTCCAAGGTGTTCCGTGTGTGCTGCTGCAAAGCTGTGGCCGCTCCAAAATACCATCGTCCCTTGTGTTTGCTCTCTCTGTCCCAGCCCTACTTTTCTTTCCCTCCCTCTTACTTCCCTGGACTGCACTCCCTGATGGAGTATTCCCACCAGCACTGCCTTCCTAAGAAACCTCCAGCGGCCGGCGAAGGTCACGTTCCACTCTTGATTATTTATTTTGTAGCCGGGCAGCTGGCACGTCCCTCCTGGGTTCATCTCATTTGCTTTCAAGAGGTGTTGGGGCTATCTTCTCCCCTTTTACTTAAGGAAATGTAAAGACATTTGAATACAGATCTAAACACACTGTGACTAGGATGGTAACAGGACTGCCCCCAAAGCAATCTGTCCATCTAACCAGTGGGGGATTTTACGTACAGTAGTGTTTGGGGACCATTCACAGAGTTCACCTTCCACCGGGGCCTGATTCCTGAGAGCTCCCTCAAAAGTCTGTTTTGATTTGTTTTACCCCTGCCACCAACTCCACTTCTAGAGATGAGCATACGGACCCAAAGGCCAGCTCCAGCCGTGGAGGAGTGGGGGGATGAGAATATCATCAGGGAGCTGGCAGTGGGGCCACTGCGTATGATGGTGGAGGCTGAGCTTTGCACAACTCCAGGGGCACCAGACCTGTAGGCTGTGATAGGAATGGTGTCACTCAGAATTATGCCACAGCAGCTCTGTTTACATAGCCAATTAAAACACTGGAGGCCTGGGGGTCAATGTGGGCCTTACAGAACCAGAGGTGAAAGGCTGGGTGTGACTAAGCAAGAAGGCAGGGCTGGAATGCAGGTGGATGCAGGGCAAACACCTTAGGAGGTGACAGGCCTCCCAAGCAGGCTTCTCTGCCCCAGCAGGAAGGCCCCGGGCAGGGGACCCTTAGGCTGGTGAGTAATCCCACTGTGCTCAGCCCTGGCTGGGCACCCACTGTCTGTGCAGATCAGCGCCTCTTCCTGTTTTCACCTGTCCCTTTGTTTGCTGGAGAGGTGTCAAGCCCATATGCCAGTGCTGTGCTGGCAGCTGGGTGGATACAACGGAGGAACTGTGGCACCTGCATGCCCTCGGGGAGGTGGGTACAAGCCTGGAGCTGGAGTACAACAGATACAAGGTGTTGGGGGGCATGGAAGGAGGGGCTCTGGGGGGCTTCCACCAGCGCCATCTTGGACGGTGGCTGGAAAGATTGGGGGAAGCATGTCAGACAGACATGGGAGGTACAGGTGCCAGTGGAGAGAGAAACATTCCCAACAGGACGGAACGGTTGGCACAAAAGCATGAACGGATGCTTCCCCACCACCGAGAATGCCAGTGCAGCTCATCTGTGGAAAGCAACTTCTGAGGCTTCCTCAGCATCGACAACCTCTCCTGAGCCGAAGCAAACCACACTGTGTTGTCCATCCCATCCACAGGAAGGCTGGCAGAACCTCAGGCAGCCACGGCACTCACCCCCAGAGTGCTCGTGGCAGACAGGCCCATCAGTCACCTCTGAATTCTCAAACCCACGTGGGGGAGGCCCAGGGGAGCTCTGAGGAACAGAGGGATAGCTGTGCTCCTTGAAGGTGAGATCTCATCTTCCTGTGCGCCACTATCTCCCTAGCATTATCCGCGCCCTGCAATGACCTGGAGCTCAGGCAGGGTGGGGGACTCAACATCCAGCCTCTACTAGTACTTGCACCAAAGTCAGGTAACCCAGGTGGGGAAGTGGGAGCTCTGCAGAACGCCAGGGAACTCTGACATGCAAGCAGCACAGCTTCCAGAGGGCCTGCACAGACCCCAGCCCATGTGCTCTTACACAGCCAGTGAGGGCGAGGCAGGGCTGGAATCGCTCCCATTTTACAGATGAGCAGCCTGAGGCTCACAGAGGCGGAGGAATTTCCCAGAGGTACACAGAGGCCCACACCCGGGAGTGCTGGTGGCAGCATCTTTTGCTGCAGAGCAGGGCAGGGACCGGGGGGGGCGGGGGGACATATTTATCATCCCCCTACAAATGCATAAGCTGCTCTAGCTGAGGCTGCCTGTCTCCTGGAGGCACAAGCCCAAACACTATCACTGGGGTCTCGGCGCATCGCCAGGAAGCCTCAGAGGCCGGGCCTGGCAGCCACGTGCCTTCCCCGCAGCAAGCAGGGATGTGAGACACGTTCCTCTCAGGGTGGGCAGTGTCCTTCTTCCATCTGGCCCTAAGGCAGGTGACCTGCCCAAGCCAGCAAACAGACAGAGTCTCGCTCTGTCGCTCAGGCTGGAGTGCAGTGGCGTGATCCTGGCTCACTGCAAGCTCCGCCTCCTGGGTTCAAGCGATTCTCCTACCTCAACCTCCCGAATAGCTGGGATTACAGGCATGCGCTACCACACCCAGCTAATTTTGTATTTTTAGTAGAGACAGGGTTTCACCGTGTTAGCCAGGATGATCTCGAACTCCCGACCTCAGGTGATACACCTACCTCGGCCTCCCAAAGTGCTGGGATTACAGGCGTTGAGCCATGGTGCCCGGCCAGGGTTTGATTTCTTTCTCCTCTTTTTGCAGTGGTAGACAAGAGTAAAGGAATGCATTAGCTAATCTTTTCTCTCAAATCCCACTGCTCATTCCCTTCAGCATTTCCAGAGGTCTATGGGTCTTTGTAGTGTTAAAAAGAAAAGAAAAGAAAAAAAAAAGATTAAGAGAAAAGCCCCCACCTCTCTGTTACCCGAAATGGATGGACATAGTTGGCAGCTAAGCAAAGACCATGTTAAAGAGTGCCTGTGGGTGGGCGGCACGGGGCAGGCTTCCAAGCTCTTGCCTTACTCTGCAACCCCTAAAAACAGCCCCAGTGGGCATGGGGGCCTCAACCAGACAGGCCCAGGGTGGGCATGGGGGCTCCTCACCCAGACTGTGGACAGGCCCTGGCCCAGGGGTGCCAGGTGCCAGGGTCCCCCCATATGGCGGGTGAATGTGGATAAGCCACTGCTGGCCTGGGCAGGGGGGCGCTTGAGTCACTTGCTCTGGTGAGAAGGAAACTCATTTTCATTCGCTACACTCTGACCCAGTTTGCGAACACCAGGAAAGGGGAGAGACGCTCTTCAAACACAATTTAAAAGCCCACCAGAGCCAGCTGGCCAGATGTGAGGCCCATTTTATGACAGGGCACATTTCCTCTCCTCCAGCACACTGAGAGGCTCCATGCTAAGCGTCTCTTCTGGAAGAATTTAATTCCAGGCTCAGAGTCCAGGTAAAGAGGTTTCTTCGGGCAGGGAGGCCCCGAAATGAGCCCGTTTATCTCTGGCAGACCCTGGTTAAGCTTCCTCTCCTCTGAATGCCATTATGGGCACTTTGAAATAAGTGCAGCAAATTAGTCACGAGCTGCGGCAGACTTGGTGTCCGTGCTGCTGAGCGGCTTCTGCAAAGGAGCTTTGTGTAGCCCCCACCTCCAGAAAGCAGCAGCAGAGGCAGCTGGGCTCCTGCCGGGCGAGGAAAAGCGATTCAAGCCTGGGGGTGGCAGCTCAAGGCAGCAGAGCGTTACCTGGATCACAGGGGCATGAAATTAGCAGCAGCGAGCAGGTTGGAGCCAAGAATAGTTTGCCGTTGCAAACTTGCTGCTTTCGGATAGCTGAATTCTGCAGCCTAGGATGTTGTAGGGGAGGTGCCTTTGCCCTGGGCATCAGCCCAGATCATTCCTGAGCAAACTGAGGTGAGCAGAGGGCAGATGTCCCCATAAGGGGTGGGGCTGGTGTCCTTTCTGCCGCTTCCAAGGCCCTGTGTTTGGAGCACTGGCCCAGGAAAGTTAATGGGTGTGTGGCCAAGGGCAGGGACCAGCTGGGAGGGCTGGCTGGGCAGGGAAGGGGGCAATGCCTGCTCCAGGGGCCAGGCAGGAGGCTAGACACAGCCAGGCTGAATGGAGAGGCCAGAGGCCCAAGGGAAGGACGAATCTGGGGTCAGAATCAGACAGGTAAGCTCTGGAAAATGCTGGCCAGACAGACAAAGCCACTGTGGCCACCCTAAGGAAGAGGGTCCCCATCTGACCATTGCATACAGCCCTCCCTCCTTTGGTCTCCCAGGATAGCTCCAGGCCTGGGCTCACTGTAAATCCTGCTCTCTGAGCACCCCGGGACTCTTCCTAGCCTCCAATCCTTTCTCACGCCTCCTTGGGAATCCCGGCCGGAAGATGAGTAAACTTCCTGTCTTCTGGAATGAGCTTCCCCGCCTTCCTCCCCGCGGTGTGTGCAAGGCTTTCTGGAGCACACCTCCTCTCCGCTCTGCAAGAAGGGCTCTTCCTCCAGCCTAAGCTGACTTCCCGGAGACTCACATGAACCCCACCTTTCTTGCCTGCATTTTCTCTCTTTCCCTCAGGGCTGCTTGTTCCTTTCTCTGCTGGCCAAGAGGCTCTCTTAGGTCTCCCTTTAGGTAAAAACAAACAAACAAACAAACAAACAAACAAAAAAACATGCTTGGGTTTGCACCAATGACATGTTCAGGCTCGCCCTGCACAACTTCGGCTGACCTCCTCTCAACTAGGCACTCACGCTGTTTCCTCCTCCCTCCTCTTCCCAATACTATTCCCACTCCTCCAGATGCTCCAAATATCATGCACAAATGAGCAGGGCCGCGGCAGGAGTGGGCGCAGTGAGCTGCCACCCCCAGGCTTGAATCGCTTTTCCTCGCCCGTGCATGATGTTTGGACGCTAGACTAGTTGCATCTGATGGGAGAAATTTGTGTTGTACCAGTGCATGCCTTGGAAAGACTTAAGTAATGCAAAAGGTTGTCCTTTTTTTTTTTTTTTTTTTTTTTAATCTACTGACAAGTTGCTCTAGTAACCCAAAGAAGTGAAGGAGAAAGCAGCTGCCCCAACGCCCAGACATTGATTTGTTCAGATGTTTCAATGCCTCATGATACAATAAAACCACAAAAATTTTCTTAACAGTTAAAAAAAAAAAACAAAAAAACACTTTGACTCTGTTGCCTCCAGGCGCCAGGCCCCTCCTCCCCTTCACTCCACACTCCTTGAAAATGCAGTCCATGCTGCCACTGCCAGCCGTGTCCCTCCCAGCTGCCCTGGGGAAACATTTCCTCTAAGGGTCCTCAGTGTCTTCCTCGCAGCCCACCTGTAACCAAGGCCTGGTCTTGTTCCTCACACTCCAGACACTACACGCTACCTTGTCTAGAGGGGGCTGAATTCATGCCCCAAAATTCATGTCTACCCAGAACCTCAGGATGTGACTTATCTGGGCATAGGGTCTTTGCAGATGTGCTTAATTAAGAGGAGATCCTACTGGAGGAGGAATGACCCCTCAATCCACAGTAGATGGGAAAAGAGGGAAGGACACACAGACACACAGGCAGAGGCTGCGTGAAGATAGAGCCACAGACGCTAGTGATGCTGCCCTGAGTCAAAAAATGCCAAAGAAGCATCAAGGAAACGTTATTCCCTACAGCCTTGCTTTTCAGCTACCCAGTTCATGGTACTTGGTGAAGACAGCCACAAGAAACGAATGCAATGTCCTTCCAGCACTCCTCTCCTCCAAATTCACAAGGCCACACCCATTCCTGCCTCCACCACACTTCCTCATCATCTCCGTCCACCTGTGGCTCCCTCCACCACCCCAAGGTGCCCCCTGAGCTCCATCCTTCATTTCCTGCCCTCCTTTTGTTAAGGGTAAGGGTGGTGGTAGGAGAAGCTCACCTCCCCTGGCTTCATGACCTCTACCCACACATTCGTCTCTTCCTCCAGAACAACTGCTTAAGGGTCCTGCTGAGCCCAAACCCCAAGCTCCTCAAATCAAAGGTCTTCAAGAGAAGACTCTCAAGCAGCCCCTCCAAAGGGCCCATGGTCATCCTCCTTTTCTCAGCCCCTCCTCACAGCTTCCTTGGTTTCTCCTTCACCCTCACCCCAGTCAATCACATCTACTGGTCCCGTCTCCACATCGCCTGACTATGGCTCACATGTCCACCCAGTCTCCCCTCGGGTTCTAGCCTCTCCCCCAGGCATCCCCTCCATGCCTTTGCTCAAGCTCCTCCCTGGGCCTGGCCACCCTTAGCCCACACACCTTATCAATCAGCCTCCCTGTGACTGCTACTCTACGCCTCCTCCTCCTTGCAGCCTCGCCTCCAGGCCCCTCATGCACTTTGCTGCACCGTCCCCTCGCTAGGCTCCTTTTCAGGAAACCTTGGGGGCTCCACTTGGAGAAATAACGGGGTATGTGGAGGCGAGAGTGGCTGAGGGCCGATTCGGGGGTGGTCTCAGGCAGCTGCCTAAAGAGAGGTTTTGTTTTTGAAGGTACTGGGGAGCTCTGGGGGCTTCTCAATGCCAAACAGTATGGGGGGCAGTGCTGGGCGTAGAGGGAATCACCTGGCAGAAATGGGTGGAGGGAGCAGATGGGAAGAAGCAGGTGGCAGTGGTTAATTTACCCATTCATCTATTCACTCACTAAAGGTGAAAGGCGGTTGACCTTCTAGAGCTCATTCACTCATTCAACAAATGATGGCCAAGCACCTTGTATATGCCCAATGTGTTCTAGGGGCTGGGGATGCCAGTGTTCTAGTGAGGGAGGCACAAAAAAAAAAAAAGAAAAAGAAAAAGAAAAAAAAAAGAATCAATAGCAAGTGTGTGGGGGAAAGACTGCAAATTAGGATAAATGCAATAAAACTGAAAAACAAATAATTGGCTAACCTAGAGCCTGGACAGAGGGAACGGGGTACGGCTGACCCTGAGTCAGGAAAGAGCTTGATGTGTTCAAGCCTCCACAGGGGTGAGCTGGAGTATGGATGGGGATGGGGAAAGGGGGGATGAGGCTGGGGCCCAGGCAGGCCCGGGTGTGCAGGCTGTGGTGCAGGTGCGTCGCAGGACCACAGTGCACACTCAGGTGATGGCGGTTCTTCCTCCCGTCCCTCTCTCCTCTCCACAAATACTCACAGATGGATTCATCCTTCTGCAAATACTTACTGAGCTCACTAAATGTTGTAGACATAGGAGATTCAGCTCAAGTTCCTGCCTTTATGGAACTGCCCATCTAGTCAAAGAGACGGCCAGCAAATGCATAAACAAATAGATAATAGGTCAGGCAGTGGTCAGTGATATGAAGACAAATTCAGCAGGGTAGGTACCTCTGTAATAGATCACAGAACTGGGAAAGAGCCATAAGGGAGTGTTGCCAGTCCAGAGGTTGGCAACAGGCTATCCCCGGGCCAAGTCTGCCCTCTTCCTTTGTGTGAACACTGGAGCGCGGTCGGCCTTCGGTCAGCCCATTTGTTTATGTGTTGTCAAGGGCAGCTTTCACTCTGCAAGGGCAGAGCTGAGATCGCAAACAGAGACTGTGGGGCCCACAAAGCCTAAAATACGAACCATCTGGCCCTTTGCAGGAAAAGTTTCTGGATCCCAATCTACGGTCTAATATTTTCATTTCTCAAAGGAGGACATGGTCTCACGTCACCCAGCAAGTTTGAAACACAGTCAGAAACAGAAGCCAGCTCTCCTGAATCCAGAGTCTTTCTGCCACGCAGAGTGAGCAAGGAAGATGGAAACCTCATTTCTATCTACCCTTATATCCTGCCTTGGCCAAGCCTTCCTGAGGCCTCCTAGTAAGGGGCAAGCTGACTGCTTTGATTCTTTTCCCTTTTATTCCCCCCACGTACTCTCAGGCTGGAACCTGAATAGGCAGAGTAAGGGCTCAGAAACCGAGGAGTCAGAGAAACTGGGAACCTCACGGATCCATGCACGAGTGACCTCCAGCTCCCTGAGGATGAGCTGATTGGAGGCTCGGCCACTGCTGATGCTCGGGCCAGCCAGTCTTTCCTCTTCTGCAGCCTGACTTCTGCCATGTGATAGGGAAAAGAGGAAGAAGGCCTTTCAAGAACACTCCCCATCTACCCACGCAGCCCTTGCCTGGCCAGGAGGCTTCTGCATCCCCCAGAGGGTCCCGTGCATCAGTGTCACAAGGCTGATGACCAGGCACAAGGGCCATGCCCTGTGACCTGGTGGTAATGAGGAGGTGGTCTGGGGGTGCTCCAGCCTCTCTCTGTACTAGAAAACATGAGGGACCATCAGGAAGAGAGAGTCCTTAGCCAACCCCTGGCAGGCACTTCCTCAACAACAGACCGCTCCCGCCTTGGGGAGGCCGTTTCTCTTTGGAGGTGCATGTGGGCAGAAACCACAGGCTGCTCTAGGCCTCAGGTGCCTGCATGCAGACAGGCATAGACGCGCACGGAAGCACAGGCAGTGAGGACCTGCAAGAGGCCAGCAAGGAGGCCCCAGGCACCCAGTGCCGCAGACCCCTCCCAGGCTCCCTGTCTGTGTCGAAAGCGCTGGGCTCCTCAGTGCAGACTCTAATTTAGGTTCCGCTATCTGGACACTTGTGATGATCAATCATGTTAAAGAGACACTTGAGCACTTAAGGTCCGGGCCATCTTCTAATTTGTCCAGGAAATCGCCTCTGGATTTTAAGGATATCTGTAGGAAGAAATTGAAGGCAGAGAGGGAGCAGTCGATAGCCTGGAGGGCAAGGGAGCATAGCGCAGGTGGGGAAAAAGGGGTCATGAGCACTTAGGGAGAAAATAAGAAAAGAACTAGAGAAGCTGAGGCCACCAAAGGCATGACTGACAGTGTTTCAAACTAGGCTTTTTTTTCCCCCTCTGTAGGACGCAGCAAGAGCTAAAAACAGAAGAAAAAGCCATCACAGGTGTATTATTTATTGGGAATGGCACGCTGGCTGGGCCTGCAGTTAGAATCAGAGGGTGGACAAGGGGATTTTAAAAAATGACTCACTTTGGTTCTAATTTTTAAAAATGGTTTAGAGCAGTCATCCACGCCAGCCGAAGCAACTGGTAGCCACTCACGCACACCCAGAGGCAGAAAGCCTGAAGCCCCCCGCATCCTGCCTGACCTCAGACTCCCCATCTCCTTTCCTAGGATGACAAAGCTCAGGCAAAATCCCACTTTAATACGCGGGAGGAGGGGTGTTGTACCCTTCTCCACTCTTGGGAATTCTGCTCTTAAAAAGTGGATTACTGGTACGGTGCAGTGGCTCACGCCTGTAATCCCAGCACTTTGAGAGGCCAAGGTGGGCGGATCACTTGAGGTCAGGAGTTCAAGACCAACCTGGCCAACATGGTGAAACCCTATCTCTACTAAAAATACAAAAATTACCCAGGCATGGTGGCGGGCTTCTGTAATCCCAGCTACTCAGGAGGCTGAGGCAGGAGAATTGCTTGAACCTGGGAGGTGGAGTGAACCCAGGAGCCGAGATCGCGCCACTTCACTCCAGCCTGGGCGATACAGCGAGACTCTGTCTCAAAAAAAAAGAAAAAAAGAAAAAGAAAAAGAAAAAAAGAATAAAAGAGGATTGCCAAAGGGAGTCTAAACATTGTTTCCATTTGGAGAGAGAGCTGAGTAGCACTAAAATGGGTCTGCAGGAACACCACCTGGCACAAAGAGAGACTCCTGAATACCTGTTCCCTGAGCCAGCTGGCATCAGGACCACCTGGCAACAATGCCCAGGCCTCACCCGGGGAGATAAAGTCATCACAGAAAGGTCTAGGAATCCAGGTATTTTCCAAATGTCCCAGGAAATCTGATACTGATTCAGGTACCCTGGGCTGCGGCCCCCATTCTGGTCTTATTAGCTATGTGACACTAACGAGTTACTGTCTCTACTTTCCTCCTCTGTAGAATGAGGACATGCCACATCCTCATAGATGGCTACAAAGTTAGGGGGAAACAGGCAGAGCAGGTTGTTCAAAGTTTAATGAGTTGTTGCACAGCTCATTAAAGAATATGAAATCCATTTGATGGGTCACGACCAGAATTTTATTTTATTCTATTTAATCCTTTGTTGCCTTCTTTCTTACTAAAGGTGAGTGAGCTGTCTGCATCTTTTTCTGGGACCCTTCTCTGTGCACCCGAGCCCTCTGGCCTGCTCATGGACCTCGCTCAGGTAAGCTCCCTCTTCTTCATCACGCGTTTTTCCTTCTCTGCTGGATCATTTGCTTCCACACACAAACTGCCTGCTATGTCTCTCGTATTAAAAATAAAAGAACAGAACATTCTTCCCCTTCTGAATGACAGTTTCCTGCAGCTTGTGCCTCATTGTCCTGCTCCCATTTAAAGCAAAATTCCTTGAGTTTGCTGTCTCCTCTGCCTCTCCCCCCATCCTCCACAATGCTGCTCCCCAAGGTCACCATGAACCTGCACAAGGTCAAATGCTCCATCCTCATCCTGCAAGGCTTACAACCAGCACTGGCACTGTTGATCACTTGCTCCTCCTTGAAACTGCAGTCAGAGTGGAGTTTCCTTTTTTTAAGTACAGATGCAGCTTCATGAAACTGTTGTCTGCATTATAGATACAAAGGTCTTGCCAGGTGAGATAGCCATCATGCTCAAAAAAATTTTGAAAACGCTGATATAAAGCACTGGGGTTAAGATCATAAATACATGGGTTGACAGGGCCCCAGTCTGAGTCCCAGTTGTCACTTACTTTGTACCTGGGGGCAAATGACTTAAACTTTTTCAACCTTGGTTTCCTTCTCTGTATAAAGGGCAAAATAAACCTATGTCTTCGGACTCTTAAAAAAAAAAAATGGAAAAAAAAAAAAAAACAAACTTCTAGCACACGGTAGATTGCTTAATAAATATTGCTGAGTTAATGAATGAATTTGTACCCTTAGCAGTGCCTGGCACATGGTAACAGTTTAGTAAAGGTAGTGAATGTTGGGATTTAGCAAAGTCCTCACACAGCGGCCACCACCTTATAAGGCATGCCATAACTGTCAGGACTTTCCGCCCTACCTGTGTCTGCAGCGTTATGTAAATGCTGCCAGGTGGGTCTGTGGGCAGAAGGCCCAGGGGCCACAGAGCCTGTCCCCAACCCACACAGTAGGTAAGGGCACTGCTAGACTAGAGTCCCTCTGTTGCCAAATCTGGGTTCCTCCCAGCTACCTTGTGGTCCTATGAGACAGGACAAATCCACCTTTCACCCAGCTATGGAGCCTTTACCAAACAGTTGTCCTATGACTCTTAAACCTGTGGGAACAGGGAGCCTCTACTCCCTGATACACACAGAGAGGTTACCCAGCTGGGTCAGGGCCTCAGGACTGCCTCTCTTCTGCTCTCCAGTTTCACTTGCTCTAGCTTTGTGCCACCCCAGGTGTAGGATGCCCACATTGAGCCCAGTTGGCCCTATCACTCCTTTTCCAGGAGCCTGGGAAATTGGAAGGAAGAGGAGGGTGGCTGTGGAGCCCCCATCTCCTAACTACAGCCCTTGGCCCCCTGGCCCAGCAAAGGGGAGCATTACCAAGAGAAAGGGCAAAGGCTCCTCCAGGGGCCGCCACTGGTTGGCGTGGAACTGTGGGCTCGCGGGTGCAGCTCAAGCCCAGAGCATTTTCGTCAGACAAGCACCGAACCCTCCAACCACCTACATTTGTAGGGAGTCCCATGAGGAATCCCATACTCTAAGGTAGACTAGGCCACCTCCTTGCACTTCCCACAGGATGGTGGCCCTAATTCTCCAAGGGGGAAACTGTCCCCTTCACTGCTAGGTTTGACAACTTGACTTGCATGGCAGGAAGTTCTCCCAGAAGGCTCACCTAAGTCTCTCATGATGTAGCCTTTGCCTGTTTAATGGGTTAATGGGTACTCTAGTGGAGGCAGAGGACAGCTGCTTCTGCCCCCTATGTGGTAACGTTTTACTTGAATCATAGTCCTTTTTGTTTTGAGACTGGGGTTTCACTATGTTGCCAAGTCTGGTCACGAACTCCTAGGCTCAAGCTCACTGTTCTGTTCTCCCATCTCAGCCTCCTGAGTAGCTGGGACTACAGGTACACACCACCATGCCTGGCCTGGATCATGGTTATCTGGCTACACATTAGCCTTATCTGGAGAACTTAAAACGCTTGTGCCCAGGCCCCTCAGAAGGAATTAGAATTGGGTGAGTGGAACACGTGGGATGTGGGGTATTTTCTTTTCTGTTCTTTTCTCTTTTGAGACAGATTCTTGCTCTGTTGCCCAGGCTGGAGTGCATTGGCATGATCTCGGTTCACTGCAGCCTCTGCCTTCCAGGTTCCAGTGATTCTCCTGCCTCAGCCTCCTGGGTAGCTGGGATTACAGGCACACGCCGGTGGGGTATTTTTTAAAAGCTTCCCAGGTGATCCCGATGTGCAGCCAGGGCTGAGTGTGCCAAGGTAGACAGATAGCTTGGAGAACACGCTGGTTATAAGCATGGGCTCTGCAGTTCTATCACTTGCTAGCAAGTGACCTTGGGTCAGTGGTCTAAAGTCTGTGAGCCTTGATTTCATTTGGCAACTGCGATGACAGTACCTAACTCACCAGGATGTCATGTGGAAGGAAGATGGCAGGTCAAGTAGGAGGTGGGTACAGGCTGCATGGCAGGGACTTGGTAACCTCTGATAATCTGTCCTCCAGCTTCCTCTTCTCCACATAAGCTCATTCTGCTTCCTTTGAACACTTCCTCCTTGGACTGGGATGTCCGCACTTTAAGGGCAGATCAGCCTTGCTGCTTTGCAGGGCTGAGAGACTGGACCAGAACTAAGGGACTGGAAATAAGGGGAGGGGATGCCCTACGTCCCCCACTTGCTGAACCAGGACAACCTGGCTACCTTCCCTATGGCAGGAACCCCACTTCATGTCTATGCCAACACACCTGAAAGATCAGAACTCCTTTACTGGTAGCCAGTGTGACTCCCAGAGCTTCTTCTGCTCCCTTGCAGAGCCATGGCATCACTCTCATGGATTGGCTTGTGGAGCTTTCCTTCTCAGCCTTATGATAACTAATGTGACAAATATTTATGTGCTATTATGTGTTGGGTGCCATGACAGGTGTGCCAGGGGCACAGGATGTAAAGTAAGAGAGTTTTATTCACTGGTGGGGGAGGCCTCCTCATCTGTCATGGTGGATGATAACAGTTCCTGACCTACAGGGGTGCTGTGGGGCTGCATGAGATAATGCAGGCAAAGTGCTGAGAGCCGCGGCTCCCACCCAGCCAGCGCTCGGTCTCCATGAGCTATAGGACAGGATGTGATGGGGAAGTATGATGCTGCTCTGAAGACCCAGACGTGGAGCCCCTAACTCAGAGAGGTGGCTTCAGGGGACGTGCCTGGAGACGAGATGATTCTGTCTCCTGCCTCACCCCCGGGACTGAGTGGTGGGGTGCCTCCTGGTCAGATGGGGGGATGGACAGGGGCATCAGTAGAGTGCCTGGCCCAGGTCCCAGCCCTGCTGACACCAAGTCGGGCTGTAGGTCTCACCCATGACCTGGCCGTGTCCTGCAGTCCCTCAGAGAGGAGTCCCTGGGCAGACCGAGGTACACAGGAAGGAAGGTGTGGAGAGTGACTGTGGGGGCCTTGCAGCAAGGAATGGCCAGGAGAAGGTGCAGACACTCTTCTCTCCGGAACAGGAAGTGGGGCTTGTCCAGCTCACTGTTCTGTTCTAGGCCAAGGGCAGCCAATACAGGCCTGCAGGAGAGCCTGGGGAAGGGTGAGGAGGCCCCACAGGGCAGGGGATGGCTTACAACCCCAGAGCTGGGGAGGACCTCCAGCTAAACAGGTCAGGTGGGGAAGGGAGAAGGGATGCTGGGTCCAGGACCCAGGGGTAGAACACAGGCACCTGTGGTTTCAGGCTGGAAAAGGAGGCCAGACCAAGGGCAGGCTCTCCAAAGGAAGGAAGATGGTGTTTGGTGGAGTCAAAGTGTGGGGGGTGGGGGGTGGGGCATCTCCAGGATATACCCTACATACCACTCTCTGAGTATGAATGAGTCTGTAATCATCTATCCACCTCAATGCCCCATAAAATTCTCTATAGCTCTTTCTAGCTGTGTGATCTCAGGCAGGTTACCTAGCCTCTCTGAGCCTCTGGTTTTTGTCTTAAGAAAAGGGTTACGAAGACTTGCATTGCAGGGCTAATGAGAAACAACACATGCAATACCCCTGCCTGCATAGTGGGCCCAGAGTCGGGCTCAGGCAATGGCAGCTGTTGCAGGCCCCTGTGCCATCTTTTCTTATCAATTCTTCCTCATTTATGCTCTAATTTTGTTTGGCCCTGGGCCAGCAGGCCTGTGATAGATTTATTGGAGGTTCTTATTCCAGAGAATAGAGACAGGAGGGCAGAGTGAGCAGGATACTAACGCATCCCCACATTTGTCCAGGCAGAAGGAAATGAGCCCACTGACCTTGAAAGTGACATAATTTGGGGGAGGGGGTGTCTGGGTAAACCCTCCTCCTGGGTCTTGCTCCCCATCAAATGGTATTCATCCCCAGAAAATGTTCAAAGGAAAGTACAGGAAAGAATAAACATCTAGACCCACAGCTAATTGAGTTGCAGGTGGTGGCTAGAGACAGGACCATTTGACTCTCCTCCTCCTTCCCCCAAAGTGGCCCTCAGGTGACAGGGCAGACAGGCAGCCTCTCGCAGGGAAATCAGGAAGAGAGGAGGAAAGAGTTGGGGAGGTGGGTGGCTGGGATGAGGAATGAGGCAAAGAAAAATGGCCCACAAAATGCAGAAACGCCCCAGCATGCTCGCTTCCCAAACCCGGCCCATGAATCGAGGGGTGACAGGTCTCTCATCTCCGATGCCAAGAGCCAGGAGCTCCGGGCAGCCGCAGGTACTACATCTGCACCTGCCAGCAGTTGGAGAGAGGCCATAAAGCATCGTAGCAGGGCTCAGAATGCCAAGTGCCTGCAGCTGGGAAGGGATCGCCTTGCGGTGAAAGCAGTACCCAGGGCGAGGGCTGCTCCCAGAGCCAAGCCTGGGCACCCCTCCCTCCAGAGGCTGCTTGATCCTGGGGGCCTGGTGGTGGACAGAGGAGGGGCAGGGCAGGTGCACACGCAATCTAGCTCTGTGCCGGCCGAGACAGGCAGGGACCTTCTGGAGGAAGCCCAGTAGGCCAGGTGATTTACTGCGGCTGGCAGAAAGCTGGGACATCGGAGTCACTGGTAAATAAAAGTGGATTGTAAAGCACCCGGGCTAAGCCTGCGCCTGCGGAAATGCACCAGGGCTGCAGACAGCTTAGAAGCATGGGCCCCATCACCCAAACGATCATCACAATCATAGTTTATACGGCACTTCGGATAGGCGTGCCAGGCCTGTCCTAACTGCTTTTTAACACATATTAATATACTTAATCCTCACAACAGCCCTAAGAAGTTGGTGGTAGTATTAAAATATCTTCCTTTAACATACCAGAAAGATGGCCGGGTGTGGTGGCTCATGCCTGTAATCCCAGCACTTTGGGAGGCCGAGGCGGGTGGATCTCTTGAACCCAGGAGTTTGAGACCAGCCTGGGCAACATAGTGAGACTCTGTGTCTACAACAAATACAAAAAAATTGGCCAGGCATGGTGGCGTGTGCCTGTAGTCTCAGTTACTCAGGAGGCTGAGGCAAGAGCATCACTTGAGCCCAGGGAGGTCGAGGCTGCAGTGAGGCTTGACTGTGCCACTGCACTCCAGCCTGGGTGACAGTGCAAGACTCTGTCTCAAAAAAAAAAAAAAAGTACTAATACAGTCCAGAAACATGAGGCAGCATGGAGAGGTCACACAGCCAAGCCCCGTCCAGTGCACCACAAACCCTACTGTGCCCTTCAGTCACCCGAAGGGCTTGGCAGCTCACAGGCCCTGTCTCAACGGGCCTCAGGTGGGCGGGAGACCGCATCACTAACAAGCTCCCAGGTGAGGCCGCTGGTCTGAGGACCACACCTTGAGTCGAGAGGCTGTAAACTACTCTGCTGCCTTCCTATGGCACTTCCTCAGCCTTAGAAATGGTTTATATCCCATTGCTCTGGCCCCGGGAGGCATCTATGAGTTCCTCAGTTAACAGAAAAGGCCCTCACAGGTGTCAGATGTGTCAGATCATGGGGGGAGTTGAGGGGTGGAGTAGGGGAGTGTGGAAGTGTGAAGTTGTAAGCATATCAATGTCTACACCCCAGCTCAGGCTAATCTAATCAGAATCCCTGGGGCATGGCCCACACTGGTATTTTTATTCCTTTTCATTGGACAGGTAATGTGCCAATGACACAACAAGGTTTGAGGGAGGCCCATCTCACACATGTGCGTGGAAACCCAGTCATCACGTTCATGAACTACAAAAGGACCATGAACTGGTGTTTTTTTAAGAAGCTCCCTGGGTGATCCACATGTGTAGCCGCAGTGAGTCCTTGAGATGGACAACAGGGATGCCTCCCTCGCTATGGCAGATTCATGCCTATAAAACTGAGGACAGCTCCTTGGGGCGAGGCCAAGGATTTCCTTCTGGGAAGCAGTGATGAGCCACCTCCTGGGCCACTGGAAGGTGCGGCTGGGGTCTGCTAGCATACCTCCTTCTTGTTTCTGAGGCACCCCTAGAGAAGAAGGGCACAGCTGGGCAGCTGGCAACATCCCATCTTGGCATTTGTCGGAGAAGTCCTTGCCTTCCCATGCTCTCAAGTGACAACAGACACCAGCCTGGATTAGCTGTGGAAACGGAGGCTCCTGACCAAGACTCTCCTTGACCAAACTTTCGTCAGGTTCTTCTGAGCCCCATCCTCGACCTTGGCCCCAACCCCAGTCCTGACTTCTGCCTGCCCAACCCAGTCTTAGCCAAGAATCTTGCCAAGTCAGATTAGCCAGCATGCCCCTGAGGAGAGAAGCCATTTCTCTTACTGTCTCCTGTCTCTGAAGAGGACAAAGTAAAAGTTGAAAAACAACAGGAATGAAGTCAGTGGCAAGATGACTTCAGTCAGTGCCACTGATGACCAGACCTGAGGTTAAAAGATTAACCCCCCACTCTAACCACATGTGCTCTCAATCTATCACGACCCTTTCACGTGGAACCCCTCGTAAGCCCTTAACAGGGCCAGGAACACTGTCTTTGGAGAGCTCGGCTCTGGAGACGTGAGTCTGCCGATGCTCCCTGCCGAATCAATAAACCTTTTCCTTCTTTAATCCGGTGTCTGAGGAGTTCTGTCTGCAGCTCGTCCTGCTACATTTCTTGGTTCACCTGACTCGGAGGCGAGGTGATTAACAGACGGTCGAAGCTGCTGCTTAGGCCTGCCCTGTGGAACAACCCTGCGGGGGACTCCGGCCAGCTTGAGCGACGCGGATCCTGAGAGCGCTCCTGGGTAGGCAATTGCCCGGCTGGAACGCCTCGTCAGAGCAGTACACAGCAGGCCCCCACAGAGGATCAGCGCAGTGGCTGAACACGGGGAAGGAACTGGCACTTTAAGTCTGGACATCTGAAACTTGGTAAGACTGGTCTTTGGAACTTGCCCACTCCATTTGAGCGGAAGCGTGGCCTGATCACCCACAGCGTGCCTGTACCGGCACTTTGGTTTTTGAGTTGACTTGAATTGCTTGATATTTTGGTTTTGACCTGGCTTGGATTTCTGGATACTCTGATTTTGGTTTTGATTCTGGTTTGGTGTAAACTGAAAAAGTTGTGGGTGCCCTTTTTACCTGTTCTTTGTTCTGTGGTGTGCGTGTGGTGTGAGCGTGGTGTTTTGTCTCGAGGAAACATGGATCAGACACAAAGTATGCCCAGTCCGCTAGGAACTATGTTGAAAAATTTCAAGGAAGGATTTAGTGGAGACTATGGGGTTACTATGACACCAGGAAAACTTAGAACTTTGTGTGAAATAGATTGGCCAACATTAGAAGTGGGTTGGCCATCAGAAGGAAGCCTGGACAGGTCTCTTGTTTCTAAGGTATGGCACAAGGTAACTGGTGAGTCAGGATACTCAGACCAGTTCCCATACATAGACACTTGGTTACAGCTGATGCTAGATCCCCCACAGTGGCTAAGAGGGCAGGCAGCAGCAGTGCTAGTAGCAAAGAGACAGATAGCCAAGGAAGGATCCCACTCCACCCACCAAGGGAAATCAACGCCTGAAGTTCTGTTCGACCCAACATCAGAAGATCCATTGCAGGAGATGGCACCAGTGATCCCAGCGGTGCCCTCCCCTTACCAGGGAGAGAGGCTCCCCACTCTTGAGCCCACAGAGCTTGCACCTCTGCAAGACAAACATATCCCTAGGCCACCCAGAGTAGACTAGAGAGGAGGTGAAGCCTCGGGAGAAACCCCTCCCTTGGCAGCTCATTTACGACCCAAAACTGGGATACAAATGCCCCTGAGAGAGCAGCGGTATACTGGGATAGATGAGGATGGGCACATGGTGGATAGGCATGTTTTTGTGTACCAGCCCTTCACCTCTGCCGACCTTCTCAACTGGAAAAACAATATCCCATCCTATACTGAAAAGGCACAAGCTCTAATTGATTTGCTCCAAACTATTATCCAGACCCACAACCCCACCTGGGCTGACTGCCACCAGTTGCTCATGTTCCTCTTTAACACAGATGAAAGGTGGAGAGTGCTTCAAGTAGCAACTAAGTGGCTAGAGGAACATGCACCGGCTGATTACCAAACCCCCAAGAGTATGTGAGGACCCAGTTCCCTGGAACAGACCCCCAGTGGGACCCAAATGAAAGAGAGGGTATGCAAAGGCCGAATTGATACAGGGAAGCTGTCTTGGAAGGATTAAAGAGGGGAGCCCCGAAAGCCACAAACGTTAACAAGGTCTCTGAGGTCATTCAGGGGAAAAAAAAAATCCAGCACAATTCTTTTCTTTTTGAGACGGAGTCTCGCTCTGTTGCCCAGGTTGGAGTGCAGTGGCGCATCTCAGCTCACTGCAAGCTCCGCCTCCCGGGTTCACACGTTCTCCTGCCTCAGTCTCCCGAGTAGCTGGGACTACAGGCACCTGCCACCACGCTCGGCTAATTTTTTTTGTATTTTTAGTAGAGACGGGGTTTCACCATGTTAGCCAGGATGGTGTCGATCTCCTGACCTCGTGATCCGCCTGTCTCAGCCTCCCAAAGTGCTGGGATTACAGGCGTGAGCCACCACGCCCGGCCAGTCCAGCACAATTCTACGTGAGATTGTGTGAGGCCTATCGTATGTACACATCCTTTGATCCCAATAGCCCTGAAAATCAGTGCATGATTAACATGGCTTTAGTTAGTAAAAGCACAGAAGACATTACAAGAAAACTACAGAAACAGTCTGGGTTTGCAGGGATGAATACATCACAGTTATTAGAAATAGCTAACCAGGTGTTTGTAAGCCGTAAGCCAGTAAGCCGTAAGGAAAACCGCAAAGAGAATGAACGTCAGGCCTGGCGAAATGCTGACCTATTAGCTGCAGCAATCAGAAGGGTCCCTCCAAAGAGGCAAGGGAAGGGGGGGTGCCCTGGAAAGGAAACTGAGCCTGGCTGTCAGAGTTTGCAGCGTAACCAGGGAGGGACAGCATTAGGAGATATACCTAATGTAAATGACAAGTTAATGGGTGCAGCACACCAACATGGCACATGTATACATATGTAACAAACCTGCACATTGTGCACATGTACCCAAGAACTTAAAAAAAAAAAAAGGACATTGGGAGAACAAATGCCCTCAGCTAAAAGGAAAACAAGGTGACTCAGAGCAGGAGGTCCCAGACAAGGAGGAAGGGGCCCTGCTCAACCTGGCAGAAAGGTTATTGGACTGAGGAAGGTCACTTGCAATCTACCGGAGCCTAAGAGCAGAAGGCAGGTGAGAGAATTCTTAGGAGCTGTGGGGTTTTGCAGACTGTGGATCCCAAACTTTGCAGCATTAGCCAAGCCTTTGTATGAGGTCACAAAGCGGGGGACCAGGAACCTTTTGAATGGGGCTCCCAACAACAACAAGCCTTCCATGAGTTAAAGGAAAAACTTCTGTCAGCCCCAGCCCTGGGGCTACCCAATCTGACAAAGCCTTTTACATTGTATGTGTCAGAGAGAAAAGATGGCACTTGGAGTTTTAACCCAAACTGTGGTGCCCTGGCCGAGGCCGGTGGCCTACCTCTCTAAACAACTAGACAGGGTTTCTAAAGGATGGCCCCTGTGTTTGAGGGCCTTGGCAGCAACTGCCCTGCTAGTACAAGCAGCAGATAAACTGACTCTTGGGCAAAACATGAACATAAAGGCCCCCCATGCTGTGGTGACCTTAATGAATACTAAAGGACATCATTGGCTAATGAATGCTAGACTCACCAAGTACCAAAGTTTGCTCTTGGATTTTACACAGTGAAAATCCCTGAGTAACCATTGAAGTTTGTAACACCCTGAACCCTGCCACCTTGCTCCTGGTATCAGAGAACCCTGTCGAGCATGACTGTGTAGAAGTGTTGGACTCAGTTTAGCAGACCTGACATCCGGGACCAGCCTTGGGCATCAGTAGACTGGGAACTATACATGGATGGGAGCAGCTTCATCAACCCAGAAGGAGAGAGATGTGTAGGGTATGTAGTGGTAACCCTGGACACTGTTGAAGCCAGATCGTAGCCCCAGGGCACTTCAGCCCAGAAAGCTGAACTCATTGCTTTAATTTGGGCCTTAGAACTCAGTGAAGGTAAGACTAAACATTTACACTGATTCTCGGTATGCCTTTATAACCCTTCAAGTGCATGGAGCATTATATAAAGAAAAGGGCCTATTGAACTCTGGGGGAAAGGACATAAAATATCAACAATAAATTCTGCAATTATTAGAAGCAGTATGGAAAGCCCACAAGGTGGCAGTTATGCATTGCAGAGGACACCAGCGAGCCTCCACCTTGGTGGGTTTGGGGAATTCCCGTGCTGACTCAGAGGCTTGAAAAGCAGCATCTGCCCCCTTCCGGGCATCAGTCAGAGCCCCCCTACTCCCTCAAGTACCTGATCTTGTACCTACTTATTCTAAAGAAGAAAAGGACTTTCTCCAGGCAGAGGGAGGACAAGTTGATGAAGGAAGAATGGATTCGGTTACCACATGGGAGAGTAGCTGTGCCATGGCTGCTAGGAGCCGCAGTTGTACTGACTGTGCATGAAACCACCCATTTAGGTCAGGAGTCACTTGAAAAGTTGTTAGGCCAGTATTTCTACATCTCGCATTTGCAGCCCTTGCCAAAACGGTGACGCAGCTGTGTGTTACCTGCTGACAGCATAATGCAAGGCAAGGTCCAGCTGTTCCGCCCAGCATACAAGTTTATGGAACAGTCCCCTTTGAAGATCTCCAGGTGGACTTCACAGAGATGCCAAAGTGTGGAGGTAACAAGTATTTACTAGTTCTTGTGTGTACCTACTCTGGGTGGGTGAAGGCTTATCCAACACGAACTGAGAAAGCTCATGAAGTAACCCATATGCTTCTTCGAGATCTTATTCCTAGATTTGGGCTGCCCTTACGGATCGGCTCAGATAACAGGCTGGCGGTGTTTGTGGCTGACTTGGTACAGAAGACGGCAAAGGTATTGGGGATCACATGGAAACTGCATGCCGCCTACCAGCCTCAGAGTTCCGGAAAGGTGGAGCAGATGAATCGGACTATCAAAAATAGTTTAGGGAAAGTATGTCAGGAAACAGGATTAAAACGGATACAGGCTCTCCCTATGGTATTATTTAAAATTAGATGGACCCCTTCTAAAAGAATGGGATATTCCCCTTATGAAATATATCATAGGCCCCCTCCCACATTGCGGGGACCTTCAGGCACTCCCTGAGAGTTAGGTGAAATTGAGTTACAGCTACAGGCTTTAGGAAAAATAACACAATCTCAGCCTGGGTAAATGAGAGATGCCCTGTTAGCTTATTCTCCCCAGTTCACCCTTTCTCCCCAGGTAATTGAGTGTGGATCAAGGACTGGAATGTAGCCTCTTTATGGCCATGGTGGAAAGGACCCCAGACTGTCGTCCTGACCACTCCCACCACTGTGAAGGTAGAGGGAATCCCAGCCTGGATCCACCACAGCCGTGTAAAACCTGCAGCACCTGAAACCTGGGAGGCAAGACCAAGCCTGGACAACCCTTAAAGAGTGACTCTGAAGATGACAAGCCCTGCTCCAGTCACACCCGGAAGCTGACTGGTCCATGCACAGCCGAAGCATGAGGAAGCTCACTGTGGGATTCATTTTTCTTAAATGTTGGACTTGTACAGTAAGGACTTCAACTGACCTTCCTCAGACTGAGATAGGGCAAAAACTTGAAACAGTCTTGTTGTTTAAAAGGGACTTGTGAGTATAATGCCACCCAGTACAAGGTATGCAGCCCAGGAAGTGACCAGCCTGATGTGTGCTATAACCCATTAGAACTACTTGATCCCTGTTAAAAAACAGAGTATGTAACTCTAGGAATCAATGGAACTGGACTGGCAGGAAGACCTGGATAGTGAAGATGAGAGTGAGAACTCCCACTAGTGAGTGAGGTTCTGAAAGGGGGGAATGAGGAGAGAAGCCATTTCTTTTACTGTCTCCTATCTCTGAAGAGGAGAAAGTAAAAGTTAAAAAACGACAGGAATGAAGTCAGTGGCAAGACCAGCCAGTGCCACTGACCAGGCCTGAGGTTACTTTTAACCCCCCACTCTAACCACATGTGCTCTCAATCTATCACGACCCTTTCAAGTGGAACCCCTTAGAGTTGTAAGTCCTTAAAAGGGCCAGGAACTCTGTCTTCGGAGAGTTTGGCTTTTGAGACGCAAGTCTGCCAACGTTCCTGGCCAAATAAAAAAACCTCTTCTTTCTTTAATCCGGTGTCTGAGGAGTTTTGTCTGCAGCTTGTCCTGCTACACCCCCACCTTTGAGATCTGATCAAGTTCCTCATTCCCCACCTCTGATGTTCAGCTGTCTCTCCATATACTCAGGGCATTGGTCCAGGACTCCCACCTATACCCAAATCCACACGTACTCAGGTCTCCAGTCAGCCTTGTGGAACCCAGCTCTCCCTATAATCAGGTTTTGAACTCTACTAATAGCACATTTTCCATCAGCATTTGTTTGAAAAACTTCACATATAACACAATTCAAACCCATATTGTTTAAGAGTAGACTGTGTAAGTCCTAGGCCTGCTTTCAGCAAGCATCCTGTTAGGCCAGTTGAGCCAGAATATTCCCTTCTCTCAAATCCGATCAAGCTCCTCACACCATTCAGTGTACTCAAGGGATTGGTTCCAGGATCCCCCCCAGGTACCAAAACCCGAGCATACTCAGTCGGTCTTGCAGAACCACAAATAGGAAACATTGGCCCTCTGTATATGCAGGTTTCACAACTCACAAATACTGCATTTTCCATCCACATTTGGTTGAAACAAAAATCTGCATCTAAGTGAACCCCTGTTGTTCAAGGGTCGATTGTGTAAGTCCTGGGCCTGCTTTCAGCAAGCAGAGGCCTCGCCTTGACTCTCCTCTTAGAAATGTGCCATCCTCCGGCCCCTCATGCTGCCCCTTGGCTATAAATCCCCATGTCTCCTTTTCAGAGTTGGACTCCATTTATCTCCCCTACTACAAGTCTTAAATAAAGCTTTCCTTACTGTTTTAACAAGTGTCATAATTTTTTTCTTTAATCCTCTTCCCCTACCACCCCCACCTCTCTGGAAAAGTCACCCAGCAAAGTGAGCAGCCCTGTCAACTAAACAAAATTGACTCCTCACCTTGACATTCAAGGCCCCGGGCAATGATCTCAAGACCTCTCTCTCTTACTTGTGCCCCAAACACAGCTTCACTGTTTGTCATACACACCTGGACTCTCCTCCCATTCTGCCATTGCCCAGCCTTTTTCTTCTACCTGGATCGTTTTCTCCCCTTTCTTGAAACCCACCAACTCCAAGTCACAGCAATCTCTCCCATGGTGATCAGACTAATTATCCCTTTGGATTAATTTTCCCCATCTTCCATAACAGAACCTCCCATTTTAGCAGGCACATGGTTCTCTGAGATAAAGCTACATCGAAAGACTACATTTCCCAGCCTGCTCTGCAAGCTGATGTGGTCACATGCCTAAGTTTTGACCAATGCAATGTAAGAAGAGCAAGGTGTGTCACTTCCAGGAAGTGTTCTTACAGGCAACAGGCATTTCTTCCTCCTCCTCTTGCTTCTACCTACTGATGTAACAGCTGGACCTACAACAGCCATCTTGTACTGTGTGAGGTGGCCTTGGCCATGAAAGCTGCACAGAGTTGAAGCAACTGGGTTCCTAACGCCATAGAACGTCATACCAGCCTTGGGCTGTCCCCACCAGAATTGAACATGGGAGAAAAATGACCTTCCATCTCATTTTAGTTACTAGTCTTTTGGAATTTTCTGTAACTAATGCTATTCAGTCCATACCTTCACACCCCTGGAGGTGTGGACTCTAGATTCTTGGGTTTACCATACACACCACATGGAACCATAATTTGCATGTTCTTCCCAAGCTAAACAGTAAGTAATCTAAAGGCTGGAAATGTGTCTGAAATCTCCATCTTCCCCTGCCATGTGAGGCATGAGGCCTCTGTATGCTCCCACCAGCCTTGCAGGAGAAACATGCCCTTACCAGGATGTCTGAGCCCTCAGGGTCCTCCCCTGTGGCTGGGCTGGAGGAGTTGCCGAGTTTGAACATCCAGTACTCCTTGGCAGTGACAAGGAAGTTCCATGGCAGTAGACTGCCAATGCCCAGGCTGAAGAAGATGATGTATGTGCCATAGAAGCGGTCCTCGGGCCTCTGTAGGCCAGGGGGCGGGTGGTCCAGTAGCTTCTCAAGCAGTGCCTCCTGGTCAGCTTGGAGACTGCTGCCTATGGTTCTGTAGGTGGAGTTTGAACTATGCTGAAAGTCGTCCTCTGAAGCAATGGCCACTATTGGAGCAAGAAGGGCAACAGAGACAGGGTAGGTAAGTAGAAACTGAGGCTGGGGACAGCTGGGGACCCACCCAGCCTACAAAATGACCATGCCCCCTCACCCTGGGCTCTGTAAAGTCACTAAAGCCTGGTTGGAGAACTTCATTTTAAGGATCAGGGAGAAAGACAAAAATTAGACCTGGAGAAGGGCA